>NC_062971.1:33434536-33744855 GCF_023078275.1 Leguminivora glycinivorella
TTCACTCTCGGAATTTTCAATTTAGTTTTTATTAGTCTATCAAAAGGCAATTGAGTTGTTATAAAGCAATTTAAACTGTAAAATGAACAATCGCCCGCAATATTTTCGTATCGATAGGAATAACAAAAAAAATCTTTGGGAGCATGGCTTTTAAAATGGTCGTATGTAGGTATTCGCAATGCATGTAATGCAGTTGGTGTGGCAGGTATCAACAGGCGATAGTAATTGCTTACCATAGGGTGATATGAATGCGGTGAAATCAATCCATTCGTACAAATGCGTGGGCAACAGCTAGTAGGTATAAAATAAAACGCACAAATTTTGGGGTGCTTGGGTGACCAGAATAGCAGTATTTGTGAATAGCAGTAGGACTACATGTGGCCAGTTTGCCGAGTCTGTTAGGCACCTAGCCAGATTAGATAGTCGAAACATACGTATGATTGTTTAACTAATGCAATAAGTAGTAAACAAAAATCACATAAATATTTACTGAACAAACACCCAGTATAATTCAAACATTATTGCTAATGATGACTGTACTTTCCTTTGAATAGGCTCTACTAATGCTTTTGACGCAATTGTAAAAAACCCTAACGCAATTAGACAGAATTCTAATTTCGTACAAACAAACATTGCAGTAATTAATGATAAAAGCTTGTAAAATATTTAGAAAAGTCTGCAAATTTTAATATAACATGATAAATAGAGAATCCTTAAGATTGTCATCAAGATAATTTTGGTAACATTTCTACTTCAATGAGAAACAACCATTACTAAATTGAACAGTTATATTTATATGTAACGAGAGGACGATTAAACAAACTTATACATTGACATTGCTTTTAACTTTATTAAGCACTTTACAAATTGAATGTGAAAATATTCGTGTATTTTATTACGAAATGACGAGTTACAGATTTTCACGCACTATAAAAGTGTTCACAATATAAATTTAACGGCGGAAAATTTACTGAATCATTACTGTTTTGTTGGGTATGGACCAGATCTTGGTGGCCATTTTTTGCAATAGCAATGGTATATAGTGATCCATCAGCCGTAAGTACCACCCAGTAAGGCCCTATTTTTCCACGTTTAAATATGTTCTAACTTCTAAGCTTAATGGCATGTTCTAAGCTTAATACCATCGTCCGCAGACGTTTTTTGCTTCCAAAAAAAAAATGTTCGTAATATAAGTCCATTACTCTATCAAATCGAGATATCACACAAAACTCCAATTTCATCAGTTTCTTAAAAAAGTGCTTAAGGGCAAATATAATATTGGAAGGGTATTTCTCCAGTATTATCAATCAGAGAAAAACGCCTGTCCCATTCGGAGTGGAAGTATCGGCGAGACATTAATTGAGACGGAGATGATTTATTTGTGCCAACATAAAAACGCAGTGCTCTATATCAATCATTCGCGGCGGGGCGTATTGTCTATTGTGCGGAAAATGCGGACTATCCACTATCAACTACGCATTATGAGCCATTTGTGACTAAAAAATGGATTGGTTAAAGTGATTCATACATACACCTTTCTTTATTCGGGAACGCAGGTCATATAAGGTAACCTTTCCTCCGCGGTTTGTCAGAAATATGTTATTAAAAATGTATCTTGAAAATAAAAACCGGCCAAGAGCGTGTCGGGCCACGCTCAGTGTAGGGTTCCGTAGTTTTTCGTATTTTTCTCAAAAACTACTGAACCTATCAAGTTCAAAACAATTTTCCTAGAAAGTCTTTATAAAGTTCTACTTTTGTGATTTTTTTCATATTTTTTAAACATATGGTTCAAAAGTTAGAGGGGGGGGGACGCACTTTTTTTTCCTTTAGGAGCGATTATTTCCGAAAATATTAATATTATCAAAAAACGATTTTAGTAAACCCTTATTCATTTTTAAATACCTATCCAACAATATATCACATGTTGGGGTTGGAATGAAAAAAAATATCAGCCCCCACTTTACATGTAGGGGGGGTACCCTAATAAAACATTTTTTTCCATTTTTTATTTTTGCACTTTGTTGGCGTGATTGATATACATATTGGTACCAAATTTCAGCTTTCTAGTGCTTACGGTTACTGAGATTATCCGCGGACGGACGGACGGACGGACGGACGGACGGACGGACGGACGGACAGACAGACATGGCGAAACTATAAGGGTTCCTAGTTGACTACGGAACCCTAAAAAAGTAAGTTGAGAATTGCGCAATGACAGTTATCTGATTCGAATCTCGCAATCTGCATTGTGACACAATGATGCATCCCTGTCGTCTGTTACTGATTTAGTTTTCAATTTAAACTATTTTACAGGTAGGTATAATTTACCGACACTCAGAGCCCCGTGTCCATATTTGTGTGCCGGTCTGTCTTTATTTACTACTATTAAGATTGTTAGAAAGTGACACGGTCATTACATTTATCGATTTCCTTTTATGAAACATGAGACCGGCCGTAAACGTGAATACTTACGTGATCGCAGTTTGAGCTTTTAAATATTAAGTTTCAATAGAAGGGAAATCAATATGAGTTGCCTTACATATCGGGTAGGGAGTAAAGCAACTATATACTTTTAGGTCGCGAAATCAGTTAAATATGTTCCAAGTTCATACAAACACTAAAGTGTAAACATTGTTATATAAATAATTTAAGTCAATAAAATAATTAATATAATGAAGTAACAATAGTTATTTGTTTTGCAATGGGGCAAAGCTGTTGTTTAACCGCACGTGCGAATATTGATACCCCAGCAAGAGACTGTGGAATCTTGAGCGTTGCGAAGGTTTCAAAGGCACGTATAGGTTTAAACAAATTTTGTCACTGAGTGAAACACATTTTTCACCACCCATTTGGATAAATTGCAAGTTTGCTATTCGTTTTTGTATCAAAAGAGCCTTTACCAGTTGGTGTGGTGAAAAGAATATTGTTAAATTGCCAATTTATTTTGTGATTGTCACACCCCTAATGCGGATTCACACCAAACGTGAAAATCACTTAATCTAGTAGGTGAGTACTCTCTTGCGGAAAAGAAGAGAGTCTCAAGGGACGGCTGGCAGCTCAATTAAATCTGGCTCTATCTACACGGTTTATTATATAACTAGTGTCCCTTATTTTCTTACATTTTTAGGGTTCCGTAGTCAACTAGGAACCCTTATAGTTTCGCCATGTCTGTCTGTCCGTCCGTCCGTCCGTCCGCGGATAATCTCAGTAACCGTAAGCACTAGAAAGCTGAAATTTGGTACCAATATGTATATCAATCACGCCAACAAAGTGCAAAAATAAAAAATGGAAAAAAATGTTTTATTAGGGTACCCCCCTACATGTAAAGTGGGGGCTGATATTTTTTTCATTCCAACCCCAACGTGTGATATATTGTTGGATAGGTATTTAAAAATGAATAAGGGTTTACTAAGGTCGTTTTTTGATAATATTAATATTTTCGGAAATAATCGCTCCTAAAGGAAAAAAAGTGCGTCCCCCCCCTCTAACTTTTGAACCATATGTTTAAAAAATATGAAAAAAATCACAAAAGTAGAACTTTATAAAAACTTTCTAGGAAAATTATTTTGAACTTGATAGGTTCAGTAGTTTTTGAGAAAAATACGGAAAACTACGGAACCCTGAGCGTGGTCCGACACGCTCTTGGCCGGTTTTTATTTCTACATTGAATAGAACTTATACAATTTGTAAGTACACTGGATTGTTCTAGAAATCTCTTCTATGTCTAGCCGACATGTGAAACATCATCAGTTACTATATAATTACGAAGCAACATATATAACAATGGTCATGATCTATTTTGTATTTTAATTTAGGTATTACCCGAAGGAAATTAAAAATAACAATACAGTAGGCGTAATTTTGAAAAACACACCCTTTGGGAAGAAACGTAAACATTCTTCATGGAGTCCAGAGGGTTATCACATCATGTATGTTCCTCGTGATCGTACCGGGATTCATATCTGAGTACTTACACGACACGCACATTGCACACTTTCAGAATTTTCTCTATGATATTAAAACTACCACAATGAGAGTACCCAACGTTCAACAATACGCAGCCCGCCTGATGAAAGGAAAGAAACATTTGGAATAACGTATGTGTAACGAAGCACAATAATAATAGAAATATACGTATATAACGTGATGTACATAGTTAATCGCCGAAGCTTACGGTACTGCGTAGCGTGCTCATGTGAGCTTCGCAGATCGCATTCGTAGAACTAGGTACATTAGATGACGTGACTCAAGACCTTAGCGAGACTTGTTGTTGTAGTTCGCGTTCGCCAATGCGCCAAAATATTAGAAAATAAATGAGGGCGCCATTTTCTTTGTCTCATTTTTTGATAGATAATATTTATTTACAAAAAGATAGTTACAAATATTACAAATACGTATCAAAGCATCAACAAAACAGGGAAATTTATGAAGTGGAGGAAGGATTGGGTAGGGCTGCGCCATCATTTAAGCCAAAGAAGTTTTTGAACGTGTTAAATTTGTATCGCGTACCCCGGATACACATGCTTGTAGCACGGATTATTGAAATTGTAATTTTTGATCTTAGCCAACCCATAACCACGCTGAGGTCGCTGAGGGATCTGTCCCATCGTTCGGCGATTGCTTCACCCAGATGTTTCACAAAGGCAGACATTTGAGGTGCGAAGATACCATCAACGGATGTTACGAGGGGGGTAAATGTTGCATGTCGTTTTTCGCAAGGGAGCAGATATTTTCGTTTTTTTTCTTCTTCGGCGGATTGAAGTATTGTTGCTACCGGACGTGAGATGTAAGAGGGAGCGTCAGTGTCTACGACACGGATATCAAATAACGCCTCCCTCTGTGCATCCCAAACGCCGCGGCAGCAAAGGTCTCCTCGAAGTCCGCAGTCGCCTTCCGTGATGACGGGCTCCTTTACTACGTTTCCCCAGGCGTGCTGGCAAAGCTCACAGAATAGGTTTCTAATTTCGTTGTGACGGCGCGTAATTAATCCGCCAGTTTTGCAACAGAGAGCGTGGTCGACGTCAAAATTGTCATTTCCGCAGCCATCACACGATTTGGGCATGGAGACCGGTATTCTGTGGTATCGTAGTGCCAGAGCATCTCTGAATTCAAGTGGGGATAGGTCAAATTGGTCTTTTCTAGTAGGGATCACTGAGAGCCAAGTGGATGATTTGTTTTAGTTTTCATGAAAATTGAAGTTCGACTGCTCGTTTTTTGTTAGGAGAAAATTTTTCCAAAATAGAGCCCAATATTATATCATCTTGAGAATTTTTCTTTTTCCAGCATTCCTTTCTTGCATTTCGGAGGGACATGTGATGTTGAGCGAGGTCCAAAACATTATTTTCAATTAAGGCGGATGAGAGGGTTGAACAGCCTTTTTTGACGTAAAATATGGCCACAATATTGTATGGAAATGATATAGTACCGTATTGCATCCTCTAGTATTTTTAGGGTTCCGTAGTCAACTAGGAACCCTTATAGTTTCGCCATGTCTGTCTGTCCGTCCGTCCGTCCGTCCGTCCGTCCGTCCGTCCGTCCGTCCGTCCGTCCGTCCGTCCGTCCGTCCGTCCGTCCGTCCGTCCGTCCGCGGATAATCTGAGTAACCGTTAGCACTAGAAAGCTGAAATTTGGTACCAATATGTATATAAAATACGCCAACAAAGTGCAAAAATAAAAAAAGGAAAAAAATGTTTTGTTAGGGTACTCCCCCTACATGTAAAGTGGGGGCTGATTTTTTTTTCATTCTAACCCCAACGTGTGATATATTGTTGGATAGGTATTTAAAAATGAGTAGGGATTTACTAAGATCGTTTTTTGATAATATTAAAATTTTCGGAAATAATCGCTCCTAAAGGAAAAAAAAGTGCGTCCTCCCGCCCGTCCGCCCTCTAACTTTTGAACCATATGTTTAAAAAATATGAAAAAATCACAAAAGTAGAACTTTATAAAGAATTTCTAGGAAAATTATTTTGAACTTGATAGGTTCAGTAGTTTTTGAGAAAAATACGGAATACTACGGAACCCTACACCGAGCGTGGCCCGACACGCTCTTGGCCGGTTTTTTATTATTTATTAAAGTAAAAATCAACCCGTTGCTCTTAAGAAATAAGTATCGTTAGTATTAGACTTCTCTGTTTGCTAAAAAATCTGTAAGTTTGTATGGTAAATTACTGTTGCGGCCTTGCACTTTCTGGCGTGATCATGACGTTCAGATTCATAGCATTACTGCTGTGTGGCAACAGTGATGCTGCTGCAGTTGATATACGAATGTCACTTACGAAATTAATTAAGAAACTAGCGCAATGATAACTCTGTGTAACAGGTACGTACATTATATGTATACGCATCGTTGCAAAAATACGTGTTTATTTAACTATTTTACTAGGAATTAATTATTGCGCGCTGGCGCAAGCGCTGGTGGCCTAGCGGTAAGAGCGTGCGACTTTCGATCCGGAGGTCGCAGGTTCGAACCCCGGCTCGTACCAATGAGTTTTTCGGAACATATGTGCGAAATGTCATTTGATATTTGCCAGTCGCTTTTCGGTGAAGGAAAACATCGTGAGGAAACCGGACTAATTCCAATAAGGCCTAGATACCCTTCGGGTTGGAAGGTCATATGGCAGTCGCTTTCGTAAAACTAGTGCCTACGCCAAATCTTGGAATTAGTTGTCAGAGCGGACCCCAGGCTCCCAAGAGCCGTGGCAAATGCCGGGATAACGCAAGGAGGATGATGACTAGGAATTAATTAATAAAGTGGTAATAAAGCGGCTCCCTGTACAAATTATATACCTATATTTTACTTATAATTAGAACCGGTTGCAGTTCTTTGTAATATTCCTGAGCTGTTTGAGCGTACTGTGGGGACACAGTCTATTTGTGTAATGTAAATATTGCAATCTTTTTTATTATTTACGTTTTAATATGCTCAATCAAATCTTACAGACCTGTGTTTATATAGCCATCGTAAAAAATGATTTAAAAATGTGAACATTCAATCTAGCGAGTCGTAATAAACAGAAAATGTTCCCCGTGCTCGCTCCGAGCCGACCGTAATGTAATAAGGGTCATCTAAAAATTGAGAGTCCATTCCCTCAAATTGGCAAAGTGAATTTATTCCTTAACTCCTTAATTTGTTTGTTTCCTGGCTTACAAATAAATTTTGGCGAACGTGACATCCCGTTGGGTGAAATTACTATCTCTAATCAATGATAACCTGGTTAAAGTGACAAAAGTTCGTCCGTGCGTCGGTTCTAAGAGTCGGCGTATTAAATCAGTCAACAGGACTAATTAATGAAATGACAAGGTAAACAAGATAGGGCTGAGGGTGCCTCGTGCCGCGCCAACCTCTTCGGATGCGTCATTTAAATCCTTAAGATTGTATGAATGAACTTTCTGAAGTGTCAAGTTGTTATAAAAATAGAATGATCCTAATTAAGAAAATGTATACAGGATAAAGTTAAATTAGTATTACTTGTTTATGATATTTCAATGAAGAGGCAAACGATCAGACATATAGCTTTATGGTAAGAAATTACCATCGCCTATGGACGCCAGCAGCACCAGAGGAGTGCAAAGTACGTTGCTGGTATTTAAGATATATTCTGACACTTAGAGACATTTTATATCATTATTTTTTATTCTGGTTGTGTTCTTTTATAGAGAAAAAAATATTTTGTCATAAAAAATCAGCTGGTTAGGTGAAATACTTACGAATTATTGATATTGTAGACTTCACAATATTTAGCCCAGTCAGTCTGCTAGTACTCACCTTCTAGTCCTTAATAGTCTACCACCACAGCATTACTCGAATTATTATTGCCCACCGAGACGAGAGCTCAAGCTGTCACGTCAGCCAGATAGTGTTGTTACCAAGGTGAAATTAGGACGTCAAAGTGAATACAATATCAAAACCACACGAATTCATTGTTAGTTGTCGGCGGTGCAGACCTTTGACCAGTGTTCATTATTGTAAATACATACTAAAATGTAGTAGGCATTTCTGAGCATCTACTCACTATATGTATAATATAGGTATATAGGTAGGTAGGGAGGTAGGCGACTATGGGATATGATATGGGTTAAATTGTGGCGTAGGCGGGAGGCTGGCAACCTGTCACTGCAATGTCACAG
This sequence comes from Leguminivora glycinivorella, assembly GCF_023078275.1. Taxonomy (NCBI): domain Eukaryota; kingdom Metazoa; phylum Arthropoda; class Insecta; order Lepidoptera; family Tortricidae; genus Leguminivora; species Leguminivora glycinivorella. Next base: position 33,442,667 of record NC_062971.1, read on the forward strand.
TTTCGTTTTCTTTCAACCCCTTATTTGCCAAGAGTGGCACTGAAGCTTTAGTAGTTTCATGTGTTCTGCCTACCCCTTTATGGGATACAGGCGTGATTGTATGTATGTATGTATTTAAGTAGGTATGTGTTTTCCACGACTTCCGCTACCCAAAGATTGTCCCATTTTAGCGATAAGACCGCCAGTTGCCTTTTTTTTTTAATACTACGTCGGTGGCAAACAAGCATACGGTCCGCCTGATGGAAAGCGGTCACCGTAACCTATGAACGCATGCAACGCAAACAGTGTCACATGCGCGTTGCCACCCCATTAGAAACTTGTACATTCCCTTTTGCTGTGTTAAGTACACAGCAAAAACGAGTGTACAAGTTCCAAGGAGGGTTCGGGTTGCCGACGACTCTAAAGGACAATATACGGAACAAGTTAGTTCCGTAAGTCCTCCCGTCATCAGCACCGCACCCTCGTTGAGCTCTGGCAGCCTTACTCACCGGCAGGAACACAACACTATGAGTAGGGTCTAGTGCTATTTGGCTGCGGTCTTCTGTAAGGCGGAGGTACTACCCCAGTTGGGCTCTGCTCTAGATTCGAGCGAGACGATATCCGCTGTGCTGTGCCCTACCACACAAAGCGGAATATCATTCGCTATGCCCTACCTCCTATGCCTGCCTCCTGTATCTTTATTTTAAGGCGTGCCAATAAAGAGTTTTCTATCTGAATTGATAATAATAATTACAAGGTAGAAGCCTCCGCGGCTGGCAAAACGTCCCATTTTATCGCTTCGTCTGAACTCTGCACGGGAAGCATGGTCGCGCGATAGACGATAAAATATCAGGCCGTCCCTACCGCACTTACAAATAGTGCGATAGGGACGGCCTGCTATTTTATCGTCTATCGCGCGACCATGCTTCCCGTGCTGATTGTTTGTATGACTAGTACCTATAAACAAACAATTAAATCTTGTCTTTATGACAAGTCACAAAGTAGGAGTTTTTATCAAAAACAGATACATAATTGTATAGTTTAAATCTGTCTCTTTCAGTATCAGACGAAGGTCAATATTTACTCAATATTGCTCTCGTGCTATTTCCCCCTATTTCCCCCGCAACTGACCTTGAATCTGGATATTACCAGATCAACAAAATTTTCAGGATATAATGTCAATTCAACTTTATCAAACAAAGAAATCTTCAATCTTCTAGCTCATTGTTAGCTTATTGTTAGGTATATTAGGTATCTAAAAAACCTGATTTCGCCACTGAATGACTGACTGATTCACTTAAATGTGATCATACAAGTTTAGGGTACTTCCTGAAGTTCAATAAAGCTGAAATTAGGTATGTATTGTCTTTTATCTTTTAGGTTAAATGGAACATATCCCTAGGGAAGTTCGCCGTTTCTGTATTTTGTGTGCTCCTGCTGAACTTTGATCAAACATGCTATAACATGGTCGAAAGATTATTTAATTTTCTGAAGCTACCTACTGATTTATTTGTTGATAACTAAATATAATAATATCGCACATACAAGTAAATTTAATTGGTATATGAACAAATCGATTTAATCATGTCTCATTAATTAAATTAATGAACTTTAACATACCACAACATACCTATTATATATTATTGCTACCTCGTTAGCTGCTTTAAATCAGACTCGGAATTAATTTACTAATATTATTTATCTATGAAACACAACAGACTAAGGGCCAGTAAAGTTGCATCAAACACATTTGACAAACACATGATCGTCACGCAGCAGACGTCTATGGAACTTCCCATACAATAAAATTTAACGAACGGTGCCAGAGGGTTCGATGCAACCGGCCATAAGTTTTTGATTGCGAGTGTTTATCAATCTCCAAAATTCCCTTAAAGCAGAAGCCATGTAGGTAGCTCTAATAATCTCATATCCCTGATACCTTAATGCAACCGTTAAATATTTACTTAGAATACTGTACCCGAGGGCACGGGATTTTTTTTTATCCGGTCAATAAAGTTATATTTCTATGGAACGATCGACAGTCACGTCTACAATTATTTAATTTGTAGCTTTTTTCTAGTGTCGGAAACGGCTTGACAGTTAGATTTAAGTTACTAGATTTGAAGCATACTTATGCGACAAACCTAAACAAGCGTACAAGAAGAAAAACTGATATCTGAGTAATTCATATCTAAAGTTACGAATTTTACGATACACCTGGTTAGTAAAAAGCGCAATAAATTTATTCTCCTTGTTCGTGTAATCAATAAAAACTCACGCTCAGGTAATAATTCCGAGGAGTCTGTTATTTAGAGCGAAACTCACGTTAATATTCTATTCGCTCGCTAGAGTTCAACAAGCCAGCATCAGCAGCTAAAATATTGAAAACACGGTACAAATTATTCAGTAAGTCAAAAATTTGACGGAGATATCCAGAACATTCGGAATTTAATTTTGTCTAGCTATAGGTACAGTTCCGTTGATTATGTAGATGCAGGTACGGGAATGATAGTAGATACTCCACCTTCTGAGAATAGATACGACTTTTTAACCGACTTCTTTTAAGAAGACTTGTTCTGACTTTCTGACCCTGGTTTGTACTAAAGGTTCAAATTATTAACCGACTTCAAAAAAAGGAGGAGGTTCTCAATTCGACTGAATGTTTTTTTTTAACCGTCGCCTCATATCTCAAGAAGGACGGTTATCAAGTCGTCTGTATGTTTTTTATTTTTATTTTTTTTTATTTTTTATGTTTGTTCCTCGATATCTCCGTCGTTCCTGGACCGATTTTGAAAAATTTTTTTTTGATTGAATGTATATGCATACAGATTGGTCCCATTTTTGATGATGGGATCCTGGAGAAATCGAGGGAACTCCTCAAATCTGAAAGGCATACATATGGTGATTTTTGTGTTTTTAAAGGAACAGCATGCATTTAGGTACGGAACAGTGACATTTGGTGCAGTGGAACTGCTGATGATGGCCAGAACGGAACTCTTCAAATCTGAACGGCACGCTTATAGTGACTTTGGTATTTTTATACGAACAGCATGCACTTTCGTCCAGAACAGTGACATTTGGTGCAGTGGAATTTCTGATGATGGTCAGAACCGAACTCCTCAAATCTGAACGGCACGCTTATAGTGACTTTGGTATTTTTATAAGAACAGCATGCACTTTCGTCCAGAACAGTGACATTTGGTGCAGTGGAACTGCTGATGATGGCCAGAACCAAACTCCTCAAATCTGAACGGCACGCTTATAGTGACTTTGCCATTTTTATAAGAACAGCATGCACTTTCGTCCAGAACAGTGACATTTGGTGCAGTGGAATTTCTGATGATGGTCAGAACCGAACTCCTCAAATCTGAACGGCACGCTTATAGTGACTTTGGTATTTTTATAAGAACAGTATGCACCACAGATTTAGATATTCAGTAGATGAAGTAAATAGCACCATTTGTATGGGAACCAAGCGTGCCGACTTTTTAGCTGTCACTGAGACGTCACGGTCGGCATTTAGTGATGGGAAAACCTAAACGATTCAAAGACACCAATGCCCCTCCGCCCCGCAACAATGCAGCCGTCTCTCTCGTACACATAGATTTTATATCTGTGGGCTCGCTCGCTCACTCCCCGCTCCCCTGCAAACTATCCCAAAAATCGAGTAGTATGACAAAAAGATTCAAAGAGGGAGCTCACGCTCACGTCACGCTATTAAGCGGTTTCATTCTGTCCACGCTTTTGGATACCTTCGCGTAATATTAATATCAAGTAAGTATTTTAAATATATTTGTTGACATTTTATAGAAACAAGAAAGATTGTTACCATTGAAACGCATAGTAAGAGACATAATCAATTCAGATAACCTAAAAATCGCAAATCGATTAACATGAATGGTATCGATTTTCTGACAGACGAATGATTTTCAACGGAGTGATTGAATAATTTTTGAATGAAATTTCAGAAATACATTTATTTAGTCGAAAAGCGGTTTTATCTTATACTTTTCCTATATGTTTACAGTATAGGTTAGGTACCTATACAGTATCAGTTTTAACTTTGTAAGCAAGCAGAATCATATTTAACTTTTTGTAGGCTATGGAAACAGCAAAGTCTCAAAAGAAAACCAGGGAAGACATTTTTGAAGCCAAAAGAAAAGCTAGCCGAATACGTCATGAAAAACCAGTTTTTCCTTCCCGTGGCTGCAATCCACTTTTCTTTTACGACCGGATCATGTGGGAAACTATAAGAAAGAGTGTTTTTAAACGTTATACTTATGTTGTATATGATTAAAATTATAATATTTTCACCACACCAACTGATAAAAACTCTTGATTATTTGAAAACGGATAGCAAAAATTTCATTTTATCCACAAGAGTGCAAAGTATTTAAAAAAAAATGTAACTTGATGTCATAAGCTAGCTGGTAGAATTTACTAATATGTAAATGATAATTTTGAATCATACATATTGAATAAATTGATGGATTTTATTTAAGTAATTTGATATTTCATAGTGAGTAATTCGATTCAATTCGTGTTGGTGTAGTGAAAAATAATTGTGTTTTACTCGGTGGCAAAGTTTGTTCAACCTTCGTGCCTTGAAACCCTCACAACGCTCAAGATTCCACTTCTCGAACCACCACTTCGCGGTTTAATATTGGAATGTTTCGCTTACTCGAGTATCAATATTGGCACGTGCGGTTAAACAACAACTTTGCTCCTTGTAAAACAAATACGTAACTATTTTATTAAAATTAGAACACGAGTATATTTTTATTAATAACTACTAAATTGTGTTTTGTAATAGACAATAGTGTTTATCATTCGTCTGTTCGATTATCGATTACAAACGATTATTGATATTTATTGTAGAACGAACAACACTAGTCGCTAAATTTGACGGACGAATGAGAAATGGGCTGTACTACGAAGTCGAAGCGATACGCGAGAGTATCGCTAGTCTCATATTCATCATCTCTTTAACACACATGGTCGATCAAACGCTTAAAGCAAACGCAGCAATGCAATGTAAACGCCGGTTTGTAACGTAATTCTATAGTTACTTAGGTACATCCTTGGACGCATAAATAAAAATACGGAAAAAATGATTAAAAATGAATTCACGCACAATATTATTTAAAAATTACTTACGTGTGATGGGAAATATGTTTTTGTTTTTGTGCGCTGGAAATATTTGGGCTGGTGCAGTTAATTATCATGCAATGAGGCATTTTGAATTTTCTTCTTACGTGCGGCTGCAACAGCTGACGTATGTGGACTGTCATTAGAAATGGCCATCTCAGTGGCTGCCACTGAGTTCGGACACGCGAAGTAGATACATTTGCTTCTTCTAGTGTATATTCATTTCTGTGGTATGCACTTTCGTCCAGAACAGTGACATTTGGTGCAGTGGAACTGCTGATGATGGCCAGAACCAAACTCCTCAAACCTGAACGGCACACTCATAGTGACTTTGGTATTTTTGTAAGAAAAGCATGCATTTAAGTTCAGAACAGTGACATTTATTTAGTTATGTTTGTTAAGCATTATGTTTTGAAGTCAAAGTTTGTCAAGCTTCGATTTCTTATAATATAATCGGATTCATGAGGAATTGAGGAAACTCCTCAAACCTTAACGTTATACGTATATTCATTTGTGTTGCCATCTAATAATTAAAGCATTAAAAGCAGTTTTAAAAAATACTTACACATTTCTACATAAACCAACATTCGCAAGTAGCTTTCACCAGAACCCGAAAGGCGACGGTTTTTTTTTCTTAAAAATTATTTTGTATGTATGTTACTCGATGTCTCCGAGAATCGTGAACCGATTTTCAAATTTTTTATTTTAATCGAACGGGTATAATCCCGAGATGGTCCCATTGTCACCAAGTCGGGGTCTGATGATGGGATCTTGGAGAAATCGAGGGAACTCTTCGAATGTTATAGGCACATGTAATGTTTTTAGTGTATTTTTCAAAGGTACACCAGTATTTACGCCTGATGGTAATAACTTTATGTGGCTGAGCTGATGATGGAAGATCAACTCCTCAATGGTTAGGAGTTAAAGGATAATTCTTTCACTACTGTACGCATATTCGGACTGATACTTATAATATCAATAGGAACCACTAAAAATCAAGAAATGTCGTCATTTTTAAAGTTTATTTTTAATGTAATGTTCGTATGCATTTCATTTGATATATAAATATCAACTAAGACACCTGTTAAATCAAACAAACTAATAGGGAACCGCGAAGAGGGTTTTACTGTCGTATCTACGATTACAAGTGCTTATGTAATCCGCGGTCTAGGTATGTCAATATGGCGGAACAGGGCGCAATTTACATAAACATGCAATTAAAGTGTAGATGGCAAACTCCTCGGGTCCTGATAATATTAAAGTGGACCCCTTCAGTATCTTTAGACGATTTATTTGTAGGTATACATATACAAGTATATGTATGTGTGTGTATTATTAGGTATCTAGTACAGAAAACTGTTCTTATTCAAGGAATTTTATACTCATTTTGCTACCTTTATGCCTACCACGGTCCAGTTCCGATATGTCCGCTGGTGCATGTTTCAGTTATTTGAAACGCCAGACTTCTGTAAAGTTATGTTTGATTTTTCCGAAATAATCAAATTTCGTTGAGTAAACATCAACAAAATACAGAATTGCATGGACACGTTGTTAACGGAATTAATTCATAAACTGGCTCTGAAATTTTACAGCTATTCTCATTCCCTTGATCATGAAAGCTGCTTTATAAAACGATGGTTACTACGGTAGTACACTATATCTTGTGTTTACTAACAATCGGGCCCCATGTTGGGCGCCAGTCTGTGCTGTGATTTTCCTCTCAATCACATGAAGGTTTTGACGTTCATTCATTCACGATTTACAAGTCTGAATCAGCTAATAATTATTTGTCTTTATGATATTGACTTATGTATGTATTTATCAGAAACGGACAAGAAAAACATAATTTAACAAATTTCTACTACTACAAAGTGTAGCTTACTGTGAGTGTTTTTTTATGAAAGCGGGTTTACCTCTGCCGTGGTGGTTTCTATTTCAAATGTGCATAAGAATCCATAACATAAATGGCTAGATTACTAAGGATACTATCGAAAATGACAAGGAATAGTACATAAACATACTACGGAATGTCAGATCCAATGAAAGGTCACGTGAAAATTATGTTCAATTGATGTTTCTTAATCAACAATTGTTACTTGACAAGTTCACAATAATTTATTATACATCTTTTTACAATAAGAAATACAATTTTGTACACTTCAACTACTAAAATACTTCTGCTTGTATATACCCCAGATCAAAAAGCATTTTCAGAGCTGGCAGTAAGCCCCTCATCTGTGATTTTAAACAATATATTTAAATTGTTAGGCACGTATCCGATCCTAACCAAACATTGGGATTATAAGTTTTGGTGGGATGAAAATTGGTATGAAATTTAAATTTACAAACATATCGCATTAAGATTTTTTTAATGGCATTATATGTATTTTCATATGTTTTATCCTTTTTACTTCAGATTTTTCCCTTTTTAAACCCAAAACAACTTATTTTTCTGTACTTCATCATTCGTACCGTACGAGATTTACTTCACCGTGTAAAGAATATTTTCTCAAACATGCAATGAAATATTGTCTTTACGTTCCTTAAAATGGGCTGGGAAGTATCGCTTTTTGGGCGCAACAACTCGAGAGGACTGTAAAGGGATTTCATATTATTTTTTAGGCCTAGGCCTGCAAAGTAACTTTTTTTTATAAAATATTGTCCTTTAGAGCATTTTTTTTATTTCATTGTATGTTTGAGAAAAGCACTATACATGCCTCGGCGTGAAAACGGATTCCCGGCCTCGTATCCCTATCCGGCCTCGCTCGCACGCTCGCTCGGCCGTATATACCCACTTGGCCGGAAATCCTCATTTTCCCGGCCTCTGATGTAATGTACTATTTAAACATAAAGTAAGGATTAATATGAACAGCTAAGGAGAAGAATTTGTGCTTGGTGTTGTTATTCCTCATAAATCAGATCTAACTAGAAATAGGCATGTATATTAAAATCAATGAAGTTGGTCGTAATTTGCAAAATTATTTCTAGGCGCTTGATTACCTTTTTTGAGTTTATAAATATCTATTTATTTATTTATTTAACCTTTATTGCACAACGTAAAGTACAAATGGCGAACTTAATGCCTTAAGGCATTCTCTACCAGTCAACCATAATGTTACAAGGTCGCCTCGCTTGCCCACTACGCGGCGGAGCCAAATTATACTTATCTCAACACAACAACACAAAAATTTACAAGTAATGTACTTGATATAAAGCGCTGGTCTGAAATAAATATGTAGTCGTTAAATAAGATAATAATAATATTGTCTTCGGTTACCGCGATAGTTACTCATGAAATAAAACTATGGAAACGGATTAAATCGCGTATAATGAATTTAAAATACATCCCGACGTTTCGAACTCTTTACAGCGTTCGTGGTCAACGGGTGACTGAGGAAAAATTAAAATGTGCAAAAGCTACCCACTTACAAGAAATATTAACGAACCATGACCACAAATAATATAGATTTCTAAGGCAGGTTCACACACTATTAATAAAGCTAGTTATACAATATTCAAAAAATTTTACCATTACTCTGTTAAAAAATAATTAACCAATTAATCTACACAAAATTGACAAAGAAACAAACTGCAAATGTCCAACACCATACAACACAAATGCCTCACAGCCTTCGTCGTGCTTGTTCCATTATCAGATGTACTACTGGATCCCAAGCCGGTGGTAAAGTAAAGCCATCCTCTCTATTAAAGTTTGGATATTTCTTGATCTCAATGGCCTCTCGCAACATTCTGGGTATATATCGCTTCTCCTTAGCGAGAACCAGAGGCTTGTCAAACTTTATAGCATGATTGACTTTATCCATGACATGTTCAGAGACTGCAGACCTTTGCCGACGGTGCTTGACATCCGCTATGTGTTCCTTCACCCGTGTGGAAATGCTTCGTTTCGTCTGTCCCACATATGACAGCCCGCACTCACAGTCTAGCCTGTACACTCCCGCGCTTTGTAGAAGAGTTTGACATTTCACAGGCCTCAGGAATTGGGACATCTTCTTCATAGGCTTGAAATAAGTTTTAATAGAAGCCCGTTTCATAAGATAATAATATTTTTTCTACAAAGTATCTACAAATCTTTGTTATCGCATGTTCTCATCACAAGAGGTCTAAAACGATTAGTCATAATCATCCCATCGTCAAGATTATGTCCTTAATAAATTTCATGGCCCGCCAATTATTTACACGTAACGGGACCCGAGACGTCCTCTCCGCCGGCCTTAATTTATGGACACTTTCAACGCAGGGATTATTCTTAACCTACTTCCCAAATTGGATATTGTAGGCACGAGTAAAGGATATTTTCTGACAAAATTTAAAATAAAATAAATCATACTAAGAATGAAATAATCAATTAAAAGAAAACAGTAAGTATTACGACGTAGGCCACGTCTTTGCCTTTGGCTAGTCTGTGGTCAAGAGTAAGCCCATTTATAACAAAAAAAAAAAAATTAAACACAATTTATATTTTACAGGTTTTATTTTACTTTCTTACTTCTTGACCATCAGAAGTTGGAAAATTGGAAATAGTCAAATATTACCTTTTTCTGCGATGCATAGCAATTAAAACGATATCAAAAGCTGTCATAATCGAAAAATCGTCGGCAACGATAAGTAGACTCGACAGGTTAATTGACTTAGAAATTAAGACGCGAATGGGTATGTTGTTGACGGTTTAATTAAGCAATTTTGTACGTTTTGGACATTCGACTTCGCACGGTTGGCTAGATGGCATTTTGATGTTTTTAACCTGACGCATTAGATAATTGTTTAGCCTGTAATAGCTTAAGTAGATTCAATTTAAAAGGTCCACCAACACTCCTGTTGTTTGGTCATACTCAATAGTGGTGGCGACGTAAAAAACAGGGCGTTTAGTATACAAGTGAAACATTAGTTAGTTTCAGTCAAGGACGATATAATACGGGACAGACAAAGCCCACACAAAAAAGCGTATACCCCTGAAATATATGAGCCTTTTAGGCTTAAAACTAGATGGCGCTGTTTCGTAGCCAAAATCATATTTTTCCCAAATTTGTGCGTATTTTTATTTTTTATAAGAACAAATGACATGCTTCTTTATCATGATATCATGTCAATACACATTTTGAAAATAATAAATTTGTATTAGGCATCATCAGTGTAATGGTAGTAAGTACCTATTTAATAGGTGGCGCTAAAAAATCGAGGTACGATTCTTAGTATGAAGATTGTAAATCCTATATAAATTATCAATGAGTTGTAGGTGCTTTTATAATATGTGGGTAACATTACATTCGCATACAATAAACCAGTGTCAGCTCGCAGCCCGTGTTTTTTTTAATACTACGTTGGTGGCAAACAAGCATACGGTCCGCCTGATGGAACGCGGTCACCGTAACCTATGGACGCCTGCAACTCAAAGAGTGTCACATGCGCGTTGCCACCCCATTAGAAACTTGTACACTCTTTCATCTTTCTTTGATTCACGACCCCTAAACTATATACCTTAACAGAGTCAGTTGCCTAATTAATTGCTTTCTTTCTTACACCTGCCCCAGTGTTATCATTTTAATACAAATTATTTGTAACAGCATATCTACAGTGACATTAAGAAAGATTTATTCAAAAATGCAAACTCACAGGAGCGCAGCAATAAAATTAACAGCAATGTCGTTCCGAGTTTATGATAGGGAGCGGTCCGCAGACGCGCAGCATGGAAGACTTCTCATAATTCCCAGGAGTTAACGCTCCCGGGAGAATCACTTTCATTTTCACTTACCGCCGCGGACTGCTCTATAACCATTAAATCCTGTTGTTTACTGCTCGCCGGCTCACTGAGCAACCCTCCCCTAACTAACTTATTCACAGAGCGAACTAAACATAAACCAGAGATGAGCCCTGCTTTGTAGAATCACCTCAGGAATTTTATACCGCAAGCAGTTCTAAGTCCGGCGTAAGCGTAACCTACGCTGTAAATTATGTATTCAAATTGAAGGACACTGATGCGATCGCTCCGCTCTGCTCGCCTCGGACGGATGAATCGGAAAATGAAAAAGTTTAAATTGCTCCAACTGTTGTGAGTTTATGCTTGTTTGTTAATGAACATAACCTCAAAGGCTTAAAATATCTCAAACATAACTTTGACGTGGCAATTATTTGAATTATTCAAATATAAAGTTAAGGATTCAATCACATCAATTTCAGTTTCATAAAAAGGTACAGTTACGAGTTTATACCCACAACATTAACAAAGATAATTTAATTATTTATAGATCAGTAGGTATACATACACAGAGGCACGTAGCTTCTATCTTAGATTACCCGGAATTAGTATGAAAAGCAAATACATGCTTTGTAAGTATATATAAATACTACTTAGTAATAATTCATCTATTTAGGTTACATTTCGTGCGTAAAATAAATTTTGATAAACAGTCGTGGTTGGCATGTCGACCTCTGCTGACTTTGGCCACCAGCGTATTTAGTATTAAGTTAGCAATTTGAATACAAGCGAGCCACGCATGTAGCGCATGTGACGAGCCTGGAATGGAATGAACAGTTGGAATGGAAAGGTCCGCCATTCTTATCTCATCCCAAATATCGGGCACGTACCAAACTCATAATTTCACGATGAAGTACCGCATGGGCAGAGCGTGCCCTTTGCGATGTGATTCACTGTTACGATTACCCGCATCTCCGGAAACTGAACGCGTTTTTCTTAAGGAAACAATGAGCCACCTGAGGAGGGAAAACAAAAAACGCCATTACGGCGAACGCACAGTACTTGGAATACATGACTGCCATTATTTAAAGAAAACACGGTTCGAGACCAGAAACGTTACGCGGATTGCGGAACTAGCCATTTTTGAAGATTAGTACCTATTGATTAGAGAGATAGAGAACAGATCTTATTTTTCGGAGACAGGGTTTTCTTTATATGTACGTAACTAGGAAATATTCATTTAATGCTTATTGCTGGGGTAGAAGGATTCTCTATAATGTACCTAAGTATATGTATGAATATTTACACGTTAGTCTTATTACTTTATCTTCACCGTATTGAATTCTATAACATTACTGCGAAATTACGAACTTAGATGTTACCTGTAGCTGCCTTCGTCGTGTGTGGAATTATCTGATAAAAGCATCAGTGAACTTTGGATAGGATTATATGTATACTTAGTAGCATTGTATTTTAATGAAATACTGGCCCCGTAGCCGAATGGCATTTCTCCGACGCCAAACGAAAGCGATACGCCGCTGGCTCTGTCGCGCCAATACGCAAGCGCGATAGAGATAGATATCTACTAGCGCTTCGTTTCGTGAGCGTTTCGTGAGCGATAGTGCCATTCGGCTAGCCACCCTGACCTTCGTTTGCAGACTATCGAACGTCATTTTGCAACGCTCGGCGTAGTTATTCGTCCCGATCCGTGACAGACTACGGCTTTACTCTCTGTGACACACTCGTGGTTCTTGCTTCGTTATTTCCATCGCTAAACAAGCATAGGTTAATCCAACAGTCAGTATAATCCATTATAACTATATCTTCGAATCTTTATTTACTCTGGGTAACTGAAGAACACTCTTATACTGGATTGTGTTGGCAGAAGACCTGACTGCATTTGGTCGGCTAATAGAATGACAACTTTGCAGCTTTAGTTAGTAATTGCGACGGACGGATTACGTAACAGGCGATTATGCTCCTACAATTTGGACATGCATGTGCGACATTTTAAATAAAATCTGATGAAACCCGACACTTAACACTTATCTAAAGGCGTATAGATAGTAGTTTATATAGTGTGTGTGTGGATTGAGTGAGCACCTTCCGAAAATAAAAAAAAATATGCTGATCATTTAGTAAAAGTTCTAAAACAATTGTAAAACGAATCTCTGAATTTGTAAAAAGATAAATCAAAAGATACAGCCATTAACATGTGCTCACTTAGTTCTCACAAACTACCAACGAAAACAGTGAATATATTCATTTAACATATAATATTTATATACTAACATTTAGTAAAAAATAGGCCAACCTACCTCTATAAATATTAGATCACCTAGTGACGTATTAAATTTTTTACAAATAGTTTCTTATGCTCACTCAATCCACACACTTTTGAAAAGCCGAATTTTGATGAAAAACATAAGATTTAGACCGCTATTATATGTGTATAGTTTAGTAAAAGTGAAATGGGAATTTGTAAAATACAAAACGAACCACTAACGTGTCAGGTTTTTTTATAATAAATTTTTGTAAGTGCTCACTCAGTCCACACGTTTTGAGAAAGTTAAAAATGTAAATATCTTACGATTTGTAGCACCTAAGACACTCGAAAGTACTTCAACATTTAGTAAAAATTTTTACTAAATTTCCACCATCTAATATTTTATATTCGTTGTCTGGTTTTAAAGATATTCAGACATAACTTTTCTCATACAAATGTATCAAGTAGGGTGACCATACTATGTCGGCTCCTGATTTTCCCCACCTTCCCATTGTCATATTGAGATTGGGGAGTTTCGTTCAATTTTGATAATAGTTTACCGGATTTGTAAGTGGGAGCGAGAAAAGAATAACTATTTCTCGCTCCGAAGGTGCTCACTCAATCCACACACACACGTTTATATAGCAGTTTCTTAGCTTACAGTTCGAAATTTCACTCGGATTCACACTGTTCACACACCGTAACAAACTTGCGATCTGCCGGCGTACCATGCTGCCAATTTTATCACTTATCCACGTGGATAAGACATCTGTCACTCTCACACTGACATACTTGCTAAAGCGTGACGGATGCTTTATCCACGTGGATAAGTGATAAAATTGGCAGCATGATACGCCGGCTGATAAAACAGCAAGCGAAAATATATTTTAATACTTCTATGCCTCTGTTTAGCTGTCATGTATAGTCACTTCTAATTAACAAATGTAGGTTGACAGGATAAATTTAAAGAGGAATGTATTGGAATCAAACTGGAAGATACCGGATCAGTATGATATGATACTGAGAGTGAAAAATTATCCAGTGAAAAACTATTGGATTTTGTGTGACTTAATGTGATGTGTAGCCAAAGTGACAAACATGTCTACTATGTAACTATTGAATCTGCCACCAATTTCACGAGAACCCATTGACAAAATAGGATCTGCAGCAGGTATCAATACGAAAACACGACAAAACCCCCTTTTACCTTACACAATACTTCAATAAGTAAGTGACATTATGATTCAAACTTTAGTTATTAGATCTGTTTCCGAAATAATAATGATCTGTCAGTTTCAAATGTGACGTTATTCGAATAAGGCAGCTTGTGATTTGAAATTCATTTCAGCAACTTGCCGTCATGAAAAAGGCACATGTTTTCCTACGGTCGGACTTTGTTTGTGAAAATTGTGAATAGCGACGCAATGCCAACAAAACAGGTAGGCGAGCTTTAAATAAATCGTTGATTTCGCATTAGGATTCCAAAGGGTGAGTTTGGCGGGTTAAATAAACAAGCGTCATGTTTGCCGAGCCCGACAGGCTAAGCGGTAGAGCTGAGCGCTTTCCGTGACTGTCCTGAAAACCGTTTTCATCATACTTGCTCGTAAACGGTGTTAGTGTATGCCAGTATACTGAGACGTTAATAACGACCAATGCAAACCGAGTAGTCAATCAGTTTTTCTACTTGTCGAGTTTAATTTGTCAATTAGGGCACCACAGACTAAACTATGTGCTGACTTTTTAGAATAATATTTCATTATAGTTCACTTTAGTTAACTGTAATAATTTCAAAAATAGAACTTCATTCAAGTTCTATACTCGTTTGCGATACAATATGGCAATTTTTTCTGCATCTGAAACACATTTTTTTTATCTATCGCGTTATCGACCAATCAAAGACAGTTATTACAAACAATTGGTTGGCAGGAAATTCGATGTTGGTACAACGGTGAAGGACGCTATTAAAGTTGAGTTTAGACCTGCAAGTTATTGCTGCAAGTTTTGAGACGCAACTATAAGTAAGAGTGAGTGGCAAATATCTGCATCTCTTTCTTGCATATACTTCTGTTTCAAAACTTGCAGCAAGAACTTGCTCGTCTAAATCTGGCTTAACATTAATTTTAACTTGAATGATGATATATTATTGTTCGTTCATTGATGATGAAATTGATCTTTTAGAAAAAGTATTGTATACAATAGTGATAAAATTAAGCTTTTCACTCTCGGTACTATTAGGCCACAGCAAGCTTCGTGGCCTAAACATGGTACTCGACTGAAAGGCTCTGTATTATATCACTATTAATTACATATATGATGTTTTTTCCGCACTGGTTTGTAACAGGTCTTTATTAGTCATGTTGAAATTTCAAAGGGCCACAATAATTAACATAATTGTTTCGAATTGACCGTTTTCATTTCATAAACATTTATGTGGATGAATGCTAAAGAGATCTTTAGCTTATAATTGTAACAGCCTCTCGTTCGTAATCTTTCACTTCCCGTTCTTAATACATAATTCTAGATGATTTTTTTTTTTTAGAAAATTGGGAATGTGATAGCACAATGAATTTATCTTATAATTATAATGCTAATAATTTTATGTCCTCTTATCGAGAAATAAGTAAAAATTAAGGCCTGATTTAGACAGCGCGCGACCTCGCATGCGATTTTAGTTACATTGCGGGCTGTTGAGGTTACATACAATTCAGCACAGTCATCAAATACCGCCATGTAATAAAACTCGCATACGAGTTCTCGTACCGTCTAAATGGGCCCTAAGGCAGCGTTCCCACTTATGCGTCGCGTGTCTCGGGGCGCGCAAGGGGCGTCCGCGCCACGCCGCTTAAGTGTAATTCAAAAAACGTCTCCTCAGTACATTTTGTATAGGAAGGACGTAAGGCGCGCCGCCAAGCGGCGCGGCGCGCGCCCCGCCGCCGCCACGCCACCTGGGGCGCGTCTTACGTCTTTCCTATACAAAATGTACTGAGGAGACGTTTTTTGAATTACACTTAAGCGGCGTGGCGCGGACGCCCCTTGCGCGCCCCGAGACACGCGACGCATAAGTGGGAACGCTGCCTAATATTATAGAAATCCGTTTTTCAACATGGGATTATGGGATAAAAAAGACACGTGCGAGTATATTAGGTTTTCCGGAAGCCGAGAGCGGCGCGGCTCTACTAAGGGACTGTATCCAATTCCAAATTGCAGCCGGGGTCAACAGGTTAAACGTAATTACTTTTGAGCCGTTCCTGAACGTGTTCCCGTGAAAAATAAACGAAACGAGTATGTTTATAAAGCCAAACTCACTTGCACGTGTTTTGGTATTTGATTATTTTGCATTTAAACATGGAATGAACGTACTAAGGTACTGCCTGATCTGAGCTTTACGCAGTTTGCAATAAAAAACTACACATCTTGTACTTTGTTTGCAAAAAAATATTGGGAAAGTGAGTAGGTACTTACTTATTCTTTCAGTTATTGTAGTGTATAGTAAGTAATAACAGTTGTTTTAGTTATAGGGAAAAACTGACGGACATAAGTGTATCTTGCATACGTAGATATAATGGGAATAGTTAATTGTTTTACAATGGGGCAAAGTTGTTGTTTAGCCGCACGTGCCAATATTGATACCCGAGCAAGCGAAATATTCCAATATTGAACCGCGAGCGTAGCAAGTGGTTCAAAAAGTGGAATTTTGAGCGTTGCGAGGGTTTCAGGGCACGAAGGTTAAACAAACTTTGCCACACCGAGTGAAATACAAAATTTTTCACCACACCAACACTCACCCAGTCTACTAATTCAACTAGCCAGCTTAAGACATCAAGTTAAAATGTGTATGAAATTACTTTGCACTCTTATGGATAAAATGCAATTTTGCCATCTGTTTTCGAGTAGCAAAGTAAGCCATTACCAGTTGATGTGGTGAAAATAAATAAATAAGAAAAATACAAACATAGCATATGTATAGTGAGCTGCAAAAGTGCATGGCGAATTTATTAATGAATTCAGTCATGATTTCTCCATGCTATTTTGCAGCTCACTGTACTTACTAAGATCTCCAGTTCTCTGCAAAAAAAAGTGATCGATACTTTGCGCCTGAACAGCATGAGTTCAAATCACCTTAATACATATGTACTGAATATTAAGTACACATTGGCACTGATGTTCGTGTTGCAAAGGGATTTAGATATGCAGAACTATACTTGCACAAATACAATCAAGTGTGTGCTATGGTGCTATCCCAAGAGAGTACACATACACACAGTACACATTGGGAATATCTGTGTATTTCCTGTACCACTTTAATTGAAGCTTTCACAACGTTTTCGCATAATATACAACCTCTTTTTATTCATTTCTGTTGACGGCAAAGGAAGATTCTTTATGTCAATTACAATGAATATCTCTAAGAAACTAGTGTCTTAAATCTTACCGTTATCGAGTAATACGAAATAGTACACTACGATACAAGTGCGTAAAAAAGGAAGTTCGAAACGAGTGGCGATAAATTAAAACACGACCGAAGGGAGTGTTTTAAATCGACACGAGTTACGAATCCTTTTCGCACGTGTATCGTACGACGTTTTTCAGTACAGATGAGCCTCCGAAGTTTCGACCTGGCATATAATGAACCACTTCTCGCACTAGTGCGTAAAAAAACACCATCTGTACTGAAAAATAAATTTACTGTTTCAACAAACATTTAAGTAGCACAACCTTTCTTACTGTGCCCAAATGCTAAGAAAATGAAAATTGATTCTAAAAATCGGTAATATTATGTTTCACGGACCGGATTACTTTTTCATTTATTAAAACGTACAAGAAATAATAACAAAAAGCTCCTAGGCTCTATATATTATGTGTTGTGTCAAGGTCCTAAAAACAATTTAAGCTTAATTCAGGTTACACATACATACCTATTCTACTACTCGTATGTACTACTTATTTTTGTCGCCATATTGTTGAAGCGTTAAATTTGACAGATGTTGCATGAAAATAATGTTATAATAAATAATACGTAAAATTTTCTTCTTGACCAATGTCTTTTATTTGTCATAAAATTTTACCCAACACAATGTTTCAGTGGCTCTATTTAAATAAAATACACCTATTTTCTAAAGGCTAATATTTAAACAAACCATATTCAAAATCAAATAATCGGGACACAGTCAGATAACGACGGAAATGTGTGAAAATGTGACCTAAAACGGCATCGGCATGAAAAGTGTTCATATCTGTCAATTCTGCCATGCCTCTAGGTTGGCATTTTAGCAGACATTTGTTTTGTATTTGTCAAACCTAAATGATATATTTTTAAGATAATAGTCAATACCTGTTGTTATTATTTCAGAGAATTAGAGTTAACCTATAAGCAAGGACCATATAATACGGGACAGACAAAGCCCATACAAAAAAAGCGTACCCCTGAAATGTATGGGCCTTTTAGACTTAAAACTAGATGGCGCGGTTTCGCAGCCTGTAAGTGGCCAAAATCATATTTTTGCTTTTTTTTTCATTTTTTATAAGAACAAATGATATGCTTCTTTCTTTATTTTAATATCATGATACCTATGTATCACGTCAATACACATTAAAAAAAAAAATTGTAGGCCTCATCAGTGTAGTTAGTGGCGCTAAAAAAGTGAGTTACGATTCTTAGTACGGAGACTGTAAATCCTATATAAATTATCCTTGCTAAATATAAGTAAATGGTATTCTAATTTGGCTACCCTGTACGTACATAAACAGCATTGAACAATAATTGGATGTTAAGATTCAATGATGATTAAATATGTAGATAACGTGCTAACAAAACACCGTGTTCAATATAATACGATTTCGGAGTTAATGCTATAGTATTAGATTTGCCATTAAAGGAAATTAATGAGAGTTCAGAGTCGACAAAAGGTCCAATTATTTCGGATTTAATGCGCTTTAGTCTATTAATTTACTATATTTAAACACCGAGGTTTACTCGGTTGGCAATGACTTGAATGTTCCTGCATAAAACTTTTGTGTTTATTGGTAGTCGCGCTCATTACTCATTACTCATTTCATTTATTTGATAAGTCTAATTTAATTACCTCAAAGAATACTGTATGGTACAGCGGGGCATATCTCGACTGGGGGGCAACTGTAACTAATCACTTTTTTCCATTATTACACTATGATGTTTAGTTCTACGTGTATCCACTGAACACATCTACCATATATAACCGGTAGACACTATTTAATAATGCAAACATTGTAAAACATAGAAAAAATGGACCAGTTACATTTGCCCCCAGTCGACATTTGCCCCGTATAGAACTTATAAGTTGCATTAAATGGACTTTGTCATACTATGTAGTCTGCTTATTTCAACGAACTTTTTGTTTGCTTAATTATCATCACTAAAAAGTTAGTTATGCTCCTACCTATTAAGAGTTCTATTTTCGCCTACCTACTACACGGGATATCTAGTCTGTGGTAGTATCTGCTCTCACTAACTAATATCAAAAACTAAGCCCCTTGATGACACTTCTATAGAATAATAGTTATTTGTTATACAAGGGGGCAAAGTTGTATTTTAACGCCGAGTGTGGAATTGGAAAACGAGAAAGTGAAAGGATTCTATAGTTGAACCACGAGCGAAGCGAGTGGTTCGAGAATAGAATCCTGAACTTGCGAGTTTTTTAACACACGAGAAGTAAAATACATTTGCACCCGAGTGTAACACAAAACTTTTCCCCTCACTATGATTCGTGTGCAATGCGCGCTGCAACGTAGACGCATTGATGTATTTAATATTTAAATACAAATTGTGAATTGGCGCGGCGCGGCCGCCGCTAGTAAATAGACACGATGGGTGATTCTCAGCAGAATAAACCTATCGTGAACGAGTTCCTCGCTTTTCTTTAACGCAAAAACAAGCTGGTACTGGAAGGAGCGATGGATGCGAAGACGGCTGTCCAGATGAATTCGCGTGCGTCGAGTTTCACCATCGATGACATCTGTGAAGCTAAGCAAGTGCTGTGCCAGTCCCTTGGGATTGCCGGCACCTATGTTCCACATCGACGAGGGGATGAAAACGGACAGAAGACCCTTGAAGATATAAAGAAAATCCTCAGGGAGAATCAAGACCGGATTCCGGAGTACGTGGCGACGGCGTCGTGTATTCCGGAAAATCTCGACATTAGCAGCTTGTTTAAGGAAATCGAGGTCCTTAAAACAAGTTTAGCCGAAATGAGTAGCAAATTTGAAGCCAGCCTTATTACCATTGCTGATTTACGCAACGAAATAGCATGTTTGCGGAATGTCCCAACTCAGCCGGCCGCTTCAAATTTCGAACGTGACTCGCGACCTGACACACGTGTCAAGTCAGTTCGATTACCTGTTGACGCTGTAAAAAGTGTCGCAAGCGCCGCTCCGCCGCCCGCGCGCCCACCGCGCGTGCAGCCGCCTGCCCCTTCGAGCTTACGTCAGCGTTCATACGCTAGCGTCACCGGCCGGCAGCCAGCAGCTGACCGGGTCAGCACGCCTTCTAAGAAATGTGAATCACGGGCTCTCTTTAAGGAGAAGTCCTCCCGCACCAATGTAGATACGGAGGGATTCACATTGGTGGAAAGGAAAAGCAAGGCGCGTAGGGCGCCTCGTAAGACTGTGAGTGGCACTGCGGATCCGGTTAATTCTGGTCTTCGGGTCGCCACACCAAGTAAGCCGCTCTACGTGTCTCGCCTGCATTACTCCGCCGTGGCCGACGAAGTGGTGGAGTACGTTCGCCGGAAGACTGGCTTCACGCTGAGGGTGCAGCAGCTGCAGTCGCGCCGCTACGTGCACTTCAGCTCGTTTGTTGTGCGCGTGCCGCGGCCGCTGCAGGACACCATCGCGAGTGCAGACTTCTGGCCGAAGGGTGTAGTCTTTCGACGGTTCCGGGGCAACCTGCCGAATTCTACGCCCGGACAGACGACGCAACGAAGCCTCGACGTTACGTTGTCACCTAAATCTAGATGACGTTTCTTACTTTTATGTGTTTATTTTTTATGCTCTTATGTATTTTTAGTTACTCAGTGCTTTGGTTTTTACTGTCATACTGTGTAACATATTTGAAATAAAAATAAAAATAAATAAAATAAAAATAAAATTATAGCGAGGAAACTACAACGCAAAAAATGCGTTTATCACTGCTTCCATTAGTTCCACAGGTGGTAAATCATCTTTATTACTAGATTCACCTACTTTTATCAATTTTAAAGCAGTTAATTTGACTTTATTCAAGGTCAAATTACTTTACCCACTAGTGGATAAAATGCGTTTTTACCCGCTGGTATTAAAGGACAAAACACGTGTTTCCGAGCTAGTGAGGGGAAAAATATCATAATGTTTCGTATGAACATTTGCGAAAACACAAAACATACAAAAATTTCATCAAAGTTAGTGTGTGGCTTTATTATGTTTGTCGTTAGGCGCGGGCGAGGGTTTCGTTTGCGTTTGCGTTTTATTTTTGCGCCGCCGTGTCAATATCCTTTATTACCTTTTGTTACTTGCTCTGATGGGTATGACAATTAATACAATTTGAGTGTGATTTGAGCTCTTTCCAACGTTACCCATTTTACCCATGGATCTAGTAAATGGACGTTTAAATTTAGCCCTCTTATATTGAGCAGTTTGTTTAGTACCTCAATAAAAAAATAATAAACTTTCACTTTGTAGTAGAGGGTAAGATATAACGATGTAGGTAAGATGTTAACCTTATTCATAATATTCCAAATGTTAAATAGCGTAAAGTACCCTAGTTTTCGAGATAGTTCTAGAACTTGTGAACAAAAAAATATCTCATTTACCTACTGGCTGTCCGATCTTCAAAATTCGAAATGGAAGCGTACATTTTATTTTGGTAGGTACCTATTTAGTATGTCCCGCAGTAAAAACTGATTAGGTATTTGTTCTAAACGGTGTATCTAAAGCTATAAATCCTACCATATACGGGTTAAATTATTATTATTCTAAGATATTTTTAAAACCCCACGGGCAAATTCGTCACAAAATTAGAATCAAATAAGTGAGGCAACACAATTCCACAGAATCGTATAGATCTTGTTGTACTAAACGAACGCCGGAACGTGCCACCGACGATCCATATTAAACCGCATAATTACGCGAAACTCTTTTTACGGACAATTACTTTTATTTATCTTTTATGTCTCGCATTTTCTCTTTAACGATGAGAAGCCGCGTCTTTGTTCGCGATTAATATTCTTTCTTAGAAAATGAGCGTCTCGACCGTAACGCTCAAAAGCCCGTATAGAAGTTGCCCATACAATCACAATACTGCCGAAGTTTAACTATTACTTGTATTGAGGTGTGTCGAAATCGCTTAAGTTAACTTAAGTCGGTGCAAAGTTATTTCTGAGTATTAACGTCAAATCCGTGACCTAAATTCGAAATAGGTAGGTACTATTACCACTAGCGGGATTAGTAGGTGAATAGGTACATAGTGGGTCAAATACATTTTAGAAAAAACGTCAACAATACAATATTATATAAAAGTGAATTACTGTTGTACCTAGATACTTAGATATCATGTTTTCTTATTTTAAGAGTCACATGTACCTACTTTCACGAGCCGTGGCGAATATCGGAATAACGCAAGGTGGATGATGATGACAAGTACCAAGTGATGAAAAATTTAAACCCACATTTATAGTTTCAGTGTCAGAAACTTACTTTTTTCAGAATATACAAATATTCTATGATAACTAGATTTAAAAAAGCTGCGAGCATAAAGTCTAGAACGGGCGGAATTACCGGAGAGGTACATTTTAATTGAAACATCACCAGTTTGTAGTTGGATCTCTGCTGTAACGTTTTCTGCGGCGGTAGACTCATATATGCTGCAGACAAAAATAAAGTTGTTATTGTGTATTTCACGCGCTAAATGTGCAACTATTACTTTTCCTCGTGGAAGAAAGCTGTTTAGAAATGAATTTTGTTATGAAATTAGTAATACTGTAAGAACAAATTTGGATGTATATTTTCAATGGCTACTTACAAAATATAACTGGGGCCCACTACCGGTCGAAATGATGTTTAATAATAATGATTATGATCCGTAAGCCTATGAAGTAAGTATAATTAATAAATAAATATTATACTAGTAGGACATTCTTACACAGATTTACTGAGTCCCACGGTAAGCTCAAGAAAGCTTGTGTTGTGGGTATTCAGACGACGATAATATATTTACGTAATGTACAAATACTTATATAAATACACCCTTATTCATAAACGTACTCTAAAGTTATCAAGCCGATAATCTTTAGAGTAGGTACGTTTATGAATAAGGTGGATATAATTTTTATAGTACGCTCGTTATCATTTCAATTATACTTTTAAGAAGTTATAATCATCGTGAAAAATGTCTTGGTCATCATAGGTAACCGTTAAAATGTAATATAAAAACTTATAACATCGTTATCTGTATTACAAACTTAGAAATATAATGAACACCAATAGTACATAATACAGACCATTAATAATGCATGACGCGACAATTACATATGATTTAAGTTCAGTAAAAAAAAAACCTTCATTTCGAAGCAACCACGCCCCAGTGTTCCTACCGGATTGAATAGATATCGTCGATTCCCAAAGATCCGGATTAAGATTAATCGCAAAGTTTCGCCCCATGTAAATAAAAAAGTGGAAAAACGTAAATCCTTTGCAATCAGACAGAGAATTAAAAAGAAACCATCGCCAAGTAAATTCGAAGTGTTGAACTCTGCCGGAAGGGACCCGGAAGCCTTGCCGCGATCGGGGGGAAAGTATAAGGAACTTTGACCGCCCTCCGAACAAACGAGAAACGCACTATCACTACCTTACTTTGTATAACCTTAGGGCCCTTTAAGACGACAACACTTTTGGATTCAGGAGCTAGCATGCATATTTATTCAGCTCACAATTTTGGATTATTTTGTTGGAGTTGTTTTGCGAAGGTTTCTCGCTACTTGGAAACTTGTACCGTTTCGGTGTTTGCGTTCGCATGCTGGTACCTAATTAAGAAATCTGCTTTTAAGAGTCACACGAACTCACATAAAGCTGCTCCCGTGCAATCGAAAACGACATACTTAAAATTACGTAAATGCATCTTGGTATGCTTATATTTACGTGGCACTTTATCTAACATTGTCGTTGTCGCTCTAATTTAGTTACAAATTGTACAACGAATCGACCTACACGAGCTATTAATAGGTATTTGCGATGTGTTGAAATGAACAGTTCTGGTAATAATAGGTATTGCAATTGACGTAACAAAAGGAATCGTTTTCATTGTATTTTTTTTTAAATGATGTCAATTAACTAACTAATGTGTGGCATATCTGCCAGGTGGGCGTTTATCACAAACACTTAATTTGAATGGCGTCATGGTGGAGATAATAAATTGGGTACAACTTAGATATCACAGGTATAGGTTATTCTAGTCACTTAAGTAAAATGACAGAGCCCTCCAGACTACTGTAAATTATTGTTTGACTTGCAAGTATTCGAGACATTTCAGTCACTTCAGTGCACCTAATATTATACTGAGCACAGTTCAAAACTCTATATTACACGCGAACTTATATTACCAGCTCAGGTCGCATGTCAAAGCCCAAGGGGTAAAGTTCAAAGTGTCAAATATTGCCTTATGCGTGTTTAAAAGGCCCAATCTCCATAGAAAACTAGAGTAACTTAGGCCATCTGTTTAATACGGCGGACTAGGTGTTTGCCGACCTCTAAGATACCGCCTTCGAAGGTTCTGAGCCTTTATCAAATATATTAAGTGGCACGTAACATAACACGCAGGTTCAAAAAATCAAGATGAATAATATGTTCAACACTACATCTACCCTAGATTTGCTTTCAGACAGAAAAATCATATACTTAAATGAATAATAAATAGATATGGATGAATAAAAATATGTAGGTATGGGACTGGTTAGTTAGCATATTTTTTATTTATTTAAAAAGCTTTTTAATTTAGTGAAATGGCGGAACTATAAGAGTTTCGTTTTTGCCATTTTCAAATCAAGGGTGAACAGACATCTTCTGGGCGAGCTCACTCCATCGTAGGCCACGTCTTTGCCTTTGGCTAGTCTGTGGCCAAGAGTAAGCCCATTTATAAAAAAATATTGATCTTGAAAACGGACACGGTTGAGAAAAGAAAAAAACACTTGAAACGCTTTATATGATTAAAACTAGTCATTTTTTAAAAGTTACCACCACCGTAAATCATTTACACCGCCATGAGTTACGAGTATATGAACAATAATTTTCAAAATTTACGCAACTTGGACGCCCACGATTTCACGGGTATGTATCAGGATATAAGCTGTAATTGGTATATCTCCATATTAAACGCGCTCCTGGCTGTGACGTTTGATGGAGACTTCTTAATTAAAATGCACGCCTCGCCCGTTTTACTTCCGTGATAACAATTTCCCATAAGTGTCTCAAAGTAGTGATGTACCTGCTGTTCGAATTATTACGAATTTACACAGCTATAAAATTCGTTGCTGAAGTTAACGTCACTTTCAAAATATAGAACGTAATATTTCACTCCAAAAAACGATTCAACGCTGGTCTTTGAGCTTTTTATGTCATAGACAAACTTACAAAGAATTCTTATACTTACCTATAACGCCTAAAATGTTAATAGAGACTCAAATAATACAACTTTGAAAGACAATTGTGCATGTCATACTATATAGTATAATTTGCTTAGCGTGATGCCAGGTTCCACGTCTCTACTGCTTCGTCTACTTCACTTTGCTTGGTCTTCGGCATCCTCAGGTGTGAGAACCTTCTCGTACTATCAGCTGCAAAAGTGCATGGCGAATTTATCAATGTATTAATTAATAATTTCTCCATGCAATTTTGCAGCTCACTGTACATTAGCCGAATTTAAACGCAAAAGTATACAAATGTTGCGTTTTCACAGCCTATCCAGTTACCGAATACCGACTACGTCTTCATCACTTTGCCCGGTCTTCGGCATCCTCATCAAGTGACAGATCGATCTCGCTCACGTCTAGGTTAACTCCATGGGTGTTTCCCCTCGGCATGTCACTACTCAAAGGGCAAGATGTCGCCGCATGTACTATGAGAGCGTGTACCATCATGTCTACACGCCCCGCCACTTCAGAAGCTTTTAGTGATTAAGTAAAGCATTTTATAAAATGCATCAGCTCGCTTTCAGTCATCTGTTTTTAATTGTTGCGAAAGTGTGACAACGATGGTGGCGGTTTTCGTTGGGGATAGAAAAAATTGCTGGGATATTTATTTCGTTAAATTGCAGGACAGCCAGTAAATATTATGAAAGTCATATCTATAAATAGTGCGATCAAAGTGGTTCACGACTTCGACACTAGTTGTTTACTTACCAGTGCCAATGTGTCTTTAGTATTTTGGATTTTTCCCTCATGAACGATGAAACTATGAGCATGTTATCTGAAAGCAATTCAACTAAGGTAAAACATCTTAGTTTTAGCTTTCACTCTTAGTTAGAAATTTTTGAATGGGGTGATTAAATGCCAAATTCATTTATCGATTTAATTTAAACTTTTAGAGGTAGCTGAATGAAAGAACGTGATATGAGTATTATGAATACTCACTTGAAATAAGCATGTAGTTTAGTCAGGCCCAGACTTAAGTCCCTCAAGCAGTATTTAAGGCCTCCTTCTCCATCTCAAAATCATTGCCGGATTGCCTCGGCATTGTGAGTCCTAACTAGGCGGAAATACCGAAACACCTACATTATGCGTTATGTACTCGTAAGCAAATTGTCTGTCACGGCTGCAATCCCCAAGTATCCTAGAAACTTTGAATGTAAAAATTATCGAAGTTTTATCATTTGAACTAGTTTTTTATTTATTTCTTGTACCATATCTAAATAATATAGGAAGGTTATATTCATATGCACTTATACATTCAGACTTATCGAATCTGGAGAGCAAAAAGATGAAAAAGCATTCCAAAAATAAAACTTGATAACATTTAAAAGCACAGTTTTAGAACTGCTAATAGGTGAAAATTAGAACCGTGTGAGGCATTCGCGAACAAAGCAAAATTTATATTTAGCTGCAGATTTTCGTTTTTCTCCGTTGCGCTATGTTTCTATAGACAAAGAACGCGTTTGGAAGCATTTTCCATTATGTGAAAATTAGGTAAATAAGGCATTGTCATTTTAAAGTAATTAAGAAAACTCAACAGGGGAAAGGAAGGGGAGGCCTTTGCCCAACAGTGGGACACCATTTAGGTTAAAAAAAAAGAAACAGAAAACTCAACTAAGAACATAATAATATAATTTGTTGATATATATATATATAGGTACCTAAGCTACTAAAGCTGTTTCAAACTGTTATTTTTTTTTCTACCAATGGTTCTAAACAAAGAGGTCGCATGTAATGCAGGTAGAAAAAAAAATAACAGTTTGAAACAGCTTTAGTAGCTTAGGTACCTATATATATATATATATATATCAACAAATTATATTATTATGTTCTTAGTTGAGTTTTCTGTTTCTTTTTTTAACCTAAATGGTGTATATAACTATGGAGCCTAGAAAACCTTTAACTTCAATATCTAAATGGAACAACACACTTTTTTTTAGTTTCTGGTAATCCCCGTATAAGTTCTTCGATTCATAACCAGTAACCTATTTACAATTTAACATTTGTTTTAACAGTGGTTTAAGTAAACTATGTAAGTAAGTACATATCTTACGTGTGTATGACACGTAAGATATCGGGATGGTCTCCACCTAACCTAAATTATAAGGTATGTATATGTATAAATACCTACTCAAGTACTCACAACAAAAGATCATGTCCACCGGATCCAGGCCGGGTGGCCTGGCCCCGTAGCCGACTGGCATTTCTCCGACGCGAAACGAAAACGAAACGTTGCGAAAGCTAGTCTGGGTGGCTAGCCGAATGGCACAATCGCTCACGAAACGCTCACGAAACGAAGCGCTAGTAGATATCTATCTCTATCGCGCTTGCGTATTGGCGCGACAGAGCCAGCGGCGTATCGCTTTCGTTTGGCGTCGGAGAAATGCCATTCGGCTACGGGGCCTGGCTCTGTCGCGCTAATACGCAAGAGCGATAGAGATAGAGATATCTACTAGCGTTTCGTTTCGTGAGCGTTTGTGCCATTCGGCTACGCACCCTGTTGTAGACCCTGCAGGATGTCTTATTCTATTTATAATTCATATAATTATATTAGTGTGACTACTGATTAATTCAATTGAATATATTTAATAAATATTTTTAAATTAAAGGAAAAAAAATGGAAATATTCACACCTCTGGCAGGACTCGAACCTGCAACCTCTGGAATTGCCGGAGCCAGCCGCGCATTTTTTATATTTAATAAAATTTGATTCGTTTTCTAGTTTGTAGGTATGAGTCAAATTTATTCTAATCGATATCCAATTATAACGGCAATCAGATTTACATTTGCCTGTGAACACAGCTATTAGATCATAACATGATCCTTCATCAAGCAAATTTTAATACGGTATTATGTAGCTATTGTTCGCGGGGTGACGCGGGGTTATGGTGGTTAGGTACCGGTGCCACCACAATGTAGGAGTAACTTGTAGTAGGTACTAGGTACCGTCAAGCACTCATAAATGTCAACACGGCAAAGCGCCAGATATACAGGCTGATTCAGGAAACATGAGCAAGATGAAGCAAGAATTCAGTTCCTCTGAGTCAGTCAGTCTGGTCTGAGTTTGTTCCTGAGTCATGGCTGTTTTCTATGCATATAAGTATGTATTTATCTATTTAAGTATGTATATCGTCGCTTAGCACCCATAGTACAAGCTTTGCTTAGTTTGGGGCTAAGTTGATCTGTGTAAGGTGTCCCCAATATTTATATTTATTTAATTATAAACAACTGTGGCCTATTAGCAGTTTTTATTTATGTGTAAATGCACGGTCACCCTACAATTAGGATAATTCTGTCAAATCAGGTTACTTTAAAAAAATCTCACTCAATTTTGACATTATACTTATTTTCCTCACGATCGAAGTGCTGCAGATACTGTAACGCGTGGTTAATTTTTGTTTTTATTTATTAAGTGTCGTACGGTGTCCATGATTGTAGATAGTTAAGAGAGATAAAATAAAAAACCGGCCAAGAGCGTGTCGGGCCACGCTCAGTGTAGGGTTCCGTACTTTTCCGTATTTTTCTCAAAAACTACTGAAGTTCAAAACAATTTTCCTAGAAAGTATTTATAAAGTTCTACTTTTGTGATTTTTTTCATATTTTTTAAACATATGGTTCAAAAGTTAGAGAGGGGACGACGCACTTTTTTTCTTTTTTCCATTTTTTATTTTTGCACTTTGTTGGCGTGATCGATATAAATATTGGTACCAAATTTCAGCTTTCTAGTGCTCACGGTCACTGAGATTATCCGCGGACGGACGGACGGACGGACGGCCAGACAGACATGGCGAAACTATAAGGGTTCCTAGTTGACTACGGAACCCTAAAAATATGATTGTTTATTTTGAATATGATTCTGAATAATCCTTTCATTTCAAACTTGGTGAATGTGTGTGCTTCTTATGTATTATTATAAATCATCGTGTATATAATAGGTTAACAACACGTTATGGCATATATACGGTGCAGTTACGTTATTACGGTGTTTTTTCTTCTTCTTAAAAAAGATTTGTTCGTTTAGGTACGTTTACTTGTTTTGCACGTCCAAATGGACAGTTCCAATTATCCTAAAGCTTTATTACATACAGGATATTTTTGATCTTCTGAAAATCTTATATAACATACGACCATTTCTGAATGAAACCCTACGTATTCAGTTAATTGAGGCACTTGTTTTGTCAAAATTAAATTATATGGATATAGTGTATGGTCCACGACTCCTAGCAAGGACAAGGCGTCTTATTCAGCGCGTACAGAATGCCTGTGCCCGTTTCTGTTTTAATATTCCACCTAGAGGCCATGTCACACCATTTTTGAACCAGCATAGTCTTCTTAAAATGCTGCATCGACGTAAGTTACACCTGGCATGTCTTCTTTTTGGGGTTATAAAGCACAAATCTCCATCCTATCTATTCGAGAAGTTGTCGTGGAAGTCCACCCGCAGCTCTCTTGGGGCGCGTAATTGTAGTGTACAGTTGGTGACACCTCGACATTCTTCAGCAGCCTTTCGTGGGAGCTTCCGGTACATGGCAACCAAGTGCTGGAACAATATTCCACCACCTCTCAGGAACCTGCAAAGTTTATTAAGTTTCAAAATTAAACTCAAATCACTCACACTTCAACACCAGCGGCAACAGGAAGCTTTAACGTATGACACAAGTTTTTGTTAATTTATTTATCTTGTTAGTTTTTGTTAATTTATTTATTTATTTAATTGTCTTGTTATATTTAATGTAGGCTATGCTAGACATGTTTACTAATGATAAGCAAGTAATAATAATATAGTTACCCGTTTTAATGTTCTCTCTTCTTTATTACTAAATGTTATTTACTGTATTTCACTTTTAAGTTTTATTGTGTTTCTCTTCCTTTTCCGTGTCGTGGCATCCACCTCTGCATGTTTAATAGTTTTTCATGTACTCGTAGCTGTTTTTCGTTATATGTTCATGTGTACAACGTAAATCCAAGCCTATTTCATAACTAGTTGCAAAAACTCACTTGAATGTAATTCAACACACGTCTAATTATGTACTTCGCACTTGATTACTTGTTATTTAAGATTATAATGTACTCGAACTCATTGGCACGCTGTACGACCTGACCGGCCATTTTTATTATTTTTTATGTAAAAATGTATACCTACCCGCAGTCTAGATGGCGCTGAATACCGCCTCGCAATTGTGGCCGCGTTCAGATGTTTCGGAGGGGCAGGCCGTACAGCTGCGTTCGTGGCCCACAAAGTGGTCTCGCCGGAAGATCAGCGCTGACCCCTGGGTCAGCATCTATGCTGAGGCGGGACCATTTCGTGGTAAACCCGTCATACATTTTTTAATATTAATTGTAAAATTGTATATAATACTTATGTAGATAATTATGTGTTTACCATGAATAAACTATTGAATCTTGAATCTTGTCTGTGTTGATACCGACGTCACTAGCAGCGCATCTTGCTTGCATCATTAAAAAAATCTAGCGAGTTGCACAGGAAAATCATGTCAAAGTAGAAATTAAATGAAATTGACATCAATTTGTAAACGTAAAACGAAGCACCCACTGATAACAAGGTTTCGGTACCATCTAAGTTTACAGTTTATTTTAAATAAAATACTATTCTCAAGACTCTGTCACAAAAACCGTTCCTGATGTATAACTCGACTGCTAAAAGGCAATTAAAGGTGATCAATTCTGGTGAGCGATTGGGTCCTCGGATCGTCGCGGTCCCGGCGTCCCCCCCTCCCGCCCCCTCCCCTCACCGGTTCATTATGCAGCCGCCCACGCCTCGCGCCAATCACATACCGGCGCGATATTGCCGTCTCACTAGAGATTCCAATGCTGATTGTCGACAGTTTTGGTGGATTTCGGAATACTTGGCGACCGGATATCTGCGTCGTTACCTGTGGTCACTTGGTGACAAAGAATAGGTAGTACAATGGGTTTGATAGTATTCGGTTGGGTTAACAAGGCAAACAACAAGCAGGTATAACATTAATGCTGTACTTTTTGATTGATTACAATATTAGGGAGCTTTTATAACTATGATTGTTCTGTTACTTGTATGTTCATTACATAGGTATAATATAAAGTATTGAAGCCAAATTGTATAATTTCTAAATTAATTTGACTAAATAGACGTCTCGTCATATCTTACATTATTAATTTATTACCTAATTAAGTGTTCTTTATTAATATTGAAAATTATAACGGCTATCGTGTAATATACTAGATATGCTTTGTCAGCGCAGTTGGCAGAGATACGGATCTATATATTTTAACAGAGCGCAGAGTTCGAGATTGTAAAATTTTCCCTTTTATTTCAATAACGATAACTGTTTACTTTAGCTTTGTCAACAAAGCTTTTGTCGAGCGTCTAAGCTTCGACTGTTCAAAGTACAAGTTTGAACTGAAAGCGCTGGGTTTATAGCGGTAATTGTGCTCAGGATAATTGGAAGAGGTCCCCGCGGCGCACAACTTATATTACACAACGGTGAAGTTTTATCTTGATCCCGGTTACACGTTAACTCATAAAATTTTCAAGCTCAGCAGCCATTTTTATTGACTCCTTGTGCACGTAATAACAATGTACTAGGAAAATCACGACCGCCCGGATTTTAATGCGGATTAAAGTTTTAAAATAGCATTTTTCTTGGCTTAGCTGCTGCACTTGATGCTCTATTAATAAATTCGTTTCATAAGTCTGTTTAGTTCTAAATGTAGACTTTTATTAGCGAAGTTATTCTTGATATTTTACTCAACTCAAAATGTATCGACTAAATTACAATTTTATATTGGTTTCAAATACATTTTGTCACTTTATGCAGGCAAAATGTGGGCATTCGTCAATATCATTATTATAAGGCACATTTGTACCTACTTAGAAAATTGTATGCTTACCCCTTTATTCATAAACGTGTAAGTTAAAGGATAAAGTTCGTTTGTCTTTTTTCAACGTATTGGTGTAATAGAAAGGGACAGATGAACTGTATCTTGCTGGCTTGATAACTTTACTAAAAGTTTATGAATAAGGGAATTATCGTATCGATAGTTCCTTAATAGAAGCAACAACAACACTACAAAATTACCTGTAGAGGGTCATTGCATTCCATTCGTTCAACGAGTGCATCTTCTCAATAAACTCTCATGAATGGATGCTTCTCTTCACTACACCAACATAGCTCAGAGTCTCTGCTATGAATTTTTAATGTTTTATAATATCTACGTTATTTGACAGCATATACCATGTATGTACATGTCACGTAAAATTGTATGTATTTTTTAATTGTAGTAAGTATGGGTTTTGGGACACTGGCCTGCTAGCCAAATGGTATTTCTGCGACGCCAGACGCCGACGGAAATGCAGTCTAGCTCTGTCGCGCCAATACGCAAGAGCGATAGAGATAGATAGCTACGAAAGAGATATTATCGTGAGCGTTTGTGTATTCGGCTACGCACACTGTTCACTTTCCCCGTAAAATGAATGTAATTTTCCATGACGTTTCTACTATGAGAATACTCAAACATCAAAAACGAATGGTAGAGGCTTTGCAGGTTCAACAAAGGTGGCGGGGGCGTGACGCCATTTTCTTATAGATACCTACATAATTTATTATGTCATGAAAAAAATCAAGAGGAAATTATTGTCAAAGAGGGCCACTTTTGTGTTAAATATCGTGGGTCTACGTCCCTCATACGCCAAGGCACTCCATTGTAATTTAATATAAACTAAAATTATTTTTATGCTATTTTAAACCACAAGTATTATGTTTTCGTTGCGCGAGTCTCTTATTACATCAAAGGTTATTATGAAGGGAATACGATAATCCACAACTTGATAATTGAGACGAAGCACTCGCAAAGCGATGGTAATCTCCGTCCGCCGTACGAAGAATAATCCCGGCTGGCCGTCATTGTGGCCGGAAAGCTGCCTCGTATAAAATACAGTCTTGTTGCTACGCCGGAGTCAGCTGGAAGTGGTTTTTTACTACCGAGACAGTCATAAGCCCGTATTTATAAGCTGAGAGCGGGACCAAAAGAAGGTACACCTCCAAAGAAAACCGCACCTCAGGTTTAGTAAAGTTTTGCAGTTTTTTTATTCAGAGAAGCAGACCAGAAAAAGTTATTAACAAAAAAAGTAGCCTATATCTTCCAGCTTTATTGGCTGATAAATATGACGTCGTATGACACCCAGACCGGCAGAGTCTGCATAACCAAGTGGGTAGTGATTTTGCCTATGAAGCCGATGGTCTTGGGTTCGAATTTCGGTATGGTCGTTTATTTCTGCGATGAACATGAATGTGTGTTCCTGACTTCACATAAATGTGATGTATTAAGAGCGCTATGACAAAAAAAGGCGATATATTGTAAAATGCACAATATTTATCGACAAAATTGTACACTTTACTCATACTAAAAGACAGTGAAAGTACTTGTTTCAGTTAGAACATCTTATTAACTGTCGGTTAAATAAAAAACATATGAAAAAAAAAGCTTTTTCAATTAGTAATGATTGTTTTTCTGATGCTCGTTTAGGAAAAACCGCGTGAAGCACAGAATTCGGAGCTCTTATTATGTACAATTTGATAAGATCACTCTCATAAATGAGGTAAATTTAAGTTCCAAATATCTTGTACTTAAGGCCCATTAAACAATATTTATCATTTAATCCTTTGAAATTGAGAAATTGAAAGTAAAACGAACTCAATTTTGTCTTGAAAATACATCGAAACAAGTGATCATTTCTCCGAAAATCTACATGTTATCGAAGTTATTTTAGTATATAAATAATCTGCACAATGTGCTTAAACTGCTGTTATCCATTTGTCGTTATAATATTTTATCATGATTTTTTGCCAATTTTTTGAAAACTAGCCTTCCTGTCGCTATTTTACCGGCGACGGACGCCTGCGATTTCAGTGCCGCGCCGGAGCTCGAGCAGGTAAGACGTATGTCGCTTTGGTCTCCGAGTTTTCATCGCAAACGTCGAGAATATTTATTGTTGTGTGGGTCGGACGCCTTGTTTCTACACGGGCTATCCTCGCATTGTGTGTGTGTAAACAGCGACCAACGAATTTGATCCTAGATCCGTAAATATTTGCTTTTGTAATACTTTGTTATGTTTGAATGTTAAAGTATTACAACGTTGTGATGATAAAAATGTGAAAATTACAATACGGTCAAGATGATAAGACACATCAAGATGGTACTCGGGATCTGATGATGGAGCCAGAAGGTGGTCACCAGTACCAGTGAACCATGTAAGTAAACGACTTCGTGTTTAGGCTCGTTGGGTTCGTCTCAACAAGGCCTTTGACAAGAGGTGGTACTCAGGGTCTGATGATGGAGCCAGATGGTGGTCACCAGTACCAATGAACCATATAACTAAACCCAGAGATGGGGAAATCGTAATCGATTCCGGATTACACGATTACTTGATTTTACTTTGTAATCTGACACTACTGGGTGTCAGATTACTTGTAATGTAATCAAGTGAAACGGTAAATTACCATTACATGTAAAGGAATCACTAATCATCTATACAATCATTACTATTACCAATAACTCGGAATCATAGTCGATTCAAAATAACTGAAATTATTGACTTGATTACTTTCAGATTACGAATATGTAGTACCTCAGATTGCCGACTGTCACTTTGACACAAAAGTCATCATGGGTGTCGTAAAATAGGTTTTAGGGGTGCTGATTCCAAAATTAATGACCAATGTGGAATCTGACATTGCTGACTGTCACTTTGACACAAAAGTCGTCATGGGTGTCGTAAAATAGGTTTTAGGGGGTGCTGATTCCAAAATTAATGACCAATGTTCAATCTGACATTGCTGACTGTCACTCTGACACAAAAGTCGTCATGGGTGTCGTAAAATAGGTTTTAGGGGTGCTGATTACAAAATGAATGACCAATTTGGAATCTGACAGTGCTGACTGTCACTTTGACACAAAAGTCGTCATGGGTGTCGTAAAATAGGTTTTAGGGGGTGCTGATTCCAAAATTAATGACCAATGTGGAATCTGACATTGCTGACTGTCACTTTGACACAAAAGTCGTCATGGGTGTCGTAAAATAGGTTTTAGGAGGTGCTGATTCCAAAATTAATGACCAATGTTCAATCTGACATTGCTGACTGTCACTCTGACACAAAAGTCGTCATGGGTGTCGTAAAATAGGTTTTAGGGGTGCTGATTCCAAAATTAATGACCAATTTGGAATCTGACATTGCTGACTGTCACTTTGACACAAAAGTCGTCATGGGTGTCGTAAAATAGGTTTTAGGGGGTGCTGATTCCAAAATTAATGACCAATGTGGAATCTGACATTGCTGACTGTCACTTTGACACAAAAGTCGTCATGGGTGTCGTAAAATAGGTTTTAGGGGGTGCTGATTCCAAAATTAATGACCAATGTTCAATCTGACATTGCTGACTGTCACTCTGACACAAAAGTCGTCATGGGTGTCGTAAAATAGGTTTTAGGGGGTGCTGATTCCAAAATTAATGACCAATGTTCAATCTGACATTTCTGACTGTCACTTTGACACAAAAGTCGTCATGGGTGTCGTAAAATAGGTTTTAGGGGTTGCTGATTCCAAAATTAGTGACCAATTTGGAATCTGACATTGCTGACTGTCACTTTGACACAAAAGTCGTCATGGGTGTCATCAAATAGGTATCCGGAGGTGTTTGAAAACTAATGACCAATTTGGAATCTGACACTGTTGACTGTCACTTTGACACAAAAGTGATCATGGGTGTCTTCAAATAGGTTTTCATGGGTACTGATCTCAATATTAATGATCAATTTGGAATCTGACATTGCTGACTGTCACTTTGACATAAAAGTCGTTATGGGTGTCGTCAAATAGGTTTCCAGGGGTACTGTGCAATGTCAGGTTCCAAATCGGTCATAACTTTTTAAATCATTTCATTAATTTTGGAATCAGTACCCCCTAAAAACTTTTTGACTACACCCATGATTCCTTTTGTGTCAAAATGACAATTAGCACTGTGAGATTCCAAAATAGTCGTTAATTTTGGAATCAGCACCCCCGGAAACCTTTTTGACGACACCCATGACGACTTTTGTGTCAAAGTGACAGTCAGCAATGTCAGATTCCACATTGGTCATTAATTTTGGAATCAGCACCCCCTAAAACCTATTTTACGACACCCATGATGACTTTTGTGTCAAAGTGACAGTCAGCAATGTCAGATTCCAAATCGGTCATTAATTTTTAAATCAGCACACCCGAAAACCTATACTCGTGGTATATGCACTTGAAATGTGAAAGTGAAAATGCTAGAATGACATGTAAACCACGAAGTTGTATAGTCATATTGTTCATTGGTATTGGTGACCACCATCTGGCTCCATCATCAGACCCTGAGCACCACCTTGAAGTAATTAGAATTGTATTTGTCTTATTTTATCATCATATTAATATATACTTTACTCTAATACTTATCATATAACAAAAGCAAATATTTGGGATGGGATCTACTTTTATAATTATTACTTTAATTTTTTAAATAAATTTTAACATAATTGATATTATTTCGCGCTATATTCTCGTATTTTCGTACAAAATAATGTTTATTAGAAACCAAAAGTTTATATCGAGATAGTAGATTGTGGTTGTTATCAAAATTCCATAGAAAGGATCAAGATTGTTTTGTCCATTATTGTAGTGCGAGCGAGTGATAAGACGTGCTAGAAAGGGTCGGCATATTGGGCTCGCGCGGCGGGTAAAATACCTAATTTCGCCCGACGCCGAAATGTTATAACGCTCTTAACAAATTGTATATAAATAATTTTGTAAATGCCCGCAAAACAAGCCTTCTTGAGCTTATAGTATTATAAGACATTCTTATATAGATTTACTGAGTCCCAGGGCAAGTTCAAGAAGGATTGTGTTGTGAGTACTCCACCATATATATAAAATACATACAAATACGTAAATACGGTTAATAGCAAACAACCACTGTGTACTATATGGAGGAGAGGAGTGGGACTTCCTGACACAGGTAATTCTTACCTACTAGGAAGACCCAACCCTGTTTGTCACTTTAGACTTAACATTAATGAAATAAAACAATTTTCATTTCATTTTCAAATACATAGACACCCATAGCTCAGGGTAAAATATCTGTGCTCATCACACCGAGATTCGAGCCCAGAACCATCGACGCAGGCAGGGTCACCCACTATGCCAGACCGGTCGTTAAATCAAGGTGAGTATTCACCTTTTTCCCTCGACTAGCTCTTAGACTACTCCACAGGTAGGCCGCCATGCGTGGCCGCGACAGGGCGGCGTGCCTGATAAGTTATTTCCGCTATTCGGAGACGGTGAACCGAGTATGACGCATGTATTAAGGCATTTAATCCTGCTTTGAATTCATTATAATGGCTGGATTTCTGAACGTCTGTGGAGCGTATATTAAATTACATTCTGTGCGTAGGTATGTCTATTGTCAGGAGGGCGCTGTTATTCTGATGTATGGGATGACAGTTTAGTTTACTATGAAGAAAATAGTTGTAATGAAATTCCGCAACATGGCGCGAATGCGAAGTCATATATTTCTGGGCAGGCTTTAAGTAGGTAGGTGCCGTATTGATCGCTGTTTACTCCCTATTGATTTTCTGTTGGTACATAATTATATAGTGCATATATAAGTTAATATGTGTAAAATTTAGTGATGTTTATAGAAATAGTACATACACATGTAGGAATATATAATGAGAACATAGCATGAAGTGCACTTATAAAAATGTTAATATTAGTATGCGGTAAATATTAAGTACATTAGTTTCTACAAACTAAGATGCCAAACGATATTTTAGGTACCTACTTAAAGTAAATGAATTTCCTTAAATCTATTTTTCTTTAGATTTATGGAAGCTTTAATCACGAACTCTACGAATGTTTCAAACGACTCACGTCACAAAATTGTTTTACCTCCCGCTCGAAAATCGAGGTAATTTTCAATTAAAAATACCCTAAATCAACAATCAAGTAACCGGATTTTTATGTAGGTACCTATCTTTGTATCATTTTGTAGAAAATATTCAATAGGTGCTGCTATTGCTAGGCTTTATTTTGATTATATTGAGTTAATGTAAACGCGATTGAATTGTATGCAAATATTACCTCGAGTAGCGCGATCTTTACCTGAGTTGTATTCTCACCACTTGCATAGGTAACAGTCATGCTGCCGTACGGATACGAAGGTAGTTTATATTTGATTTGAGAAGTTAATTTATAATATATCCGTGTCAATAATTATTTTTATTTACGCAATATAAAATTGGAAAGTCCTTTGGAAAGAAGGATTGGCGATGGAAGCTACCGCATTCTGTCTATTCTACCATTTCTACCTAATGTCCTTAACACTATTATTAGGTTATTCTTAAAAATTAATCTTCACCGATCGTGAGGCCCGGGTACCAGCTTAGATTAATCTAACATATGCTGATGAGATTGCTGAGGCATATGGCATATGTGCAAGTGCAAGGGCAACGCCATCAGTGCCCACACTGAAGCGAGAGTTCGGGACACACCGACAATATCGCCATCGCGAAGTAATGCCAAGTACCGGGGAAGTATGACAACGGTCTTTGTCGACTGAATGAAACGAGCCCCGTAACAATTGTTCCTACTTCGCAACTTTTGCAGGTAGCTACTTAAAATTCTTTTATATCGAATCTAGCCTTTGAATTTCAAAAAGGTTTACTTTGGTGCGTTATAGTGTTGTGTGGGATACAATGGAGCGGTATTATTCGTCCCTCGCTACAGACATTCCGACGTTTCCAACACAATTTCCCTTTTAGCCGGACTCTCGGAGTCTTTGTGGCCAGAATTTATCGATTGACAACTATCTCACGGCTCTTCTCGGACCGTCGCCGTCCGTGTATACTTATCTGAGAGCGCGCGATCGAGCGCCGATAACGTTAATGATATAATATTGTCGACTGATAATCTTATTTTACGTTTCTTAAGTGATTAATGATGAGTGTGGGACTGATGATTGAATTTTATTAACTATGCACTTTCATACTATCTTATATGAAAACCAAACAAATACCTGTGCTTACGTCGTTTATATAAGCGGTTGGACGTTATAAGCGAAGTCGCTCTAACCGGATTCTACTGTATTTGTATTGTATTCTTATAATATATTGTACATTTCATTATTTATTAACAAACTACATATTTACCTTTTTTTATAATTTACTTTGATTTCAATATTGAGAATAAATAAAATGTAAAATGGTTGTGACTTTTAGCTAAGTAAATTGTGACCTTCGGGCCCGAAGCTCCCAAGAAACGATATTTACGGCAGTACTGCGCATTAAGTAGTAGGTATTTATCCATTTCCACAAAATTCTAATTATAGAGGCGCTACTGTAAACATTTGTTTGGTTATCCGGCGCCGTCAATAGCGCACGGTGATTAATTTCCTTTCACCTAGTCGTTAATCGCGGGCAAAGCCTTTCCACGGAACTCCAAACAATATAATCATTGATTTTAAGCTTTGCTGACTTCCGGCGTTTCGTGGCGGAATATCGTGTTCTCGTTTATGTTATTAACTTTTACGTAACTCTAAATAAAAAAACACCCCGGATTCGGACTCACGACAATTATAGAAGGTATTTTCTTAGGCATGGTATTGCTTAAACACTTTAAACAGTGATACATAAAACTTTTCAGGTTAATAACAATTGATAATCAGGTGATATTTTGGTCGTTCATACAAAAAAAACTACAGTACTAAAACTAAATTACAGTACGTTTCACAGTCCGAAAATGAGTAATGTTAGGACAAATATGGAACCTTTGTTGCGGCAAATCCGACTCGCTTTTTTTATGTAATAGAATAAAAGTCACGCACGACAGAGGACCTCAGATTTAATTAACGCCATGGCGGGATGGGATGCGACTCCATCTCGGCCGCAATTCTCCGTCATATCGTGCGTCCTGCGTGCTACATGACATCCAGCCCACATTACACATCAGCACAATGTATTCACTTCACATGTTATAATTTTTATTTTTAGGTTTAAGTGTCGACCGTGGAAATTTTATTGTGAAATGGGTTGGATAATTCTAAAATATTTTAAAAATCGCCCTTTAAAAGGGGCTGTACTTAAGGGGCTTGTTTAATAACAGTCCCTTTTTGGATTATTCTTGTGTTAGTTTCCACCCGGAACTATCCAAACACGTACCTACAGTTATTTTTAAGTACTATGGTTATTACCCACCAAGATAATTTAAAATATAAGTAATTTTAATGATGTCGTTCTTTAAACATCAATAACAACCCTAATGTGTGCGCTAATATTTGGGATTTCGACAACAATTTGGACTAGGAGATTAGTACCTAACATTTGTTAATCATTCTACCTAGTTCGAGCACATATTCGAGCACGAGAACAACTCTGGAAGCGGTATGCGTCTATTTAAGTTCGCAATGAGTGGTGTTGTATGTAGGATTGTACAGTAAGCGGATCGACTCCCTTTACAATTTTAGTTTCACTTTCATAAAAGGAATTTTACCACGAAATCATGGCTCGTGAGCTAAAAAATTTCAAGTACAAATTAACTTAACATTTAGTACGTAGCTGAAATTGCCTAGTTTTGCTAAAATTTATGAATAATAAAATGTCGCGCTTAAAACAACACTGAAAATACAGCTCCTGAAAGCGTTTACGTCATATAGGTATTCGCACGAGTTGGTGGGTAGGTAAACAAACATACTAGTAGGTAGATACTACTACTATAGTGGGTTTTGAACTTTTCAAATATAATATCGGTTTGACGTGAACATGACACTATCACTGGCAAAGAAGTGTCATAATTCGTTAGTGTTCGTGGAGTCATTGATACGAGCAGGGATTGAACCCGTGACTTCACGATTGAAACACGATTCTCTACCGCTACACTAGCTAAGCCACTATGGCTTTTTGAGTGTAATATAAATATCAGATCAAGAAAAAAATTTAAATTGAGCATGAGGCACTTGTATTGAAACTGACTCATTCATGGCAATATTACCGCAATAGCTAGTTTACTTTCTATAGGTAGGATCGTTAGACCGTCAATAAACCACACGACAAAGGACCACGGTTGAATCGACAGGTTATTACAAGTCTTGCCTTGCGGCTGTGTGCGTGTGTGTTTGTTTATACACTCGCAGTGAGCGTGCCTATAATCTACAATGAATAAATGCGCGCAGATGCGCCAAAACGAATGTTATAGGAGTTCTTGCACAGAAACGCTGTTTAATAAAAAATACAAATGTGTATCATTGGCATGGAACTTGCAATACTTGCATAAGTTTTTTGTATGTGTCTAAATTGCTACCGCAGGCACAGAATTTTGCCGTTGATAAAGATCGCTAAACAGATAATTAAGCAATAAAACTACTAAAAAATGTCTGCTTATATATTTAATATGTTATTTTTATTTAGTTCTTAGTATTGAAATAAAAATTCAAAAATTTTCCATCGTCATTATCGTTTTTAAATTCCAACGAATAGAGGACCTAGCTAACGTCACAATGACTTACAGTCCGAAGCATAGTGCGGGAGCACCATAAAGCGAACGCTTTCGAGCGATTGTCCATTGCCTGGGCAAGTTGGGCACCCGTAATACTCCCGGTTGTATTTTTAAGCCTTACTCCACTGACCTGTCTGCGTTATTCCCTCTCGTCGCGGTTGATCCGGGCAGGATGTCGCACACATACAAACCCGGAATCCACACAATATAAAGCTCGTAACCGTCTTTGA
The DNA here is from genome assembly GCF_023078275.1 of Leguminivora glycinivorella. Taxonomy (NCBI): domain Eukaryota; kingdom Metazoa; phylum Arthropoda; class Insecta; order Lepidoptera; family Tortricidae; genus Leguminivora; species Leguminivora glycinivorella. The sequence continues at coordinate 33,485,263 of NC_062971.1, forward strand.
TTCTGGTCTGATGGTTAGGCCGCAGTGAATAAACTTAATGGAAAAACGATGCTCGATAATGACCCTCCACTCCTGCCCGTTTATGGACTACTAGCTATTTGCCTGCGACTTTGTTCGTGAGGAATAGAATTATGATTTTGTAATCACATTCCTATTCTCATCCTGTCCAATTAATCCATATTAATATTATAAATGGGAAAGTGTGTGTGTCTGTTTGTTTGTCCGTCTTTCACGGCAAAACGGAACGACGAATTGACGTGATTTTTCAAGTGGAGATAGTTGAAGGGATGGAGAGTGACATAGGCTACTTTTTGCCTCTTTCCAACCCCCACTTCCCTAAAATGGGGGGTGGAAGTTCGTATGGAGCATTCCGCAATGTTCGAATTTAACGTGAGCGAAGCCGCGGGCAAAAGCTAGTTATCAATATGATTGAACAAATCTCCCTGAAAAAATTAGAAGGTTTTGTCACTTTTCAGGACTTTGTAGGACAATTTCTTCTAACAGGATGAGTTTGGGCCGCTATAAAAGATACGTTCTGTTATTTTTGAGTACTCTATAACACATATAAAAATCAATCAAATCGGAGGGGGACAGTAGGGTACCTTTCCTTGTAAGTCCGTATAAAAAGAACTGACACAGGGATCAACATGCCCCGCGTCAAGTTAAAACATCCACCCAAAGGTTCATTCTATGATATAGTGAAAAAATTGTAGACTATATTATATTATGTTAGCCAAATTACGTAACTGTTTTTGCTTCATGAAGTATATTAAGTATCAGGATATACGTATACTTTATTTATCCTATATCAACAACGTAAAGTTTTATTTTAAATCAAGATATTTTTTTTTCTGGGTTTTAAACATATTATTGAAGTAAATATTCTGTTGGTATGATACCTATTAATTTACATACCTACATTAGCGGAAAAAAATCCATCATACTGGTTATATATCGAGAACAATCAATCGAAAATTCTTAAAATTAGACTTTTTTTATCAAGTAAACAACTATTGGATCATCATTACAAATATGTATTTGAAACTTACGAGTCTTAGGACCCACTGCACGTGGCCTGTGGGCAGCCACGAGAGCCTGACGCAGATTAGAGACTTTACACACACCAATCGTGTATGTTATTAATATTAGTCTTCTCATTATAAAAACCCAAAATAGCGAATCCTACTAAGAATGTAATATAGATGGAAGGATTTCTCAATCTCAGAAGTCATTGGTATGAAAATTAAACCACATCTTTATTTTACTATTTGAGGCCTACAGGTTTACCCCTGTATATCTCGGGCAAACTAATTCTTTTATAACCTAACCACAAAAATTAAATTTTGAAAAACCCCCGACTGCGACATAGTGGACCGATTTTCATGAAATATGGCTAAGATCTCTCCCGATTTACTCAGCTTCTAGACAAAAAAACTAAATCCAAATCGGTTCATCCGTTCGGGAGCTACGATGCCACAGACAGACATACACACAGACAGACAGACAAACAGACAGACAGACAGACAGACACACACTCAGACAGACACGTCAAACTTATAATGCACCCCGTCGTTTTTGCGTGGGGGGTTAAAAATTGAACCCAAGAGAACTCAAGTTGCTCAAATTGTCTTATTCATATGCACCTACATTGTCAATTTCAAGAGTGGCACTGAAGCTTTAGTAGTTTCATGTGTTCTGCCTACCCCTTCATGGGATACAGGCGTGATTGTATGTACCATAGGTTATCCTAGCAGGTACAATGGTAATTGCCATCAAATCATCAATATCGCTTATATCAAATAACATATCGATTTCCTTAATGATGTGTAGTCGTCGACCGTCGTCGTTCATTTAGTTTTAATCGTTTTAGGGTAGTGATAGCTACAATTTGGCTATTGATATTGCTAAGCCTACATTACCTGGCTATCGAGGTCTGTCAGCGGGCTTTTTCGCCTGCAATTTTACTGACACGTTTTGAAAACTGGTTTGGCCTGATGATGTGTGACTGCCTACGAATGCGATATAGTCCCGGGTTCAAATCCTGGTCCAATATCAAAAACCTAAACTTTTAACTCTCCACACGCTGATGGGCACCAAGATACAGGCCTAGCCTAGTTTGGAGTCTACCGGACGTAGCTGGTGTAATATAATTATAAAACTTTGTGTTTTTAATTCATAAATTTACTTACTTAATAAATTTCCGCGCAACCTAACAATAAGCCGCGATATCGCATGTTGTTTCAGTGAAAGGAACATTCAAGTGGCAGTTATTACGGCCAAATAATATAGCCTTAAATCGGATAAGTAGTTTTAAAGTTGCGGCGAAGCGGGTCTGGCGGCGCGTAGATTATTCCTGAAATGCGAAACCGCAAGCGGCGAACTGCTACTGTAAAAGGCATATCCTCCATCATTTTCCAACTCTCCTATCTCATTTGCTTGGCTTTTAAGAACATACTGCCTTAGGATACCCCGTTAAGCCTCCTATTTCGAAACTATGCGGCTTATTCTGAAACAGAAATGAAAATTATGCCGATATTTACATTGTTCACTGTCAGTGCCTACTCATTTTGTTGATTTCAATAGCGTTTATTGGAATATATGTACATACGATTGCTGTATCTTGTTGCCCGGATATTACATTCTGTTCATCCATTAGTAATGTTAATTACAGTATTATTATGTCATGGCATTTCGTAGGTAGGTCAATGAAATTTTGATGAATATCGGTATAATTAAAGATACTACGGAATGCCCATTAGAAAGAAAGAAATAAATTATAACTTAAACTAGTATGAACTTACACCACAATGGATGCCGTTCTTAAACTATATCCAAATTAGATAATACTCGTAATTGTTTATCTTCGTATTGACTTACCTATGTACACGTATTTGTGAGAAAGTGATAAAATGTAATTTAAATAATCAGGGCCGTAAGTTCTGTTATTTCAATTACATCTAAATGGTAGTATGTACATAATATTATCAATATACGGAATTAACATTGCTCTGAAGTTGGTCGTCATTATACCTTTTTTTCAGAAATTTAAATTCAGCGTTTTTTAACTTAATCTACCTGACACCTAATTAGAAACCTTGGGTGTAAAAGGTCGTCAACGTTAATTAAGATATGTTAAGTGCCTACATTAATTCGATGCTGGGCTCATAAATTTAATTTGCCCTCATCACCCGAACCTTGTTGTGAGAGAAATAGTTTTGCATTTTGGGAATTGACAAGAAACTCTAGTTACTTACTAAATAATACCTGCACTAATGATTTTGGTTTTAATTGAAAACTACCAAATGTAGCCTATGTCACTCTCCATCCCTTCAACTATCTCCACTTAAAATATCCGTTTTGCCGTGAAAGACCGACAAACAAACAGACACGCACACTTTCCCATTTATAATATTAGTGTCATGGATGTATTAATATGGTGATACTTATGGACGAATTAATTAAGTAAGTATTAGTAATTACAAAATTCCTTTTAGCCATTCCATCTTTTTGTGTGCGATGCACATGTGAGTAAGCAAATTGAATGTTGAAACATTTGAACTACCTATGCACCTACCACCTACAAATATCTATATGTACCTATTTGATAAAAGTTATTATTTCCTACTACCTACTATCAAATTAATTTATTTTCACGCTTTGTCGCTAGGTAGGTACTTATTCTTTATCCTCCTCTAAGTTTAACCGTGACGGAACAAAAAATCAAAACAGGAAGGAACATGATAAAACTTGTCACATGAACGCAAAGGGAAACGAGATAACAGTTCAAATCGCTGTGTAGAAGGCTTGTGTTGTAAAACTGTGCCCGTTTCGCCGGGAACATACGCGTCGAGCTTCGCCTACAGCAAAGAAAAGTAGATACCTTTCAACTTAATCTCTATTTACGCCAGCGATAAGTCTACTTCGACGCTGAACAAACATCACCTGGGAGTAACAATCAAGAACAGTTTGTCACGACCACTTTGAACTAAACCGTATGCTTGACGTTGTAGAGTATCTTCTCAGTTATAACGTGAGTGTCTTTGAACTGGAATCTTATGGAGTCACGATATCATTTACGCCGAGAAACTTGCTCTGTAGGCTAATTTACGAGAGTGGCAAGCTGGTGGCGAAAACTTGCTGACTCGCCGTGTTAAGGATTCAGATCCATTGACCTGTACTTGTAAATTAAGCAAGTGATCTCGGTATATTTATGAGCGGAGCGTAATTGGGTGTATCCGGCGCGGCGGAACTTTTTGAATATTAAAAATATTCAGTTTATATAATCCCATATACGACGAATTACAACCGCGTCAAAGATGCCGGTGTCGTAAGAGATAAAATGGCTCATTCAATTCATTATTTCCACGAATCATTTCTACTCGCGAGATTATAAGAGGCAAGCGAATCCTGCCGACCTAGCCTAGCCGAAGTGACAATTGTTGACGCTAGACGCCAAGCGACACGCAGTCTGGTTCTGTCGCGCCAATACGGTAGAGTGATACAGTTAGATAGTTACGAAAATGATAACATTGTAAGCGTTTGTGCATTTGGCTACGTAACCTGAGCAGCCGTTGCGCGCGTAGACAAGTTACAACTCGTTTAAGGTTAGGTGTTAGTTAGACCTTGGCATATTTTCTTAGTGACACATCAGACAAGACATGTGAATATTATGTTTTCTTTGTGACTAAAAAATAAATAAATAGAAACCTCGTTAAAGCGTTTTTTTTAGCAAAAAGCTCGATTGTTGTAAGCACATAATATGTATTTTCGTATCTACCGGTTGTGACTTAAGTACCTACTTTAATTTTGGACTAAAATACATAATATTATTATGGTGACGCGTACCTATATAATAAAAACCTTTTTAAAGAGCTAAGCGCTAAGCTCATTGACGCTACCGGTGACCAGAGAGCTGGCGGTTTTCTCTCGCAACGCATAAGCATAAGCATTGCTATTCAGCGAGGGAATGCCGCCAGCATCTTTGGCACAATGCGGCGGGGGCCGTATTTAGATATATTTTCATTTTTATGCCATCCAGAGGGCGTCACGAGCCTTCGGGAATGTCATGTGTATTTTGTCTTACCTGTGTTCACGAATAAACGTTTATTCTATTCTATTCTATTCTATATACTTGGAAATTTCGACCCTTGCCTTCGTGTACCGATGGCCGAGTGGTTCAGGCATTCGCCCGGTAAGCGGAGTACGCTGGTTCGATTCCAGCTCGGAACACTGGAGGCCTTTTTCTTTGTATATGACATTTATTTAATGTTTAATTTAAATATAGGTATTAGTGAAACATCAAAAATAAACGCATATAATAAATAATTATATATTTAGAATATTTAGATGCTCTGATAAGATAAGACGCATACTGTGTCGACCCACGAACTTTCCAAAATACGTCAAATGAAAAATTATACGATTAAAATTGACACTTTATTGAAAATGTATGTAGGTCGAGCGGTCGGGCATTTTCGTGAAACACGGGAAGTGTATAACGCCTTCTCATATTTTTTAAAGTCTCTACTAAATATAGATTTGTTTGAGAGACAGACATATACTTACTACAGGATTTAGTAAATACTGGTGTTGTAGAGATTTATCATGATCTAGAAAAGCTGATTTATTATTGAAGATGAGTAAAGTGGAGGATTAGGTACCCTTCGGACTGAAATAAGCCCGCGGGGTTAGACGTTCAAATTTTTACAATAAAATTGGAAATAGTCAGACGAGATGGGTATTGCATTTACCTATACCGTTTATATTGCATAGGTTACCTATTACAATACAATACAATACAATAGTTTATTGATAACGCCAAGTTACATGTCAGTTGATGTCAGGTATAAACATTTGATTATAATTGTTTAAAAATACATTAATGAAGTATTTGATTCACATACACAGTAATAATTGAATAGAAATTATACAGTAGGCAGTTCGTAAAACTCATTTACGGAATAAAAACTATGACAGAGAAGCCACTTCCGTAATCTAGCTTTGAAGACCACCGTAGAAGTTGCATTATTTGTTATTTGGTTAGGTAGTCTGTTATATATTGACGCGCCCGAGATGTATACCGACCTTTCCGATTTTCGTAGTTTATGAGCGGGGGGGGAGGGGGGGGGGGCAGCCTATGTATAGGCTGCTTGCAGTGAACCGGCATTGTTAATTTTAGTATTGATTGGTTTAATATATGTACTTACTTTAGAGTTGTCTTGATTATCTACTTCTTATACTCTGTAGGCATTGACATAATACTTATATGTAGTTAAATTACTCATTTCTTAAGTGTCATGAACTCATTATTGATCTATATTAATGTACTCGCTATGCATACCTACACAATACTATAAAGGTAAAGCAGCAAGAAATATTATTTAGCAGTGTAGGTGACGACGGGCGGCCCGGAGGAGCCCGGGCCTTCTGCGGTCGGCCGCAAGATACCCCTTCAGCGGATCACTCCGCAGTCTGCACCCGCCGCCGGCGCCGCCGGGTTCCTACTTATCGATAGGAAGAGACGTGTTGGAGTAGCAGAGTGGTTTTTATTGATTATTTTATTATGTATTTTTATTATTTTATCCTTAAGTAATAAATAATCACATTTAGGTTACATATGAATCAGATCAATCTCAGAAATGTATTATTTGAAAAGATGGGAATGTGTGTAGTTAACACTGGTTAACAATGGTTTTGCCCATGAATGATGAAATACAAAAATAGACAGTACTTGGCAAATACTAATCATCAATTATAATATTACAAGTGTCTTAGCTCGAGTTATCGAGCTTTGCAAGTTTAATCTTGTATTGCGTTCGCCGCACTCTCGCAAGTTTCGACTTGTTCGTTATTATAGCACAGCTTTACTTTACTAGATTTAATACATCATAAAGAACGTTAAGATTGCGCTGGCGTTCGCTAAACACCGTGAAAATACAATTAGTGTATGACGTGGTAATAGCACTGTAACATACAGCAACATCTTAAGTGTATCAAACAAATTTTGTTTTTAGTTTTTATTGTGAAGTTTGAACTAAAACTTTGTGAATTTATATTTTTGATATGCCTCGTTCCTGTGAAAGTAATCCTAATACTTTTTGTTACGTTTGTGGTAAAATTACTACAAAAAATACGAGCGAAAACTTCAGTCCGAGAATCTGTCGTGCTTACGAACTTTATTTCGGAATACCAGTGAAAAATCAAGACAAGCCCTGGGTTCCGCATGTAATATGCTTGAGTTGTGGTAAACACTTGCGAGATTGGCTATCCGGCCACCGATCATGTTTGCCTAAAAGGATCAATTTAAGATTGTTATTTTTGAATAAATAAGACAGAAGGGCTTAATACGCGCAAAAAGTTCAGTCATGGAACAGCGATACCAGGGCAAATGGAGTCCTGCTATGTTAGCAGACTACTGCTGGACGTTGAAGAGAGAGGCTGTAGATATTATTTACAAACGGAACAGCAATATATTAACTCATTTTTAAATTTTATAATATGTGATTTATGAATATAATGTTATCTTAAGATTTTTATTTGATTCCACAAAAAACGCGAGCTAACTCGACCTTAAAACTTACATCAAAATGTATATTTAGAGGTATTCTTTCGCAATTAGCACAACTCATTTCATGGATTAACAAAACCTTAAAATTTGTTAACCAGTGTAATTAGCTAAATTATAATGCAATTCCGCTCCATTCTCTATTGATATTATGGATTTTGACAGTGGATTTTTGAGCTCAAACCTTCAAGGATCAAGGAAAACATACGTGTTATTGATTTCTATTGTGAATAAGCGGATAACATACTTTTATGAAATGCTTATTGCAGACATGTTTATTGTAAATTATAAAATAATAAAACATATATTCATTAATTATTCAAAACATATACATATATCTCACGGGATCAATTGAAAACAATATAACAATGAACACTGAAAATATTTTAGTCACAGTTATTATATTACATTTATATTTGGCCCGACGTTTCGAACATCACATTATGTTCGTGGTTCATTAAGTCCCGTTTTGTTCTAAAATTATGAGTGCAAATCGTGCTAGTCTAAATCAATATACAGTTATATTATTGTTCATTTACGATATACCAGCTAAAGTAATATTGAACGATGCCGTTGTGCGATGTCTTGATTGAGCTCAACGTTAAACTATGTCAGACACATCATAATCAATATTGAATTCCTTACCACTGCAGCGATGCAGCAGTCTTCTTTCATATTAATATTGTTCCCTGTTTTTAATATAAACCACTTCTTGTAAGATATTTTTCCCGAAAACTAGTGATGTACTAGACCCAAAAACGATTAAAGGTATTTGGTAGGTACTTAGCATGCTATACATGTTTTTCATTTAGAAAAGTAACAAATTTATTGAAAAATAGTGTGAGAACCAACTTATTATGTATTTTTTTTAAATAATGTATTTTCAAAAGCGGTTGGGTGTAAAGCAACTGACATACTTATATTACCTATTACATAATAAAGATCGGCTTTGCCGCGTCAATTATAATAATCACCTTTCTTTTGTTACTAGTATTTAATAGGTATTTTGACGAGAGTGTTATGAAGAAACACGCTTTGTTGATTTATTTTATTTGAGTTGTGAATTTCGCAAGTTTTTGCAAACTTTCTTTCTGCCTCGAAGCCTATAAGATTCGAATTAAGCTCTAAAGCATAAAAATGACGCATCACTAAATAACTATTATTTTTAATTTACGTTTACGTTACGTATACGTATAATCAACATTCTACGTATTATCAAAGTCTGGTGTAGTACAAATCGGCTACAAACCTTACTCCACATTACATGGCCATAATTATAAAGTTATCGGCTTTATCGAGCAAAATGTTTCACACGTAGTTTCGTGCCCTCAGAGCTTGTATCAATTGTGTCTGACTCCTTCCTTGTCTTTATTGGGGTTACCAGATATTAATTTAAATAATCCATATAAGGTCAGTGCGGGCAAGACCGGCATACTTTATTTGAAATAAAGTTTGAGTGGATAAAACTAGACTATTAAAGTAGTCTGGAGTGATCCGCATGGTCCTATGGGCTAGCAAATTTTATATTCTACACAGATTTTATAATACTTTGGTGAATTAAAGTAAACTTATGTGATAAAAATCACTTTTTTAAGGCTCGGCGGGTTGACCGTCCCCACGCGCTGAGCAAGGAAAGACCGTCTAGTGCTCGTTGTCGCGTTTGTAATTTCATGTGGAAATAAGTATCAAAATCATGTTCATTGTTATATTCTGTAATAACAGGGAGTAATGTGATAGATATTAAAACAAATAACGTTGATATTTTCAACATATCAGCATTTTACTATTTATAAGGCAAGACCGTCATATGTCCCGTAAATGAGGCCCTTATATGCCGGTCTTTTCGACGGCACAATTTCGAAGTTACATATTTCAGGACATAAAACAATAAATTGAACGCGTTTAAGAGCATTAATTGTACTAGACAGGAAGAACGATTATTAAATTAACGCACAAATATCCGAGTGAAATTCATGTGCAAATTATAGCCGATCAGTTAGATGTTATCGTTTTTGTATCAAACATTCATACAAAGATTTTGTTAAGCCGCTACCATTTCTATTGTACCAAATATTTAAACACGCGAGGGTTTAGCCATTTGATTTGGCATTTAAGCGACATATTATTCAATGGAGTTAAAATAGGGTTTGTTCAAAATAAACACGTACGTGGCGAAGGTAGGTACAATCGAGGTCGTTTACCTCCATCCGGCCTTTGAGATCGACTAAAATATATTCATGGGCGGGAACTTCATTTTCAAACCCTTTTTAAAATGTATTTAGGTTGTCCTAAATTTCACTTTTTGTACCTGTAGTTATTTAACTTGAGTGCCAATTTTTTTTACCAAAAACATTGGTGATTAGTATTTAATAATAAAAACCGGCCAAGAGCGTGTCGGGCCACGCTCAGTGTAGGGTTCCGTAGTTTTCCGTATTTTTCTCAAAAACTACTGAACCTGTCAAGTTCAAAACAATTTTCCTAGAAAGTCTTTATAAAGTTCTACTTTTGTGAATTTTTTCATATTTTTTAAACATGTGGTTCAAAAGTTAGAGGGGGGGGGGACGCACTTTTTTTCCTTTAGGAGCGACCTATCCAACAATATATCACACGTTGGGGTTGGAATGAAAAGAAAAATCAGCCCCCACTTTACATGTAAGGGGGGTACCCTAATAAAACATTTTTTTCCATTTTTTATTTTTGCACTTTGTTGGCGTGATTGATATACATATTGTTACCAAATTTCAGCTTACTAGTGCTAACGGTTACTGAGATTATCCGCGGACGGACGGACGGACGGACGGACGGACGGACGGACGGACGGACGGACGGACGGACGGACGGACGGACGGACGGACGGACGGACGGACGGACGGACGGACGGACAGACAGACATGGCGAAACTATAAGGGTTCCTAGTTGACTACGGAACCCTAAAAAGACCGTACTTCAATCTTAAATGCCGGCATCGCACCTGCAATCCGTCTGGTGTTTCGAGTGTCAATGGGTGGCGAGTATCGATTATCGATGCACAAAAACTACTTAGGTAAATAAGCAAAAATGCAATCCACAATTACCCATTACAAACAGCCGTACCAAATTTATAACTCAATTTATAAAAAAATTATAATTCAATTTGGGGCACTCCTAAACTAAGTTTTCCCAGCAAATACCTACTTTACAATTAACAAAAACAAATGTATTTATTTTTATCTAGTGAAATATTTTAGGCACTGCAAAGATGTTTCACAGAAAAGTTTACTGAAAACGTCAAATCTTAGTGTTCCCCGACGAGATCGGCCGATTTCCACCTCCATATACAAATAAAGATTCGTCATTTTAAAACTATGTATTTATGCATATTGGAAAAAAAACATGTATGTATGTACATATTACAAAAAGTTATTTCTATTAGGTACTACTACTACTGCGCCTGGCTCCGCGGCCCGAAGTAGATCTTGGACTCCGCCATACACTCCTATCCTGTGCGATCTGACGCCACTCTGGTCACTTTAAGGTCAAAAAGGTCTTTCTCGGACCTCACTGATCCATCGGTACCTGAGCCTCCCTCAGTAGATCGACACAGGTAAGCTCTTTTGGCCGCACGATCCTCTCCTATCCTCTCCACATGGCCGTTGATGTGGGGCTCGCGGACTAGTCATTCCAATTTTAAGTTTAAAAGTGATTTCTAGTCGTTATAGATGAGAAATTTACTACGTTTGTAAAGTGAACCGGGCTCGTTTCGGACCCTTAGCAAGGACTAATATTATTCGAACACTGCGCAGTAAGTACAAAAGATTTCCCAGCGAATGCAAAATTCCCCGACAATCAACAAAAAGCAGGAAGCGGTGCGGATTATAAATACGTGCCGTGTTTGGCGAAGGATGTTGATTTTGTCCCGATGGTCCCGTCTCCCGGACCCTTCGGAGGTCCCCAGCCTTTGTTCCTGCTTTCGATTGTACCTACTAGAGCCGTAGTCGTTCCTGCGTCGGAATAAAGTTGTTTCATCTTACTGTGATCTTGAGAACGATTTTAACGGATAATTCGTGCTTTAAATGGAAATGTGACACAAAGACGATTGGATACGGTCTAATTTTCACTTGGATGGGTTCTAATAGCATCTATATTTAAAAAAGTGTGATACGGCTCATAATCCGTAATATAAACCAAATAGTATTTTATACAATCGTGATATTAATACAGATCTTTTCATAGGCATACGAGAGTGAAAAGCTTAATTATATCGTACACAATACTTTTTCTATGAGTCAGCATCATCATCAAAGGACGAACAATATCACCAAATAGCGTCGTTCACTGTTGTATCAACATCGCCGAATTTTCTGGCAACCAATTGTTTGTAATAACTGTCGATGATTGGTCGATAACGCGAAAAAAATATGTGTTTCGGATGCAGAAAAATTTGCCAGGTATCGCAAATTTGTATAGAACTTGTATGAAGTTCTATTTTTGAAATTATTACAGTTAACTAAAGTGAACTAGTGAACTGTAATGAAATATTATAGTTGACTAAGTGTCAAAGACTATCCAACACTGAAAAGTCAGCACTTACAGTTTAGTTTGTGGTGTCCTAATTGACAGATTAAAGTCGACGAGTAGAAAAAATACATTTTAATCTAGTTCTAGTTATTAGTCATACCTACTAATGAAATATAATCGAACCTCAAAATAACTCTATATTATCACGTACGAGTATATTTTTTCGTCCCGTCTCTGCTTTAATATAAGTATATTGGATTCTCGCAGTTAAAGTAAGTAAGTAAGTAAGTAATTTATTTGCATAAAATAGTGTACAGTAAGATGGTCAAGAGGTACAATTTCGTTCAACTATTTTGCCTATAAAAAGCGTGCAAATATGATTTAACTAATCTAGGAACATACATATAGTATCAATTTTATTAATCTATATAGCTTTACAATTAACATGCATATCATACATTTCACTACGTTACTAATTATAATATTTAAATTAGAATAGTAAGAAAAATACAAACATTTCAAATTTAATAATTTACCCACACAATTCATACTTAATTAAAATGTCATGATTATAATAAAATTACAAGAAATAATTCAATAAATTTAAAGTAATGCGCCTATCTATTTTATGATGTCAAAAATTCATTAATTGAATAAAATCTTTTTTCTAACAACCAGTTACTCAGTTTTGATATACATGCTTTATAAGGCAGGGATTTTATGTCTTCAGGGACCTGATTGTAAATTTTTATTGCCATGCTGTAACTGTTCCTGTCACACAGTTTCGTTGTCGCCTTAGGTTTTACTAGTCTTAATGGATATCTCGTATTAAAGCTACATATGTCTTCCAATTTCGTAAACAAGGATTGATTTGACTTGACAAATTTGGTGACTTCCAGAATGTATAAGGATGGTAAGGTTAACAGTTTTAGTTCAGCGAAGAGATTCCTGCAAGATGTTCTTGAGGGTTTCCTACAAATCGCCTTAATGCACTTTTTTTGACAGATAAAGAGTCGTTCTATTTCACAACAGTTTCCCCAGAGTACGACTCCATATCTTAGCAAGGACGCAATATAGCCATGATATGCAAGTAGAGCAGTTTCCCTGTTTACACAAGTTGCAAGTCGCCGGAGCGGATAAACAAAACTATTTAAGCTTTTGCATTTCTTTTCAATTTGGGGTTTCCATGAGCAATTTTTATCTACAACTATACCTAGAAACGTTACTACATCAGTTTCGTGTATAGTTTGATCATTATATTTGACATTTAATTCAGGCACTTCTTTTCTATTACAAAATTGTACGAAATTGGTTTTATCAAAGTTAACATTCAAATTATTTGCTTCTAGCCATTCAATTACTCTCGTAACTTCAGTATTTATGTCATCATTATAAGTATCAATATTATTACATGTTATTACTAGGGAAATGTCATCGGCAAATAGGATACATTGGTTATCTGTAATGTTCGGTAAATCATTAATATACAGCAGAAATAATAAAGGGCCCAGAACACTCCCTTGTGGAACACCAACACTATTCACTGCAATATCTGATCTAACATAGCCTATGGTATTACCATCGTCAATATTTTCAATTTGGACACACTGTTTGCGGTTATGCAGGTAACTACTTATCCAGTCTAGTGCTTTACCCCTAATGCCATATTTATAACATTTCTCAAGAAGACGTTGGTGTGAGACAAAGTCAAAAGCTTTGCTCATGTCAAAGAAAATGGCACACACTGGTTGTCTCTTATCGATTTCGTCAGTTATTTTTTTTAGTAAAGTGAATGCAGCGAGTACAGTACTTTTCCCTTTCTGAAAACCATTTTGTTCTTTATTTATTATTCCATATTTGTCACAAAAAGTAGTGATTCTATAATGCATAATTTTTTCAAATATTTTCGATAGAATAGGGACCAAAGTAATGGGTCGGTAATTATTTAAGTTTTCCTTTTTACCCTTCTTATACAATGGCTTTACAATAGACATCTTAAGTTTATCAGGAAAAGTGCCACTTGTAAAAGAAAGATTTATCAGAAAACTCAAGACCGGTGCAATTAATGACGCACAGTCCTTAACAACCTTGGTAGATATTTCATCATATCCTACAGCACTAGTAGAATTTAATGATTTAATTGTTTTAGTTACCTCATAGTCATCGCACGCATATAAGAACATAGTTTTGTTATGTGACGAGATATTACCCAGGCCATGTTGTTTAGTGTTGTATTCGTTACTAGTTAAGTTAGTATAATACTCATTAAAGACGTCTGCTATTTCTTTAGGCTCAGTAATTTCTTTGTCCTCTTTTACAATCTTGTCTAAATGATTCGGTTTAAAATTGCAATACGCCTTATTTTTTACTAGATTCCATGCAGCCTTACATTTATTCGTCGCTTTACCTAGGTAAGATTGATTTTGTCTTTTTTGCGAGTTATTTATACATGCTCTAAGAATTTTGGAATATTTAAGGTACGACAGTTTTGCCTGGGGAGTTTTTGTTTTATAGTATTGGAAACGTAATTTCCGTTTTGTTATGCTAGCTTTTTTTATTCCTTTTGTAATCCAGCTAGTTTTTATTTTTTTACCAATTACTGTTCTATTAAGCGGGAAACAAAGTCCGTAAAAAAATGACAAAGTATTATGAAACTCATTAAAAGCGCTATTTAAATCAGATTGGGAGTATACGTTTCCCCAATGTATTGATTTCAGACAATCACGAAATTTGTTGATATTATCTGGCCCGAAATCTCTCTTCATTATAAACCATTTTTCTTGGTGTTGAGGCGTGCCTTTACTTTGGATTTTAAAACTGAGTGTCTGGCCTGTATTGTGGTCTGAGAGACCTAATTCGTGCACCATTACTACAGCATCAGGAATGTTGCTGATAATGTGATCAATGCAGGTTTTTTGCCTGGTAGGTATTGTGACATGTAGATGGTAATTAAAATTTAAAACAATATTTTTCAGTTCACGTGAATCTTTGGAGTCAATTAGAGTATTTATATTGAAGTCTCCTGTCAAAATTATTTTATGTGAGAAACGATTATGTAATTTATGTAAAAGTTCCTCCAGTTTAGCCAAAAAATCTTTTACAGTATCCTGCCTAGGAATCCTGTAAAGACATATAATTATTAACTTGTATTCAGGAATCTCAATATTATGTACCTAAACATTAATATTATGTCATATTTATTTATGCTCACCATGAGTTAGTTGCCGGTTTATAAGCTTTCACCGCAGCATATTATATTTTCAGAGCCGCGCAACTTTCATGATATTGCGCGAACGAAATTTTGATAAAACGGCCATGCTTGGCTTCCTTTCATCTTACAGTGCTCTTTTCGACGCGACAGGAAAGTTAGCAGTTGAGGTAATAAGTAGGTACTCTTATATAGTGATATGAAGTGATGTTGTTGAATAGGATCTAGTCGAAATACTGTCGCATTGAATTAGCATATTCCACTCTCCCCGAGCACCAGAACATAGCGCACTTCAGTATGAAACCAGTAGGTACCACAACCACATCTCCTTGTTTATCTTTTTACCACAAACTATAGAGCTCACAGCTATAGAGCATACGTACTAAGAAGGCAGTAAGTTTGTGCCACATATTTACTTGTGACCAATAATATGAGTTAACACCTGATTACTAAAGTGTTTAGATAGGACATTTTTTTAAAGAACAAAACAGTCAACCAACTAGAATTGCATTATCAATCTTCAGATTTATTTTACTCTATAGCCGTATACTAGGTAAAAACAGGATGCATTGTAATAAAATAAAATTAAACACTCCCTAGACAGGTGACATGACACCCACCTCTAAATTATCTTTAGGTATGTAACTATATTAAAAACACCCACACACCACCCACCACGGTAATACGACAAAGTACCGAGATTTGTATCATCAATAAGGTTTTAATCTGCATAGCTTCAGGAAGGTCCCATGTGAACATGTTTAAAATAATCTAAACGCAATCATAACACATTATTATAATGTTATCTTAGTTTTTAGTTACTTATTAAACTACCTCTATTAATACTTTGCATAGCATGTATTTATAACTATTGCAAATGAGTGGTTTGTATTAAGACGGCGTGCCATAACATTGGTCGTGTATTATGAATACCGGTAATATCGGCGCGACCTTTATCGCGCACGCACGGCGGATGCACCTGTGCAGTTAGGGCTTGCAATATCGGACGGTTTTCAATTCCGGAACTGGTTTTCGAGATTGGACTTCAATTCCGGAATTCCGGAACTAGTTCCGGAATTGAACAGTTTTTTTTGGTTTTGTTTTCTGGTGGATTTTTGATGAAATAATACAATTTTAAACTGAAATTTGTTATAAATCGACGTTTAAGACAATAACTCCGTACCTGAAAGGCATATATCACTGAAATTTTCATTTTAGTAATTTTACAGGAAAGCCCATTTTGCGTCAAAATCGGTCTTGCAAGGTATTTCGAACTACAGTTAACGATACAAACGAGGTTTTAGTGCCAGTTTTCTGATAGTGGTCAACGTTAAAGTTATTTTTTTATCCATTGAACATCGAAATAATATAAAAGTAATAATTTACAAGAATTGCATAACGTCTTGTTCACATAACTGTAATAAAAGAAATATTGAATTACCTTTATCAGACTCGAGTAGGGACAAAAGATATCCAAGCTAGCCCAAAAAGGCAGATTTTATGATTTATTCCTAGGTACCTACATGTACCTACACCCTAATTTTTTGTAAAAAAATAAATCATTCTTTTATATACATAATTTTCCATACATTTTCTTCTCAAATCTTTTGATTTTGTGGTAAGTGGTAATAGACTTAGATAGAGTTTAGTAAAATATGCACACGTCTTTGTGAGAAATGTATAAAGTAACTACGATGTTATGCTTGTGAATGAATGTAATACCAAATACTACGATTTGCTTCTGAACTTAAGACTTTAAGCCTAAAATATTCAGTGCTATGAGAAAAGAAGTAAAATTTTGAGTTTATGCTGCTTTAATACCGATTAATTTAGATTATTACTGAAATTTAAGTTCGATCTAATAAATTGAGCATAAATAACGCCAATATAATAATAATATTAATAATGTACCTAATGTTATTTATTTATGTTTAATTGTCCTTCAGTATTCGAGCATAACACTCAACTCCCGGCTAGTAATTTTTAATTATCACAAAACAAAACTTTCTACAACAAATATTTACTTTAAAATGATTATATATTTCACTTATTAGCTACAACAATTGAGAGCAAAACCAGAAAGTGACAATGGTATAATATTAGCGGGTTAAAACTACACTATCTCGCTCTAACTAGCCCTGGATGCAACCCTTTGGTCATAAAATAGGCACTACCTGAATCCGAGGATCTTTTATAGACGCGGTGGTAGTTTTGTAAAATAACCAGGCTGATATTACACGTTTTCGTCCAAAAATATATCTTTTTTCAATTCCGGAATTTTCGAGATTATGTGTTTCAATTCCGGAACTGTAATATCGGAAAAATTGTCCGAAATTCCGGAATTTCGAGATTCCGGAATTCCGGAATGCAAGCCCTATGTGCAGTGCAGTGCGCACCTGCCGGCGCCGCGCCGGCGCGGGCGGAGATGTTCCGGTCAGCCGAGCTAAATATTATATTAAACTGCGAATGTTAATACGCATAGCAAAATGTTCTCTTAGTTTCAGCTGAAATGTGATGTTACTCGACATACCTACTCGTATTAAATATGCGATTAATATCAGGCTGCACGTTAGCTTATACATGGATTGTGAATATCGTACACAAACCTCTAAGTTCTTCCGTGACAGGACTCCTACTTAAAGTATAATGAAATACAATTTTTATTCAATAAATTCCAGGAAACCGTCGTTATAAGCATTGGTACGGTGTAAGTGTGTATGTATAAGCGTGAAAGCACAACACCGGTCATCACCGCGAAACAGTATGTATCTTTTTTATCACAAACATTATCTCAATTACTGTCCCAAAGTGGTGTTAAAAGCACTCCAAATTCGTACAGTGATTACACTCGTACGCGTGACTGAAGTAATCAATGTTAATCGATGTAATTTGGTTGGAATTAAATTACACAAAGTCATCAGTGATAATGAAGAAAATTGGGTGTGAAGCGTGTTGGGAAACTCGCGAGCGCGACATGTCAATCAGCGATGGCTGTGACGTCACATGACGTGAACGCAATTCATTAGGCTAAGGGTTTGGAAGGGTTAATGACGTCACAGCGGGTGTAGGAAATGAACTGGGATAGGGTAATTGCAATGATTACTTACTGGCAATTACTTACGAAAAAGTATGACGAGGTTTAGGTTATCGTTATACTGGAAATGATCCTACTGAATAATGGTTCTACTAACGTTTATTATAATAATCGCTGTTGGCAACATGATACGAGTCAATCGGTGAGTCTTCGTCAGGCGGCTCCGTGCACTGCGCTTCACGAAAGTTTCATCTAAAAATAAACCATATCGCCGCCTTGTGTATGTTGTGAACTCGCAATGTATGTAGGTACAAAAATATTATTGCATGTAAAAGTAATTTCTTGAAATATTGACTACATTTCAACACATTTTAACCCATATGAAATACTTACGACTTGTAAAACAATGAAGTCTGTCATTACTCGCTCACGACGAGTACCTATTGAATAAACAGCCAAATCAATTCAAGTTATCAGTCGCAGTAAGAAATACAAGTTCAATATTGGAGAACGTTATATGTTCTGAATGCGCATAGATCGGAACCGACGGCTGCAGGGTACCTAGCCAAAACGTCACAATCTCGTAATCGTAGCTAACTTTCCCTATCGCTCTTCTATAGTGGCGCGATAGAGCCGAACTGCGTTTTTATCGGCACGTAACGTCAACGATTGTCATTTCGGCTAGGCCGTCAGATCAGTTTCCGGTATAAACAAACTCTCGGGCTGGAAACAAAGCGCAATGTTCTCAAGTATCGATTCGGGAAGACGCCGAGTTCGCAACAACTTTGCTCGGTTTCACTCCAACTCGTTATAGAATACAAAAAGCTGGACCTGTCATTGAACCTAATACATATTTTAATAGGAACTGATTTTAATATTGGTTTGGGTTTGTCATAGGTACCTACTGGAATCGGTCCTGTCAAATGTCGTCTACGGGAGCATGGTATGCCATTGGAGGTGATGGTCTGGTAGCATAGCGACAGCAAGAAACATACTATTTATTTGGTAGGTATCATCTACTCCTAATTCTCTCACCGTCCACGAAACGCTGTTACGTGGGCTGTATTCTTGTATTATGATATCTCGCATATGGTAATAGTTGCTTAAAATGTACGAAAACAACTAATGCAAATAAAGTTTTACAAGAAGTTAAAAAGAAGAATTCAATGCAAAAGAAATGGTTTGTTACCCTTCATTTTGGATTATGATATTGTATGCAGGTATGTACAAAAACAGAAAAAAATAAAATAATGTAGCAGTTGTGTGTCAGTACGAGTGGATAAGTATCATTTACTAGATAAGACATATCGTGTAGTCGGTAGGTACATAAACTGATATAGCTTAGCTTTCTACATTTCATTTCCTAAATGAAAATTATAAGTAATATTTATAATACACCAGTAACGTAATGAACTATAATTATTGGTTTATATTATATTATGTGTATCTAAGCTGGCACGTGCACGAAATGTGTCAAAGTTTAGTTTTGTCAAATGTGAGGTCCGGATAAAATTCTATACCGTCCACTATCCTAGAACAGAACCATAAAGTACAATTTTGTCTACTCTCCGCAAAGCCGTAATGAGATATTTCTCAAGCATAAAAACTGGACAAGTTTTCTGCAGTTTTAGAGCCAACTTTGGCACTTTAAACACAGTTTATTCCGTAATTTTAGTACTTACAATTGTGCATAAGGTTTTTATCATCTTCAACTGCTTATTTCGTGGATGTAAAAGGTATGAAGTAGTAAGTACCTTTTTTGTGAAAAAATTAGCTGAAAATGTCAGTGGTTTACCTACTTACTTTAGATTCTTTTGAAAAATAAAGGTGTAAAACATCGCTAGTGTAAGTTAAGTAAGCAGCTCCTTGACGTAGCGCCGGTCGGGCTCTAGCCATGTAATTATTACACCATTTTAATTAAAATTGCGACTAACCTCATGCCTCGCGTTTCCCCGAAATGAAGAGCAATTGCGATTCCCACTTTTACCTCAACTGCTGCTCAAAGTATTATTTCCATAGTTTATTTTTTCTACTCGTCGACGGTAATATGTCAATTAGGACACCACAGACTAAACTATAAGTGCTAACTTTTCAGTGTTGGATACTCTATGGCAGCTCCAACTCAACTATAATAATCTTATTATAGTTTACTTTAGTTAACTATAATAATTTCAAAAATAGAACTTCATACAATTTCTATACTAATTTGCGATACCTGGCAAATTTTTCTGCATCTGAAACACATTTTTTTTTATCTGTGGCGTTATCGGCCAATCAGAGACGGTTATTACAAACAATTGGTTGCTAGGTAATTCGATGTTGATACAACGATGAACGACGCTATTAACATTAATTTTAACTTAATAACACATTAATTATAACTTGAATGAATGATGATATTTCTGTCCATTGATGATGAAGATGATGACTCGTAGAAAAAGCATTGTATACAATAGTGATATAATTAAGCTTTTCACTCTCGTACCTTACTATTAGGCCACTCAGCAAGCTTCATGGCCTAAATATGGTACTCGACTGAAAAGCTTTGTATTATATCATGATTGTATAAAATACTATTAATGTTGGGAGGTTTGCGGTGTACATTAATTTTCGGTTGCATACTTCACAGTGTTTCTTCATGTTGAGCTTATAAGAAAAAAATTGCATTTTTCAGAATAAGATTTATTACAAGTTAGTTTTGAATTCAAATTAAATTATAATGCATTGTAATATTTTATGAGTTTTAAAATGGATTCTCTAGGTAGGTATTGACACACTGAATATCCTTAATTGTTGCACGATGCACCATGTCTAAGAGGGTACCAAAGAAGCATTCATGCTTGTATATCGTTTATAATACCCCCGAAAATATATATGAGCCTTGGTCAAATGCTTTTAAAATAAATTAAGACAGACATACGTATACCATCAGACGCCATAATGGAAAGCTGCATCCGTGTTTGCTCAGATATTCATTAATATCAATCGCATATGAATGGCAGATGAATGCAATACGTGTAGTGTTTCAGTGCATTTTATCTTCCACTGATATACGGCTTTTACACATCGGACACCCTGAAAAGCGAATGAAAGAGTAAAATTATTTTGTAACGTAACACGACCAGTGTACACTTGTTCACATATTAATATGCTTCTCAGTTTCAGCGCTATATTTGGAGACCCTGTGGTGGAGACCATGTGAGCATTTCCCGCGAATACTTCGTACCTACATAGCCACGTCAGCAAATTTTAATTGATCCTATTTTTAACCCCCGATGCAAAAACGACGGGGTGTTATAAGTTTGACGTGTCTGTCCGTCCGTCCGTCCGTCTGTCTGTCTGTCTGTCTGTCTGTCTGTCTGTCTGTCTGTTTGTCTGTCTGTGTGTGTGCCTGTCTGTGGCATCGTAGCTCCCGAACGGATGAACCGATTTAGATTTAGTTTTTATTGTCTGAAAGCTGAGTTAGTCGGGAGTGTTCTTAGCCATATTTCATGAAAATCGGTCTACTATGTCCTAGTCGGGGTTGTTTTCAAAATTTAAATTTTTGTTACCAACATTTAGTAATATAAGTCGACTTTCGTAAGATATATAGGTACAGGATAATTGTTATAATTAAGAAAATATAGATACTAGAGAATCTTAATGACGAAATAAAACTTACTAAAATCTCAATTCATCAAAAAAATCTTGGTAACAAAATAGGAATAATAAAAACAAATTTAACTTTTTCCTTAATTTTTGTACAAACTTTTCGAGAACGGCTGATGTCAAACTTAAAACATTCACCAAAGTGATGAATCATTTTATCATTCGGTACGGACAGTACGGGTAAACCACACCCGTGAATGAACGCTAAATGATATCATACAACCTGGCATGACTTGCTCACAGACTCCATACATTGAGCACAACCCCGCCAACCGGTCATAGATAATAAGATAAGATATGATACAGTCGATACAGGCGTAAAAGGCAATATTATTGGACAACTTGCCCTAAATACCGGCAGAGGATGAAATGCCTCGAGTATTCGGCAACTATTCCGTACCTATTCGTCTACTTTTGCCGAATATTGGATAAAGTTGTTACACCTTAACTAAAAAAAAATCAGCAAGAATATCCTAAATCGTATTCTACTATTATATACTATAATATTCTTGAAAAGTTGTGAAATACGAAATACCTTTATTGAGTATTTGTTGTTTACAAATAAGTTTATATTATTATTTATCACGGCGGCGATTTGATCGACTACATTCACCAGTTTTGAGCTTCTGAGAAACAAAATCTCAAACTGATTTAAACTTTCACGACACTTCACGATTATTCATATCCATACTAATATTATAAATGGGAAAGTGTGTGCGTTTGTTTGTTTGTCCGTCTTTCTCGGCAAAACGGAGCGACGAATTGATTTCATATTTCAAGTGGAGATAGTTGAATGGATTGGAGAGTGACATATTAGGCTACTTTTGTCTCTTTCTAACCCCCCAGTTCCCTAAAATGGGGGGTGGAAGCTTTTATGGAGCATTCCGAAATTTTCGAATTTAACTCGAGTGAAGCCGCGGGCAAAAACTAGTTACACATAATTATTATTTTTATTATTTTTTAACGTCGGAGGTCAGTTTAAAATGTAGTCATACGCAATTAAGTCCCAATTTAAAAATAATTAAAATCTCAAACTGATCAAACGCTGTGCTATGCTGGCGGAAAGTATTCATTGTAAATGTGACACAAAATGTATGAATGTATGCCGAATATTCGACCAAGTGAGGGAGCCTATATTCGGTATCCGGTCAAAACTACTAGGGTAGGTATCTATATTTCAAAGTAAGCTCAGCATCAGAGTGTCGTTCGACTGAATTAAAAAATGTCGCTTTGTTGCGGTTTTTGACAACTGTTTGCAGTTCCGAGCATTGATTCCACACGGGCAGCCGCGCAGCCGACGGGAACGTCAAACGTTTAAGTGGCCCTTTGCAGGTAGCCGTCCATAATCAGGGAATAGTTGTGTCGGCAGCACTCTTAATAGTTGCATGGTTTTTGACGTTCTTTTGATAAAGTACCATAAAGCTAAATTGTCAAAATTGAGCGCGCAGTGTGAAAGAAAATATTAAATCGAGGAAAATACAAAAAAAAGTGGCAAGTTCGACACTTTTTATCGGTGGTTTTATAACGAGTTATAACCAATATAATTATTTCCAGAACGTAAAGGCTTAAATAAGAACAAATACAGCAACCCTTGCTTAGAGACGTGGGTAATTCCTAAATAGAGAAGTATCTATAGTGTCGCAGCTAACAAACTGAGTAACTAAGCAAGTGGATCCTACAATATTTACAACTACTTACGTACAGACGTTATGCAGGAATGTATTTGTTACAAACGCGGATACTTCGGTATTTATATTCATATCAACGCGTGTCTGCATTTTTAGATCAAAAATAACGAACGGGGTTCGGTATTTGTACTCGTATTCAGTGACTGATATTAGAGAAAATATTGATACAGGTATTCAGCGGGATTCGAATTGTATGTACGTCATAAATTAGCACTTGATGGGATATAAATAAGCATATCAATCGATACGATATATGACCTCAAAGATACAATATTAGTAATAGAACTAATAGCCGTAATATGTACAATGTACATTGGCCTGCAAAAGTACATAGTGAAATAATTTACAAGTGGTTTTAATATTTTACCGGAAATTGTATTAGTCCTATGTATAAACGTACTTATAATTCGATGGCAGAAAACACTGAACTTTGATAAAAGGTTCATCGCACTCGTCTTGTTAAACTCGTCAAAGTGGAAAGCGCTTTGAACCCGCCAATTATATCTGGATTGGCGCACAAGGGAACGACACTAGACTAGCTTAATTCAGAATTGGAAAAAAGACATTTCCCATCCCATGCAGGAAAATGCAAATGGCGGTCTATTCCCGATAGTGGCCACTGAGTTGTGTTGCCGATTTTTTGTACTTATGTAAAGCGATCAGAAATATATGACTAATTGTCAAAGGGGCGCTGTTATTCTGATGTAAGTGGTGCAGTTCAGTATATTATGAAGACTATAGTTCTAATGCAGTTACGGAACATAGAGCTTAATCATATATTTCTGGTCACAGGCTTTAGTTTGTAGATACACTAACCTAACTTATAAAATACAATATTTTATAGGTTAGGTAGGTGTAAGGTTTATTTGGCTAATTCCGAAATTCGGGATATTCCGAAAATTACTAATATCTACTAAACGCGGCTAGCGGCTACATAATTTGCTCTGGCAACGCACCCTATGACGTTCAAGTATCTCCCTCCCAGCGTAAGTTGGCTCGAGACGCTAGCGGCGAAACTACGCTTGTGGCGCATCAGATTAGTGAGCGAGTGAAAAATTCCCGCTTTTTTGTCATTCGGAATTAGACGACCATCGCTAACTCCGTACTTTGGTGAGCAAATGAATTGACTGCCTTTGTGTTTGAGAGATTTTCGTTTTTTAGCCATTTTAAATCGGCTTAAACTATTCTAGCTTGAATTTTATTACATTTTTAGATTTACCCGAAGTGGGGAATTCCGTGTCACATAGTGTACCGGAATTACCCGACCTTGTTTTCTCTAAGTAATAGCCAGTGGTTCTCAAACAAACAAAATTAAGTTCTTTTGTTATTCGGATATAACGATTCTAAAATATGTACATTTGCCTTCAGGTCCGTTCGGTGAATTTCAACGAAGCACGTGTGTCATCAACATGGATTGATAAAGGCCTAGGAGGTCTTCCACCTAAGTTTATGTGCATTACTTGCGTTTTTTTAAAGGTTAAAGACTAAGCCTATGTGGATTTTTATTAAGTAGGTACATTATCATAAGGCGACCCCTTGGAAACTATTGATGGTGGATATAAATGTGTCATTAAAGTTTGAGTACCACAGATACCTGATCGGGTAAATCCGAAATAAAAGCTTGACAAACACATGTATAAGTACTCCTATACGCCAAATCGAGTAAAAAGGCTTCTTTTTACTCGATTTGGCGTATAGGGAGGGTAATTTCAATCAAAAAAGTAATATGTTTCTTATGCAACATACACATAAAACTCGTTTTCAAGTGTATTCGGATTTACCCGAACCAATTCGGAATTGCACCTTTGCAACGAAAAAACAAACTAGATTTGAAATGCTTGTATTTTAAAAATCTTACATTATTTATGAAAAATTCTGTAATCCTATTTCATCTAGTAAGTGTGTTATTCAGTATTTCCGTCTAAAAACTTTGTTATACTGACTGGTTCATGGAAACACATACACCTTATCAACTAGTGCAAAAATCATTCGGAAATACCCTAGTGCACCTTACCTAAAATTATATAGGTAGAAAATGCAAAAAAATATTCATTTACATTTCCTTGGATTAATTATACAATCTGTGGTTATGAACATTTTCTAAGTATTTGAGAGGAGTGGAAAGCCAGGCAGGCAATTATGGTCGCGCGATAAGTGATAAAATAGCAGGCCGTCACTATCGAACTATGTATTTGTAAGTGCGATAGGGACGGCCTGATATTTTATCGTCTATCGCGCGACCATGCTTCCCGTGCAGGAAATGACTTTTTAGAGATAATTTATTGCGACGAAAGACAAGTCATTATTATACAATACATGTGCTTTCTATATTCAGATGCGCCTGTTTTGAATTGTGGTGAGTTAAAAAAAAATAGAGTGTCAGTTGGTAAAGTACATCAAACTGTAAAGTAGGTTAGTATATCATACATTCATAATGTAGTAGCTCGTAGTAAAAAGGTTTTCATTTCCGACTTAGCGTGAGTTGCGCTCTCACTCTCGTCTCTACAATATCGCACGTCTTCAAGTATGTAATGTAGTCAGGCCGGTAATTATTATATAGAGTTAGATAATGGGTAGTTAACTAGTTACTTTTCACGTAGATGCGTACGTGGACAACTTGGTAGTGTGTACCGGGAGTATACTTAAAAAATAGCCATGGGGCGGAGCGGGCGGCGAGGCGGGCGAAGTTGCTCCGTGCTTTTTAATTTACCCAGCGACCTATGCCATTACGCCGTTATCGCGCCGCTTGCTCCCAGATCTTAAATACGCCCCTGAAATGGCCTCGCTTATATTATCCGCAATAGGCTTAATGTTATAGGTATTGAAAAGCAGACTTCGAAGTCTTACAACCATATCGTGCTTATTTTGACGACCGGTCTGGCCTAGCGCGTAGTGA
The DNA here is from genome assembly GCF_023078275.1 of Leguminivora glycinivorella. Classification (NCBI taxonomy): domain Eukaryota; kingdom Metazoa; phylum Arthropoda; class Insecta; order Lepidoptera; family Tortricidae; genus Leguminivora; species Leguminivora glycinivorella. Next base: position 33,511,798 of record NC_062971.1, read on the forward strand.
CCCTGCCTGCTTCGCCGCGGTGCCGGGTTCGGATCCCGGTAAGGGCATTTATTTGTGTAATAAGCACAGATATTTGTTCCTGAGTGATGGATGTGATGATGATTCTACCTCTATATTATTTGTATATTACTATATATATCGTTGTCTGAGTACCTGCAACACAAGCCATCTTGAGCTTACCGTGGGACTCAGTCAATCTGTGTGTCCTATAATATTTATTTATTTATTTATTAAAAGATAAAAAAATATATATATGTTTTTTACAAGTAGACAAAAAAAGATTACAGATAATTTATTTTTTAACGTACCTACAGTAGGTATGTACTTATATTGTATTTGACTGAGAATCTTGCATCAACAGAATCTGACGCGTACCGATGCGTCAAACTTGACGCCTATTGTGACTTCATATTACTGTTTACAATTATATTGACAGAATAAATCAACAACAACACATTAAGGAAGCATAAACAACTATTATATTTAGGTTAATGCCTTGCCAAGAATTACTAACAATTTTCTTAGTGCTCCTTCTTATCTTAAGTCTTAACGTGTTCCTAATCGCGCTTGAAGTACCTCGCTAAGCGACCTAATGCTGTTGAGTGTCGTAGACTAGACTTTAGGTTTTTAGGTAAGCGACCGTCGAAAGTAAACGGGAAGCCACTTACGTTTGGTTGGATTACGTAGGTTGATCATTTCATCAACTACAGACAAATATGTATAAAAATATGTCTACATATACTGAGAAAGTCTACTTAAACTTTGACATTTCTGACCACGATCTGTACAGATTTAGATATCTATATTTAGAAAAGTTAGGTATTCAGGATAACAAATACACACAATACCTAAGCCTAAGTAGGTGCATTGTTTTATCCGCTACTATTTACTGATGCTGACCGTACCTATTAGACTATTTAGTAAAGGTCATTAATAGGCGTCGAAGCACAGGACCATTTAAAAAGTTAAACATAGTAACCCGTGTAATTATTCATAGCAGCCAAATGTTAATCGACTTTATGTTAACTACACGTACCTACTACAGAGTTATTTTAAGAGAAGGCGTAATGTCAGGCCATTTCAATACTCGAAATATAGACTAAAAGGGTAACAAGGTCATTATTAGACCCAATAAGTTATCTATAATACCTATATGTAGAGGACTTAAAATAGATTTTAGTACAATAATTTCACAATTTATAGCGTAGTTATAATGTACAGTGAACTGCAAAAGTGCAAGGCGAATTTGTCAATGAATTCAATTATAATTTCTTTATGCAATTTCGCAGGTCACTGTACCCATTAAAACCTATTTGAGCCACTGTGCAGCAGGTATGAGGCACAGTTTCTTAAGTGGGGACACTTGAACAACTTATACGGCTCAGCCACGACATTGGTCTAAAAGCGCGACAGCGGTGAGCGGCGGCCATACATTGGAGCGAGACACAGCGATGGGACTTTTCATTCGCACGTATGGCTGCCGTTCACCGCTATCGCGCTTAGACCAATGTCGTGGCTGGGCCATTAAGTATATGGCCTTCTTAGCAGAAAATGTCCTGAAAATGTAACCACCTCTTTATCGACACGATATTGCCGCCGCCGCCGCGCCGCAAAGCCATGCCATGAACGCCCGAGCCATGATAATTTCTCTTCTGTTATGGCCATCATCTAGCAATTTTCGTTTGATATATGATATTTTTAGTCCGTAACTGTTTTCAAGGTCGCTTATTTATTGGGCACTTAATGCGAAGTGTCCAAACGAGGCACTTGGAGCACGATTCAGATTTGAGCTGGGTATTTAATATTTCGTAGTCCTTTATAATACTCGTAGTAATAATTTGGCGGAAGCGTAATTTTACAAATTTATCTAATTATTATCAAAATCTTAAAAAAACTAAAATATTGTCAATATTTAAATAGTTCATTTTACAATTTGTTAAGTTATTGATTGGTTTTGACACGACTTTGGACGATTCGACCGTAATATGAAAGTGATTGGCTGGTAACTCAGGTAAGACTTTCCTGGCCCGATTCGAACCATTAATAAACGTCAAAAACTAGATAAAGACATGGATCGCATGTGCATATTGATGTTACGTTTTTTGGTTGGAATGCTCATAATTCACAATTTTACAATAACATTCGATTACTATCGTGTTTAGAGCAAACTTTTGACGTAATATTATCTCGGTCCAATCAAGCCGTTAGTTCGTTTCTCGGAAACCAATCAGAGTGCGCAATCTTCATACTCGTAGTTGTACGTATCAAAACACGATCGTTACTACCAAGTTTCTAATTCAGAATCGGGTGTCATTGTTTTTTCCCAGACTCCTTAACAAGCGTAGACGGTCCGGTAATAATCGTCAATTAAGCGGACACCCTAATTTATATTGTTATTAGTAGTTCCGGCCCGCGACGCGAGTGCCTAAAGTTTCAACTCGGACATTCCTATTCTTGAATAATGGATAAACAAGTTTGGCTCGAATGGCTCGCGAGCAATTATGGTTGGCCTAATGAGGAAGGAGATGGGAGAGGTTTTCGTTTGTTTCATTGTTTGTTATTATTATTAAATTGTTATCTAGTGTTTGCTATTGCTAATAATCCTATAAGTTTGATATTTGTACGATTCACTCGATATAAACGTGTGTTTTAGGAAAGCTAATTATGTATGTGTTTTTTTTTATTAAGTAGTTATAAATTATATACAAATAATTCATCGATCACAATAAAATGCTACTCACTTATCTTAAAAGCCCAAAGCTCCATAACTTGAAATATTTAACTTCATTGGGCTGGAATAACCAGCGAGCGGCAAGTGGAGTTCACATTTTCTGCCTCTAAAAATGTCAAATTGTTTTATCTCGAATTGTATTATCCTCTTTATTTCGAAGTTTTTTTTTAAATAAAAAATAAACCTCTTGAAAGTCAACAAAAAGGTTTAAGAAGAACGTTTATAAGACCTTAGGTGAGTCTCATGTTAACACAAACTTCATGGTGTTTCGTCTCTTGATATTCGTGTTATGAGGTAGCTAGCTCCCAAGCCCAACATACTTGTTAAAATAGGATCAAAGCTGCAGCAGCCAAAGTACTTAATGGATTGATTAGCGAGGAGGACATAGGCCCGCAGCCAAAAGCTACGTACAACCGTATCACAAGTTTCACAATTGTCTATGTCGCGTGTCGCGTCAGTATGAAGGAGCAATAGCACAGAGAACCTCCTATAGAGTAGAAATCTTGTATATTTTGTGCGCGATACGAGTCGCCAGTGTTTGGGGTGCGAGGAGCGGGCGGGGAATGTGTTAAGCGCGCTGTGATTGGCCGTTTCAAGGACGGCGGGCAGTCGCGCCAGATGAAAAGAGACAGAAGTATGACTGTCCCTCTACTGACGCGTAAGTGGCCAATGTAAGTTGACCTATGCCGGCTCTGAATAAATTATAAATATGACTTATTTGTGGAATGTAATGCCGTCTGTTTTTAAATTTGAGCTTCTTGTTACCTTTCCACACCATTTCACACTACAGGTGGACATCTTTAAGGCATCAAAATACCCTTTTCCAATTTTTTTGTGCGAAAAACACGCGCTGCTTTCGGGTCTGTTACTTGGTCGATACTGATCGGGCACGGCGAGCGCCCGCGCTTATATCAGTGCAAATACTAGGAAGGCTGGCCACTGCGAGTCGTCTTGTAATAGATGTCTATAGGGGTTGGTCTGTGAGCAATAGTGACAGATAACTACGATACGCGGCGGAGCGATTATACTCTTGGCTACGGGCTCGGGTTTAGCTTAGCTGCTCTTAGAAGCTCGCTAATGCAATCTTGCTGTAATCATTGAACACTAGGTATATAGAAAGGACGACGATATGTTATAATTAAATACATACATTATTATAGGTTAATTAACCAACGTGAAGCTACACGCTGAGGGTGCAACAGCTCTGCAGTCGCGTCACTACGTGCACTTCAGCTCGTTCGTTGTGCGCGTGCCGCGGCCGCTGCAGGACACCATCGCGAGCGCAGACTTCTGGCCGAAAGGTGTGGTTTTTCGGCGGTTCCGGGGCAACCTGCCAAATCCCACACCGGGGCAAACGACGCAACGGAGCCACGCTGTGACGTCGTCGCCCAAATCAATTGTTTAATTTTATTTTTAATTTTGTTCTCTTAATTTCCTCTCTTTTTTGTTATCTAAGTTTCGTGACGCATTGGTTTTACTGTAATGTCATGTAAACATGTTTTTACTAATAAATAAATTGTCATGAAAATATATCGGACGCTATTTGAAAATGACTGATATAATAATAAACTAAATTTTTTATCACACAGAAACGCTTGAAAACGATGAAATGGAGTCCATAACAAGTAGGTAGATAACAACGCTGAAAAGTAGCTCTAGTGCAGTTTTAATCCGAATACTCGTACCTACTTTCTCCCAATTCCAATGTTTCCTTTCTCGCAATTGCAATGGCTGATCGTCATCTTGAGAGAGGTCAAGTTCTAGATGTAATTTTAATTTTGCACAACAATTATTACTCAGAATGTCCTGTGTGACGCATACATGCGAGAAACGAATTGTGTAACAAAGGCGACTCACCGTTAGCTCTTGCAAGTAACACTTGCTCAATTCGAAATCGTGTGAATTATCCCACCAGTGCTTACAATGCTACTTACAGTACATAATACTATAGCAATATATTTCCATTTAAAATTATAACCATAAAACTGATGAAAGAAATTTGCAAATTGCATTTGTTTATAGATACAACCCAGCTCAGAAACCCCGTGACAGTATCTTGCCCGCGTGATAAATCTATCATGGATTAATCAATCCCCCTGTAATTAATGCAGTTAGAAAATGACGGGTTGATTATGCGTCACGTGTGCGATATACCGTCGCGACACTCGTCCAAGGACAAGCGCATTAATCCCACAGTCGGAGCGTTCGCGAGAGGAAATTCCTTTGAAACCTCATAGTACATTAGTAAATATATTGAGACCTACGTGTGAAAATATAATCTGGCTGTTAACACTTAAGTATATCAAAAATATTGAAGACGACTGACGCTCGTTATCATGGCAACAATTCCATTGTTATTTATATTCTTCAATATGATGTAGTGCTGTTGGACATTGTAGCAAATAAGAAGAAGCAACACTGTAGCTCAAATCAATAGTACCTAAGTAGGAAACCACGACGACTCTACAATGATGCCACATTTTAATTTCTATAATTTGTCGTCGTACTGTATTGAGGTTATTCAACGCGCTATGTTCGTATAGGTGTTTTAACACAAAAGTTATTTGCACCCAATTATTTGAGGCACACAGGTGCTGGTAACTTATGCCTCATTGTTTAATTATTCCAGACTAACTTGGGTAGATACCTAACACACGACACGCAATAATTAAAATATGTGTATGTATTCCATTTAACATACTGGTGTCTTAGTTATTTATGTCGATTCCCTTGTTCCTCCAGCAAACCTTTTTTTCATGAAGTTAAAGCCAACTTAATTAAAATGCGCAAGTGAATACACGCTAAATGGAAACCTCTCACCTGAGACAGCTGTAAACTTTGTAGATAAATTCTATTTTAGAACCTGTTTACTATTCAAGTATTCAACAAAAATATAGAGACCTGCGCTCAATTGTTGAGCAAATTATACAACAATAAACTTTACAAACGCTCCCTAATACAATAATGAAGTTCTTAAAACAAAGCTTTTCGACTGTAATAATATTTGGAATTTAAAATTCCGAATACAAAGGGTGATTACAATGCCACTGACAAATATCGGGCCTTCTTCCGTTTACGTTCGCGTTCGCTCATCCCATGTTGTCATAACAATCGGGCCAGTTTTGAGATTCTCCGAATGTTGAATGTGTGCTTTAGATGTTTCGTCTTCTTTTATAATGGATGGTGCATTTATTTCGAATAAACAAGGTCCGCGTGAATGATGAACGATTTCCGTTTTATGCTCCTTGATGCAGTTCAGAATAATGATTGTATTAATATGAATAAGCAATCAGTTGACATTTTAATACATTACCCAGGTAGTTGTTCATTTCATTCAACGACGATGCATGATCGTCCCAAATGATAGGGCGTGACACGACACAGTTGCAGAAATAGGAATATAGGAGGGACATCCCATACATTTCTATGAGAGGTCATCGAAGGAACTAAGTACAATTGCTACTGCGCTGCTTCATTAGGGTTCCGTATTTTAATATAGTGCTACTCATTAAATTATCCGATCGAAAAGACACCAACAAGGTAGTTAAGTACCTACTTTCATTGACAGGAGCTGTACTTGGAAATGTTTAAGGTGAACATCAGACCAACGCGGCTCGGAGGACTCGCACACATGTCACGTACGTACTGCACGCACGAGCGGACATCAAACAATTCTGTTTGTATTTAATGACCGTGAAGCATCCGTCCAAATTTTAGTGTTCTTTCTTCCGTGCGAGGCTTTCTATCGTTTACCGCGAAAGTGAAATGTTTTACTGGATTAGAAAGTTAAGCCTTGGAAACCTTACTAACGGGGAACATATGGGCGGCAGTCGTGCATGTACATTGTACGGCCCTGGGTGATTCACAACACTTATCGTCCCTCTCAACCAGTAAAGTGTGATATCCGATAAAGGCATTTGAAAGCACTCAAAAAATACAGTAAGCAAACCCATTTTTAACCCCCGACGCAAAAACGACGGGGTATTATAAGTTTGACGTGTCTGTCTGTCTGTCTGTTTGTCTGTCTGTCTGTGTGTGTTGCTGTTTCCACCATCCAAACGTCATAGGTAGTGAATAATGATTTTCTGAGTTATCGCTAATAAAAGGCGTTTCCTAGTAGAATATTATGTGTATTGGGGTCAAATTATACTAGCCCCAAGGCCCCCAAGCTCTAAGCGGGAGCGACTGTGTTATCGCTAAGCCAGGTGTGTTGGCAGATGACGGTGCCAAAAAACGTCGCGAGCGTGCGGGCCGCGTGCCGCTGCCGCGCCGCGCCCGGCGGCGCAGCCGCTCGCCTGCCGCCTGCCGCCAGCCGCCAGCCGGCTGCCGCTCGCTAATTATTTACTCATTATGAAGCCCTTTGTTCCTGACAGGGTTCAGAGCCATCGGTGAGCGCGGAATTAAAATCGCGGTTCGAGCCGCGAAAACAAAGCTGTTTGCATATTATCAGCGGAATTAGGTAAGCCTTGTTTCTTGCCGGAATTCGGTTCTACTTATTTGCGCAAATGTGGCTCAATCAACGTTTTTGAATTTGAATATATGAACTTACTAGCTGTTGCCCGCGGCTTCGCTCGCGTTAGAAAGAGGCGAAAAGTAGCCTATGTCACCCTCCTCCATCCCTTTAACTATCTCCACTTATAAAATCATGTCAATTCGTCGCTCTGTTTTGCCGTGAAAACGGAGAAACAAACAGACACACACACTTTCCCATTTATAATATTAGTATGGATTATGAAAAAATAAGACGAAGTGAGCACATTGTTACTTGTATCCTATCACAAATTGAATGACAAAATATCCAACAATTATCTACTAGTATCAAACAAACTCTGATTTTTTTAAACAGGGGGGTTTTTGGTCCCTGTACCAAACTTAATAAAGAGTTTCCTTAAAATGTTCTTGGATTCTTAGAAACAAATAATGACCCTAAATTTAAACACCAAAGATAGCATTTACCTAAGCATCTCCTAAACTTAGTGCATAGTTGGATATAGAAATAACACTTCGTTTCACCTCGAGGCTATACAAATATTTTAAGAAACTTTATTGCTTACGCATGCATAAATTTATTATTCAGTCTTTAGATACCTACTTACTAACAACTGAATGAAGTATTACTGGACGCATGAACTGAACTTATTAGCATAAGTACTTAACGTACCTAATATGATTGTATAATATGTAGTTGAAATATTTAAACGCGGAATAATTAAATACATGGCTACTGTGTTAGTTTCAGTAGATTTTCAATATAAACCTTCTTTTCTCACGCATTGAAAGTCTTATTGTGTAAACGAAAACCAACGTATGTCCCTATTTAGAATATCTAACTAAAATGTTTAAATCTATACTAAATAGGTACATCACAAGGTTCATAAGTACATAACTAATCATTTGATCCGCTACCTAGGTACGAGCAGTACATTTCTTGTCTTGTAAAACTTCGGAGGGCCATAATTATGTACTGAAAAATCTCGTACGCTCCACGTGCGGGAATTCGTAACTCTGCTGAGTCACTAAACGAAGAACGTAGGTAATCAATGTGGTATAAATATAAATAGATGTACTTTATTTCTCTAGTGGATGTGCTCTACCTACACAATTACTGAGTTGAACAGCTCAGGAGCAAGGACGGCAAGGAGGCGTAATCTCGTTATCAATGACACTTGATTGGCCACTATTCAGAGCTGAGTGCTTCGGCTGTGGTGCTAGGTGCTATCACGGATTCCCGACCGGCCGCCGGGCCGTGCCCGAGTCTGTGGTTAACCAAGCGTCTCAGTACTCCACTAATCATCGCTCTACCTACATATCGTCGACCGAGAAATCTACCTAAGTACCTATCTATACCTATGCCAAGTTCCTACCCATTGATAACAGAAGTACAGTACGGGTGTCCTATTCATAAGTTACTTATTTAAACATGCTACGTGCTTTTACGAAGTTGAGCGGTTTATTTTTTTTACGACAAAACGTGATTCCGACTATTACGTATATTCATTCATTTTTATGAATGAAAATGCGCTTAAACGCCACATCCTGTTATATTGTTTGGGATACCTGCGACGGTCCCTGGCGTCGCTATTTATAATTAGTCGTCTACCTGGCCTATCCCGACGTGATCTCAACAAATAGTTTAAAATTTATAACAATTGAAGAGGTTTGGCGGCGCGGCTGCGGCGAGGCGCACTGAATGCACCGCCCCACCACCGCTCAGGTATTTGTGAATGAACGTGACGGGCCGGCGGTGGCGCAGGGGACCGCTCGGCCGCGGCCACTCTCAGGTAGAAAATTACACTTTTGGAATTCTTTCAACACTCGGCTGTTGCGGAGCTACTCGGCGCGCTGGGCCGCGAAGCCGCAGCGCGGGGCGCGGGGGCACCGTGGCGCATGCGTTGCGTTCTTTTTACACAGACGATCCCTCTCTCCCTCAGTTGATTTACAGCCGTCGCGGATGCGTGCCGTGCCGTCATGTGTCCCTCACCAACTTTTTCGAGTAGTGACGTGATACGGTATACGAACCTAGTGACTCAATACATTCGGTTCGACTGACTCGAGAGGATATTGTGCTCACGATATCGCGAGACATTGATCGGAGGAAATGCAGTGAAAGTGACAATTAGCCGTAAATTGGATAAATATGAAAATGAGGTGGTTTATAGTGACAGTGAATGTTGTGATGTGGAAAACTGTATTAGCCGGCATCGCCCCCGCCGGGTCGTGCCCCGCAGTGTGCGAGTGCAAATGGAAGGGTGGCAAGCAGACGGTGGAGTGCGTGGAGCGCGCGCTCATCACGGTGCCGCAGCCCGTGGACCCGGCGACGCAGGTGCTGGACCTGTCGGGCAACAACCTGCAGATCCTGCCGCAGGACGCCTTCGCGCGCACTGGCCTCGTCAACCTGCAGCGCATCTACCTTCGCAGTTGCAGTATCGGCCAAATACACGACAGAGCTTTCAAAGGCCTAACTAATCTAGTTGAATTAGATCTCTCTCATAATTTACTCACTCAAATACCTTCCAACAGCTTCAGGGACGCCCCGTTCCTGAGAGATCTTACGATAGCTCAAAATCCAATATTAAAAGTTCATTCCGAGTCATTAAGTAATTTGGGAAGCGTCGTGAAGCTCGATTTGTCAAAATGTGATATAAGAGAAATAGCTCCCGATTCGTTTAGAAATTTGAAATCTTTGGAGTCGCTAAAATTGAACATTAATAAATTGAGAGAGTTACCGCTAACTTCCTTAGAAAGACTGGAAAAATTAAGAGCAATAGATCTGTCAGATAACCATTGGACGTGCGACTGTCGACTTCGTGAGCTCAAGCTTTGGCTAGGCAAGCGGAAACTTCTGTCGACGCCGACTTGCTCCGCGCCGGCGAGGCTCGCTCACCGACCCTTCTCGGAGCTAGCCATCGAAGAGTTCGCCTGCAAGCCGGAAATATTGCCTGTCAGTCGACATGTCATGGCGGAAGCCGGAGGAAACGCCACTATCACATGCAAGACGGAAGCCGTCCCGAGCGCTAACATTAACTGGTATTGGAATGGCCGCTTACTCCAAAACGGAAGTCATTTCAACTCTCACCAAAAAACATACATCTTCGAGGAAGGTGATGCAAAAAAGAAATCTATGTTAGTATTAACTAATCTGCAAATCTCCGAGCCCATCGAGTTTTACTGCGTCGCTACTAATAACGGTGGCAATGCGGAAGCAAATTTCACATTACATATCAGTCAAAGCAGTTTACAAACAACCCTGGGAAACGCTCAAATTGCGAGTCTTGGCGCAGCATTATTCATACTCATTGTTATAATTTCATTGGCATTATTAATTACATTTGTGCGATTTCGTCCGCCACCCGCGTGCGAAAGCAAAACGCCTAATACACTGGACAGAGTGGTGTCGGGCAATGAAGTGCACCCGGCCGTGGCCGACCGGCCTCACGGGGCAGTGCTCGGGAACAGGCAGGAGAATATGAATTACAATGACCCCAAATGCAACCCGGTTCTGAAACCACCGAGAGTGAGCGACATACCTTACACCACTAATCACTATGAAGGCAGAGGGAGTCTAGTTACTGCCGGCGGGCCGGTAGTGGTCTCACCGACAGCTTCTGCCGGTATCGATCCCGATCTTATCAACGGCACGAGGCCGGACAGTGCCACCCGACCGGGGAGTGGCGAGTACACACGCGAGGGTTCCGAATCCTTATACCCGTCTGGCCTCTGGGATCAAATGAAAATGACGCAAGCCAGCAATCTAGCCCGAGCGGTGAGCTCAGCTATTCCGGCGTACTACAACGACCGGACGCCTATAATTGAGAACTGCAGCGTGAACGGGTCTCAGGAGGAGCTGGGGTACATGAGTCGGACGTTCCCTCGGTCGCACGCGGCGACGACGACGCCGGCGCCGGCGGCGGCGGCGGGCGACGCGCCGTACCCGGCGGACTACGGGCTGCCGGTGGCAGGCACGGGCGCGCGCACGCTGCGCGTGTGGCAGCGCGCGCCGCCCGTGCTGCCGCCGGTCCTCAAGAGGGTGCTCACCATCACGCGGCCCGCCTCGGAGGAGAGCTTTCAGGATGGCTGTGCCACTGATGTATAGATTTTATAAATATTGCAATGTTACATATCTACGGTTTAAGGGAAGAGACGACAGAATTGTAAATTCATACGTAAATTAAGAATGGTATGTATTAACTATACCTAAATAGGCCTTAGTGTAATATTTTTTGTATGATATAACTTATTTATATAGATAGATAAATAAGTATTTGGAAAGTTACTTTGGGTCCCGACGTAGGATCCGCGACTGATTAGTTGAAGGATGAATCTAAGTGTAATATATTATTAACGTGATATGGAATGGTATTGACTATGATCGCCAAATAATTAAATAAAGTTTAAATATTAAATTTCTTCGTTGTTGAGTCGAAGCCCGGTGAAGTTGCATAAAGCAGTATAATATATGTGTAACACACAGACATTATTATTATCCAAAGATGTTGAACTCCTGTCAAGATAAATGTAAAAATAATGTTATTACACGATGAATGTTGTTCGATGTACAATAATAATTATATGTGTATTTTTTGTTGAAAAGAATAAAAATACTAACTGGAAATAATAAACAGGGCGACTGTCAAACTATTTTTTTGTTTCATTATGCACCTTAGGAAGAGTCAATAAGTTCAATGTTTAGTTTCAATTTATGAGATGTTAACATTTGAATAGTGCACTAATATCAATAGAGAATTCCATAAAGGCATACCCTACCTTATATAGGTCCCTATTTAACAAAATATAGCTATCAATTGATTAATTCATTTTCAATAAAAGTTACCGCTTACCGCGTAAAAAAACTAGGTAGGTATGTAAAGTTGTAAATAATCACTTTAATATTTTCGTCCATGTTACGTGTGATTTATGTCTGTTTCATTGTTTAATATTTTCATTTTTCTAAGCTCTCAATAGCATCCTTTCTAGTTTATTTTTTCAAATTGACTATGACAGTTTATTTTGTTTTTATCTGACGTATGAAAATTCAGTAAAATGTCACCAAAAACATCTTTAAGTAAAATGTTGCAAAGACGAAATCAGAACGCTCGCACTGTTGAAAAAAAAACAGCGCGTAAACCTAATAAGGGCGATAAATGAAACCAGGCATATAATTCAATATTGTTATTATCAATTAAGAGGTGTTTTTGAGTTACTCTTAATTTTCAACCCATAATTAATTTTTGAAAAATTTCCCAGCAGCAATGTACTGTAAACGTGGTTGCGATGACAGACAATGACAACTGTCAACGAGCGTTTAACGCGAGTGTGTTTGCATTACGTTGCGGGCCGAATTAATTTGTATGGATAAAAAAATATTTCAATTTTAAGTAAAAGTTATCTAATTCCATTTTTTATGTCCTATACTCACCACCGTTAAGAGGTTCACCCCTATTAGGTTTACACCCTGTATAGAGCCAAGCTTCTAAATTTACAAGTACCACAAACTACATAGTCAAAACATTAACTCCGCGGCGAGACGTGATTCTTCTTCTATTTTTTCTTATAACCATAAAACTTATATGCCTGCCAATTAAGTTTTGTTTTTTCTGCCGCGTCGGAATACTTATAGATCCATGCTGAATCGGGATCAACAATCTGCACTATCTATGAGTACCTACACACACAATGCAATGTGGTTTTATTTAGAAACTAGTAATTGACTATTCAATTCGTGTTATTAGTGTTATTACCGTAAATTGGGCTGTTACAAATATAACAATACTTACAGAAATACAGACCTAATAAATTACGCCCAATAACCAATAACTACGCCAACACCATATTTAATTACTAAAAAGTTTGTGGAAACATAATATAGTTTTTTTAAGACGCTACAGGAGCAAAAATGCTAAGATGGAAAGGGGGGCTCCTTTCAATTTAGGAATTCTAGTTTAATATACTAGTATATGTTATTGTTGTTAACTAGATGTGTCGAAACAGAAAATTAGATTAAGAACAACTCAGTTAAAAGATATTGCGATAGAATCGAGGTTCCACTCTCGACTATTTCCTCCTTCAAAACTTAATCAATCGTAACGAAGTTTGAGAATCTGAATAAAAATGAAATAAGCTGTGTCGGACCGTTTGGTTTCTTGGCTAATTGTCACCAATTTTGAATACCATACCTTTTTTACGCCATAATCAATGACGCCGTTTTTGGAAATATTTGATAGGCTCTAATATCAAAACAATCAAGACGGTCCGATACAGATAAATATAAAATAATAATCTGTGTTGAAAAAATCATTGCTCTATCTTCCAAAACCAGGGGGGAAATAGTCGAGAGCGTTTGTATGGAAAAAAGAATTTTTTTTAATACATTTATAAATTATATAGTGTAAATAGTACATTACGATACAAGTGCGTAAAAAAGGAAGTTCGAAACGAGTGGCGAGAAATTAAAACACGACCGGAATGTTTTCAACCGACATGAATCCCATACATTTACAGAAGCAGTGAGACTCATAACTTCACCATATACATACATAGGTAATATGTCTTTTTGTAAAACTGTCCATTGAATACAACCAGTTTTAATTGATTTCCGTTAACTTTAAGGGAAGATTCTTTTGGTCAAAGCCAATTAATTTCTCTAAGAACATACCAAGTAAAGTACCAAGTATATCAACTCTTACTGTTATCGATATGTTAAGAAAATTAATTTAATGACTGAACAAGTGAATCACAACCATTGCTACTTTCTACTATTATTTATTTTGATGTGCCGTCAGATACTGACACTAACTTTTATGTTTTTCTTAAATTTCTGTCATACTTACATAAATATGTAATTCATTTAGGTATTAGTATAAAAAGGACGCACGAAGAAGAAAGCACGGTCGCGTGATAAACGATAAAACATCAGGCCGTCCATATCGCACTTACAAATAGTGCGAAAAGGACGGCCTGACGTTATATCATTATCGCGCGACCATGCTATCGGTGCAAGTGGTTCCTGCAAATGAACTTAAGGACGTGTCTTATTTAACGGAAACCAAAAATAACACGGTGTATACCATGATAAAGTAAAGTAAATTTATTAATTAAATAAAAACACAAAGTTTTACACGCAGGCAATATCCGGTGGACTGCAAACTAGGCTAGGCCTGTGTGATGATTTATTGTCACGGTACTTGATAGCGTAAACGTCTCGGTAAACTGTTTGGTGCCGCTGCTCAACTTCTAAAGACCCTTTCGTGATTTTCTGTGACTCGTGGACCGTTTTAAGTAGGTATCATGGTAGGCATAAGGTTGACAAATACCCTGTAGTGAAATCCAAACACATTCTGCAGTAATATTGTAAGCCGAATGGCATTTCAGCGACGCGAAACGAAATCGAAACGCCGCAGAAAGGTAGTCTGGCTCTGTCACGCCAATACGCACGAGCGATAGAGATAGAAAGCTACGAAAGAGATTATCGTGAGTGTTTCGTGAGCGTTTGCCAAGTTTTTCAAGAGGTGAAACGAAGATATAACAGCTCGCACAGAGTAGAATAAGGTAGAAATAGCTGGAGAGGTTCGGACATTATTTTAATTTAGAGTGTGGGCGGAACGAGAAGAGTCATGGAATGCGTATATGCAATGATTCTTTTGTTTTCTAGGGTCATGTTGAAATCAAACAGTTTATTAAGTAGTTTATTGTTGGCGATACATTTTAATGTCAATAAGTACTTGAGATTATTCCTTTTTTGTAGGTACTTAATTAAAAGAAACATTGAAATTCTTACCGGTGGCCAGACGGAAATGACGAAGCTACAAGGATCGTATTTATTATTATCGCTGAACTTTTTAGTATAGTGGAACGAAAAAAGTAAGTATCTACACCTTGTAAATCTATTTATATAGTTTATATTAAAGAGTAGGTACTCCAAAGCTCTCTTCGGAGGTATATCGAGCGAGTGCGAACGTGTGATATTGGCAAGATGGCGGAATCCATTTTCCCCGCGTAGAAAGCCTGCTTCCATTGTCTTTGATCTAGTTTTGTTACCATAATGGAAGCAAGTGAGAAACATGGCTATTCTATATTTACTTAGTGCAAGCAGTCTTGGGTAAACTGTCAATATGGCGGCTTAATTAGGGGGTAGGGGGAGAGCAAATAACAGCGAATAAGGCATATTATTGTGTATATTACAAACTTCAAACTAAGCCAAGTTATTATGCTTGCCTTGTAGATTTAAAATGTAGACTTGTAAGCTATTGCAATAACTACGTGGCTTTCCTTTTTAATGTCCAAAAATAATCAGTGTACAAACAAATGTATTCAATAATTTTCTATCAATTAAATTCTATTTGCGAAACATTACACCATTTCGCTGCATGTTACTGAATGCTTAAATATATTTTGAGCCAATTAACATTTATATTTACAATAAAATAATTTGTACTGCTCCTAGGTTGTAAATATGAATTACTGTTTCATATTTGAATTTTGGGCACAATTAAGCCGTAACCAGTGGACCTTCACAAAATATTAAAGATTATTTTTTTCCTTATACAAAGATTTACATCATTCCGGGCTCCGAAGTAGATGAAAATCGAGTTGCAAAATTGAAGTATATTACTTACTTATGTATGTAGTTACTAACTTTTTTATGCAAACGTAGCAAAAACATGTTTTATCATAAATACTCAAAATATTATTTTCTATAATTTTCTAAATGTACTGGCTCTGGCGCCTAAGATTACCCGGTTTTAAAGCTTTCCCTTTTACAACATTTCACAATTTTGTATGTAATTAATGTGAATGAGCTTAAATTATAAATGTTTGTTTTTAATTTCCGTACCTGAGAGGCATAACACTGAAAGTGCAATTTTAGAAATTTTACAGGAGAGCCGATTACTAAAATTTTTAGTAATATAACTTTTCACTTTCGTGTTTATTAAAAAAAATAAAGATAACGATAGACCATCTTAGGCGCCGGTACTTTTTATAACTATAAATACCTAGGTACAATCGTATGTAGATATATCATAATTATTTATTTTGGTAGATGGTTAAGCTTCAACATGAGTGTACGAGATTCGCGGTTATAAACGTAACGTACCTTATACTATCCATAGCACATAAAATAATGCGTCAGACATAGGTACCACACCATTAAATCGATACGTAGCTAGTTAATTTTTAATTCGCTCAATAATTCAGTAATAAATAGGAACCAGCCTGCGACTAAGAGACTAAAATAAAATATTCAAGCTCGCAGCGGCGGCGCGAACACACCGAGCTCTTGGAAGAAAACCGGTTAGCTTTATTTCATTTCCGTTCAATTCATTTTTTTATGAGAACCAGGCCTGTACTGAATGGAGCGAGGCTTAAGCGGCCTCAATCAATACAGAGTCAGATTGGAGGGGCAATAAGTCGGATTTATTTAGTTCGCAGGGCGAGTTTAGTGTTTTGTAGAATTGAAAAGTACTCGCAATCCTTTCATTCTTACATTTACAATATAGTATTGTAGATACACATACTTGTATAGATATAAAAAGGACCGTTCAAATTTTGCATAGTGTTTTTTGAGGTCATACGAGACCGAGAGCGACACTGAAAGTTTTTAGAACTGGCCACTTGTAAAGAATATAATTAATAAATTAATAGTTTAAAAAACACTATAAAACACGCTTTTATAAATGCACGTAAAAGCCAAAAATAAATTATGGATCGTTCAAGTTGTCTCTATTTGTGAGCTGAAGTTTAAAAACTATGTGCTTTTAATTATAATATTTGATTGTAAAAGCGTGGGGCGCTGGATCAGGAAAGACTTTTTGTATAACTTGCTGATAAATCAAATTATGCTATGCTACGGGAAGGAGGTTACACAGATTGACGCGCTAACTGGAGTTGCAGGATGACTAGTAGGTTCTACATTAAACAGTCAAATCAATTAAAAGTCAGTGTTCAAAGTAGGTACCAGTTTGTCGAACTCAGACAAAATATGCGCTAGTAGCGAGGAGAGTCGACAGTCACCGACACTTAGAACGCCGCTTTTTTCCGGTAATCAAAGTACAAAAGGGGAAAGTGTCTACAGTGACAGGATGCAGAGTTCTTGTTCGTGGACGAGATATCTTTGGTTCTTTTTGGTAACCCTTAGGCGGCATATGTAAACGTTATGTTCTTATGCAACTTCATTCACCAGGAAGTTCGGAATAGTATTTGTTTACAAGAAAGTCTTTCCTGTTCCAGCGCCCCACGCTTTTACAATCAAATATTATAATTAAAAGCACATAGTTTTTAAACTTCAGCTCACAAATAGAGACAACTTGAACGATCCATAATTTATTTTTGGCTTTTACGTGCATTTATAAAAGCGTGTTTTATAGTGTTTTTTAAACTATTAATTTATTTTATACTTTATAGTCATTAATAATGAAATACTTTTAACATTTATACATAAATTTATTCCAAGTAGGCGGATTTTACATGCCATTTGTGGCTTAACGTGTACTTATTGCTAATTGCTACTTAATAATAACCAGCGGCTACCTTCTTATTACGGTATTATCATAAAAATGTTTATACCTAGTAAGTTATCCATAAAAGATAGACCCCCTTTATTTGCTCTTAAGGGTCACAGGAAAACCATTACCCAACTTATTCTAAATACTACGTTGATCTTTCTTTCAAGCGGGGGGCTTCGCCCCCCGAGCCCCCCTTAGTTTGCTCTTACAGGTCACAAGAAAACGCTAACCCAACTTATCTTAAATACTACGTTGATCTTTCTTTCACGCGGGGGGCTTCGCCCCCCGAGCCCCCCTTTGTTTGCTCTTAAAGGTCACAAGAAAACGCAAAACCAATTTATTCTAAATACTACGTTGATCTTTCTTTCATGCGGGGGGCTTCGCCCCCCGAGCCCCCCTTTGTTTGCTCTTAAAGGTCACAAGAAAACGCTAACCCAACTTATCTTAAATACTACGTTGATCTTTCTTTCATGCGGGGGTCTTCGTCCCCCGAGCCCCCCTTTGTTTCCTCTTAAAGGTCACAAGAAAACGCTAACCCAACTTATCTTAAATACTACGTTGATCTTTCTTTCATGTGGGGGGCTTCGCCCCCCGAGCCCCCCTTTGTTTGCTCTTAAAGGTCACAAGAAAACGCTAACCCAACTTATCTTAAATACTACGTTGATCTTTCTTTCATGCGGGGGGCTTCGCCCCCGAGCCCCCTTTGTTTGCTCTTAAAGGTCACAAGAAAACGCAAAAAAATATTCTAAATACTACGTTGATCTTTCTTTCATGCGGGGGGCTTCGCCCCCCGAGCCCCCCTTTGTTTGCTCTTAAAGGTCACAAGAAAACGCAAAAAAAAATTATTCTAAATACTACGTTGATCTTTCTTTCATGCGGGGGGCTTTGCCCCCCGAGCCCCCCTTTGTTTGCTCTTAAAGGTCACAAGAAAACGCTTACCCAACTTATTTTAAATACTACGTTAATCTTTATTTTATGCGGGGGCTTCGCCCCCCGAGCCCCCCTTTGTTTGCTCTTAAAGGTCACAAGAAAACGCTAACCCAACTTATCTTAAATACTACGTTGATCTTTCTTTCATGCGGGGGGTTTCGCCCCCCGAGCCCCCCTTTGTTTGCTCTTAAAGGTCACAAGAAAACGCAAAACCAATTTATTCTAAATACTACGTTGATCTTTCTTTCATGCGGGGGCTTCGCCCCCGAGCCCCCCTTTGTTTCCTCTTAAAGGTCACAAGAAAACGCTAACCCAACTTATCTTAAATACTACGTTGATCTTTCTTTCATGCGGGGGGCTTCGCCCCCCGAGCCCCCCTTTGTTTGCTTTTAAAGGTCACAAGAAAACGCTAACCCAACTTATCTTAAATACTACGTTGATCTTTCTTTCATGCGGGGGCTTCGCCCCCGAGCCCCCTTTGTTTGCTCTTAAAGGTCACAAGAAAACGCTAACCCAACTTATCTTAAATACTACGTTGATCTTTCTTTCATGCGGGGGGCTTCGCCCTTCGAGCCCCCTTTGTTTGCTCTTAAAGGTCACAAGAAAACGCTAACCCAACTTATCTTAAATACTACGTTGATCTTTCTTTCATGCGGGGGGCTTCGCCCCCCGAGCCCCCCTTTGTTTGCTCTTAAAAGTCACAAGAAAACGCAAAAAAAAAATATTCTAAATACTACGTTGATCTTTCTTTCATGCGGGGGGCTTCGCCCCCCGAGCCCCCCTTTGTTTGCTCTTAAAGGTCACAAGAAAACGCTAACCCAACTGATCTAATACTACATTGATCTTTCTTTCATGCGGGGGGTTTCGCCCCCCGAGCCCCCCTTTGTTTGCTCCTAAAGGTCACAAGAAAACGCTAACCCAACTGATCTAATACTACATTGATCTTTCTTTCATGCGGGGGGCTTCGCCCCCCGAGCCCCCCTTTGTTTGCTCTTAAAGGTCCCAAGAAAACGCTAACCCAACTTATTCTAAATACTACGTTGATCTTTCTTTCATGCGGGGGGCTTCGCCCCCCGAGCCCCCCTTTGTTTGCTCTTAAAGGTCACAAGAAAACGCTTACACAACTTATTTTAAATACTACGTTAATCTTTATTTTATGCGGGGGGCTTCGTCCCCCGAGCCCCCCTTTGTTTGCTCTTAAAGGTCACAAGAAAACGCTAAACCAATTTATTCTTAATACTACGTTGATCTTTCTTTCATGCGGGGGCTTCGCCCCCCGAGCCCCCCTTTGTTTGCTCTTAAAGGTCACAAGAAAACGCTAAGCCAACTTATCTTAAATACTACGTTGATCTTTCTTTCACGCGGGGGGCTTCGCCCCCCGAGCCCCCCTTCGTTTGCTCTTAAAGGTCACAAGAAAACGCAAAACCAATTTATTCTAAATACTACGTTGATCTTTCTTTCAAGGTCACAAGAAAACGCTAAGCCAACTTATCTTAAATACTACGTTGATCTTTCTTTCACGCGGGGGCTTCGCCCCCCGAGCCCCCCTCTGTTTGCTCTTAAAGGTCACAAGAAAACGCTAACCCAACTTATCTTAAATACTACGTTGATCTTTCTTTCATGCGGGAGGCTTCGCCCCCCGAGCCCCCCTTTGTTTGCTCTAAAAGGTCACAAAAAAACGCAAAACCAATTTATTCTAAATACTACGTTGATCTTTCTTTTATGCGGGGGGCTTCGCCCCCCGAGCCCCCCTTTGTTTGCTCTTAAAGGTCACAAGAAAACTCTAACCCAACTTATTTTAAATACTACGTTAATCTTGATTTTATGCGGGGGTATTCGCCCCCCGAGCCCTCCTTTTCGTTACTATTAAGGGTAACAAGAAAACCCTAACCCAACTTATTTTAAATACAACGTTTATCTTTCTTTTATGCAGGGGGCTTCGCCCCCGAGCCCCCTTTGTTTGCTCTGAAAGGTCACAAGAAAACGCTATCCAAACTTATTTTAAATACTACGGTAATCTTTCATTTATGCGGGGGGCTTCCGCCCCCCGAGCCCCCCTTTGTTTGCTCTTAAAGGTCACAAGAAAACGCTAACCCAACTTATCATAAATACTACGTTGATCTTTCTTTCATGCGGGGGGCTTCGCCCCCCGAGACCCCCTTTGTTTGCTCTTAAAGGTCACAAGAAAACGCTAAACCAATTTATTCTAAATACTACGTTGATCTTTCTTTCATGCGGGAGGCTTCGCCCCCCGAGCCCCCCTTTGTTTGCTCTTAAAGGTCACAAGAAAACGCTAACCCAACTTATTCTAAATACTACGTTGATCTTTCTTTCATGCGGGGGGCTTCGCCCCCCAAGCCCCCCTTTGTTTGCTCTTAAAGGTCACAAGAAAACGCTAACCCAACTTATCTTAAATACTACGTTGATCTTTCTTTCATGCGGGGGGCTTCGCCCCCGAGCCCCCCTTTGTTTGCTCTTCAAGGTCACAAGAAAACGCTAAACCAATTTATTCTAAATACTACGTTGATCTTTCTTTCATGCGGGGGCTTCGCCCCCGAGCCCCTTTGTTTGCTCTTAAAGGTCACAAGAAAACGCTAAACCAATTTATTCTAAATACTACGTTGATCTTTATTTCATGCGGGGGCTTCGCCCCCGAGCCCCCCTTTGTTTGCTCTTAAAGGTCACAAGAAAACGCAAACCCAACTTATTTTAAATACAACGTTGATCTTTCTTTTATGCGGGGGCTTCGCCCCCTGAGCCCCCCTTTGTTTACTCTGAAAGGTCACAAGAAAACGCTAACCCAACTTTTTTTAAATACTACGTTGATCTTTCTTTCATGCGTCCCCCCTCGAGCCCCCCGCCCCTTTTTCTGTTCTTATCTTCCGGCACCATCATCAGGCCTTGAAACCTAATCGTAGTCATAGTTCATTACAAGACTTTTCTAAGAAGCCCAAAAACAGCTATGATACGATGTTCCATCATGTAGTTCCAGTTCATATCTTCCGGCTCCATCATCAGACCTTGAAACCTAATCGTAGTCAAAGTTCATTACAAGACTTTTCTAAGAAGCCCAAAAACGGCTATGATACGATGTTCCATCATGTAGTTCCAGTTCATATCTTCCGGCTCCATCATCAGACCTTGAAACCTAATCGTAGTCAAAGTTCATTACAAGACTTTTCTAAGAAGCCCAAAAACAGCTATGACACGATGTTCCATCATGTAGTTCCAGCTCATATCTTCCGGCTCCATCATCAGACCTTGAAACCTAATTGTAGTCAAAGTTCATTACAAGACTTTCCTAAGAAGCCCAAAAATAGCTATGATACGATGTTCCATCATGTAGTTCCAGTTCATATCTTCCGGGTAGACCCGGAACCATCAGACCTTGAAACCTAATCGTAGTCAAAGTTTATTACAAGACTTTTCTAAGAAACCCAAAAACAGCTATGATACGATGTTCCATCATGTAGTTCCAGTTCATATCTTTCGGCTTCATCATCAGACCTTGAAACCTAATTGTAGTCAAAGTTCATTACAAGACTTTTCTAAGAAACCCAAATACGGCTATGATACGATGTTCCATCATGTAGTTCCAATTCATATCTTCCGACTCCATCATCAGATCAGCTCAACAGCACCATATTATTGTATTGTCATCGGAACTACATATAGCTGCCAATTTTCATTACGCTACGATCCTTGGAAGATGGTTAAATTAGCCTCCGCAGATTCCATTACATAGTTAGTTACATACACGACGACCTAATAAAAGCGTGTTAAAAATTAAGTTTACATTTAAAAAATAGAACTTTTTGTCAATATAATTGTGTGTGCATTTCATTCATTTATCATTTGTTTTACGATTTAACGGCAAAATCAAAATTGTATGTTTCACTTCAGTATGTATTTAACGAGAGAAAATTTTCGTACTATAATTTTCTATGACTTTCGATGTCATTTAAGTCAACAAAAAAGTTATAATCGTTTGGCATTCACAATGAAGACCCATCTCGTGGCACTGTTTACAACAGGTTTAATAAAATTGAACGTGGTCGCACTAATTTCACTTATGATCAGCGTGAGGCACGGTTGTGTTGTGAGGCGTATGATAGAGACTGACAAAAGAGTGACCTACCGGCATATTCCGACAACCTTAGGTACAAAATCTTCCATGGACGTTTAGTAGTCAGGAGGATTTGTTTCAATAGGATACCTCATAATTTGTCAGAGACCCATCCATCGGATGCAGCGATGTATTGATGTGAAGGAACACTATTTTAAAAAGATGTAATAAAACTAATAACTTGCTAGTTTGCTTAGTTTTTGATTGTCTAAGAACTTTCAGTTTGGCCCTCGTAATGAACAACATTTCTTATAGGACCAATGCTGAAATCGCAAAAACATTGGTTGTTTCATACATTTCGACTGACATGATGAGGCTTATTTCTATGGAACAACCAATTTTCTCTTCGCGATTTCAGCATTGGTCCCATAATAAAAGATGTTTATTATGATCTCAAATGTCACTATGCAAAGTTTGAACGGTCCTTTTAAATTCACCCTGTATAAATAGAGGTACAATGGCAATGATACTACTCTCGCAACGGTATACATACAAACTTATTTATACATAGAATACCTACCTATACAAATACAAAAATGACATTCTAAATATCCATGGGTCAGGAACACAATACTAAAATATATCACAACTAGCTTTTGCCCGCGGCTTCGCTCGCGTTAGAAAGAGACAAAAAGTAGCCTATGTCACTCTCCATCCCTTTAACTATCTCCACTTAAAAAATCACGTCATATCGTCGCTCCGGTTTGCCGTGAAAGACGGACAAACAAACAGACACACACACTTTCCCATTTATAATATTAGTAAGGATACTCATTGTAGATATTATGATGCGTTTGCTATTTACAATTACAAAAGAAAACAATTAAACACACAGGGTGTTTGGCACATGAAACGATAACATTTTGGGGGGTTTGTGGTATCCTTTTCTTCCTTTTCGTCCTTGGAATCTTGGTCCTAGGAGCCACGGTTCTAGAGATACGATTTTTTATTCGTTTTTCCTTATTCATACAAAATCTCTCAAATAAAATGAGGTTAAATTTAAATTCAGTATATTTGTAATTATTGGA
Source organism: Leguminivora glycinivorella (assembly GCF_023078275.1). Classification (NCBI taxonomy): domain Eukaryota; kingdom Metazoa; phylum Arthropoda; class Insecta; order Lepidoptera; family Tortricidae; genus Leguminivora; species Leguminivora glycinivorella. The sequence goes on from NC_062971.1 coordinate 33,535,612, forward strand.
GGCCTTCACCTTCACCTGAGGAGGGGTTCGTGCATATCAAAGATATCTACATTATCTAAAGACTGTATCGTTAAGTATGAAGACAACTTTGAGTAGCCGTATTTATTTGCTATTAGATTTTTTTCTTATAACAAGACATTGGCTTAATAAGGCACATAATAAGGTACACATTTTGTCCTAGAAGCTCGACGTAAAGCATATGGTTTAGACAGTATTGACTTAATCCTCCCGAGTACCAATTACGATTCCGGACAAATGGTACTAGAAAATTCACAAAGTGCGTAAAAGACGATACGATTGCGAAAAAAAATTGTACGGTGAGGACCTCAACGACACATGATCCACAAAGCAGAATATCTGGACATAGTCTAGCCACTGTTATTTAAAAAAAATAAAGTTCAGGATCTGTGTATGGCGGCCATTTAGAGAATGTGGCATGGTGCTTACTCTAACTCCGACTTTGATGTCGAATTTGACTACCATACACTGTTTATATTGATCTGGTTTAGGCACTGTTCTAACACCATGAATGTCAATTAGACTTTGGCCTATGGCAAATTTTTTTATCTGTGTCGCGAATAGGTTAAGGTAGTTGTATATAGGAATAGGTTTCGTATGTTTTATTTTGTCCGTGTTTACTTCGTGTTATATTTTTGCTTATGTGTTGTATTTTTGTGTCTGTTGTAATGTCTTTTTGGCATGCAACTAATTTTAATAACATAGAATAAGTTAATCATTTTGTATTAAACCTTAAAATCTAACACTGTATCATGATTGGTTATTTGGATTAATAAATACATTCGCGATGTGTAGCGCGCGAAGTGAAAGGGGCGGAGCTACACGGCATGGAGGGGCGCGCTGTTACATAAGCACCCACGCCGCCTCCGCTCCCTCACTGGAAAGCCACTCGGACCTCACTGCTGCTCGGACGCTCCACCCATCTCCAGCACCAGCTCATCCAGCCGTTCTTTCCTGTGTGAAAAACTCGCCGGATCGCGCCCGGCCTTCGCCGGAGGGGAAGCCCGCTGCTCGTCACGCTGCCCCGCTTGTCGACTTAGCCCCAGACCACCGGTTTAGGTTCCGCTCAAACGGTGTCACCTGGACTAGGTCTGGAAGCTAGGCCCGACCGGCGGCAATGCGTCGCACCCGGCCCGCCTACTAACACCGACTGAACCCGATGTCGGACGATCGGCCGTTGCCCCCCCCTGCCCCCGCGGGGCGGGTGGGTACTCGGCTCGCATCGTTTTCCGATCCACCCGCAGCCGCCGACACGAAGCTCCCGACCCCCCCGTCCCCGCGGATAGGGTGGGTAGTTCGAAACGGGAGTTTTGTCAACTACCGACGGAAAAATTGCCGAAGGCAGCCGACCGCTCCGCCGATGTGGAGAAGGACGGTAGCCAGGCGAGCGGTTTTTCCGACATACCGCAAGAAGCAGACGACTCCACGGAACATGTTGAGGAAGTTATGCACAACATCATCAACAGCGCCGCTTCACCTGAGCCCACCAACACGGCCCCCGGCCGCACTTTTTCGCCGATCCCGATGGAGGCCTCACCCGTCGAGATACTGAATCACGCTAGTATTCTGGTATCGAGACTAGGGGAGTTGGGGTATATGCGGCATCCATTTTTCACATGGATGTGCACATTCCTAAGACTCCAAGCCCTCGTCATCGGCGAAGAGGTTGAGCTGAAACCCCAAGACGCCCCGCTGCACCGAATCCTCGACGAGCTTGTAGCGCAGGACTTCTTCAAGCCCCTAAAACTGAAGAGGAAACAGGACGACAGCCCCCCAGCCACGCAGGCCTTGAAGAGGACTTGCAACAACATTTCGCCGCCGACCGACCCGCGGCTCCGCGCACGCCAAGGAGCCGCCCAGCAGCCCACACTCCCATCTGCAGCAGCCCCCAGCACCAGCTACGCCTCAGCCGCGGCCATCCCTTCGGCCCCAGGCTCCACGACGACCGCCAGGCCCGTCGAAAGCAAGGCTGCATGCAATCAAAAAAAAAACAACAACACACAAAAAAAAGATAACAGCACCCAAAAAAATAATACACAAGCTGTCAAAAAGAGCAATGACAGCACGCAGCCTTGCAGCGACGGCGACATGGAGGGTAGCAGAGTTCCCAAAAAACTCAAATACCCACCCATCGTCGCCGACGTACTCCCGAACTGGCCGACGGTCCTGGCGGACATCGCCGCGGAGCTGGGAGAGTCAGCGAACGCGAAGCCGAAGGGGAAGGGGTGATTTTCACCCCGCACTCCGACACCGAGTACCGACTCATCATCCGGCATCTAACGAAGCTGGAGAACGAGTCGATTGCCGCCATCAAAGCCGCCAAAAAAGAGGGGAAAGCCTCTGACGTCACCAAGCCGCTTTTCAATATCTACGGGCTGGAGGAAGAGAAGCGGTTCAAGGTGGCCATCAGAGGCCTCCCAGTGAAGACTCCGATCGAGACCCTAAGCGCAGCCCTGGAGAAGCTCGGATATCCCGTGGAGTACGCGAAGCAGATCAACGCCAGGGCGGGGCGCTCGGGCTGCATCTACTTCGTGCAGCTCAAGGGCTCCGCCAAGGAACACGCGGGTATCTACGGAGTCAACGAGCTTCTCCACATCCAGGGGATCAAGGTGGAGGCATGGAGGGGGAAGAAGGGGCCCCCTCAGTGCCACAACTGCCAAGGTTTTGGCCACTCCTCCCACGGCTGCCATCGCGAACTCGCCTGCGTCCGCTGCGCCGAGCCTCACCTGGCGAACCAGTGCACCAGACCCCGCGACCAGAAGGCCACCTGCAAGAACTGCGGGGGCCCTCACCCAGGCAACCATCGAAATTGCCCAGCCTACAAAAAGGCCTTCAGGCTGTGGAAGGCCGGGAAGACTGCCCTCCTGGCCCCCCTACGCCCGGGCCCCACCACCAGAGCTTCGGTCCCTACTCCCACGGTGGAAGAATCGGCGCCAGCTTCATTGATGGCCCCGGCCAACCCCCCCACCCAAAGGGGGGCACCAGCAGCACAACCAACAGCTGCAAAGGGCTCCAAAAAGCCAAGAAACAATAAGAAGAAGAAGACCTCTCCGCCTGAAGCCCCCTCTGCCAAGCCAGGACCAGCCCAGCAGAAAAAACCAAGCCATGCACTGGCTTCCACCTCACCGCCCACCGCCATGCCCGAGCTCGCCGCAATAGCGGCCCAACTTGCGCAAGTGGCCAAGGCGCTCACAGATGCCCTCGCCCATACGCAATCACAGTAATTGCACAAAACTTACGTGTGATCCACTGGAATGCGCAGGGGCTGAAGTCCAAGATAGGACTCGTACGCCGTTTCGTCTTGGCGCAGAACGTGGACGTGATGCTGCTGAGCGAAACTTTCCTGCGCGCCGACGCCCCTCTGAAGATCCCCGGCTACGTTGTGTACAGGAAGGAGGAGACGCAACAGAACGGCACAGCGTACCGTGGCCTGGCAGTACTAGTTCGGAGGTCCATCATCCACCAGCCGGTGGAATACCAGCCCCTCGACTCTCTCTACGCCCTGGGAGTCGACATCAGAGTCTCGGGCCACGACCTCCGACTGTACGCCGTCTACAGACCAGGCGGCCCCCTCGCCACCTCCAACGAGACCTGCTGAAGCTTCTAAGTCCCCCAATGCCGATCCTCCTGGCGGGGGACTGGAACGCCAAGCACACGGCATGGCACGCGTCGAGGCAGTGCTCCGCTGGCCGTGCTATCTACAACGTAGCAGTGGACCACAACTTCGAGGTGTCTGGACCCGAGGAGCCGACGCACTACGACGCGCACGGGGCAGACATCCTTGATTTTGCGGTCTACAAAGACATCACAGCCACCATTCGACAAGAGGCCCTCCCCGACCTGCCATCGGACCATCGCCCGATCCTGCTGACGCTGGAGGACCTCCCAGTCCAAATCAACCCACGACCCGGACGCCGCATCTGCTGGGAGACTTACGTCCAAGCCATGGAGGGGAAACCCCAGACCATGGCGGTCTCCTCAGCAGAAGAAGTGGAAACCGCAGCCACAGCCATCACCAGCGACATCCAGGACGCACTCAACACCGCAGCGCACACCACCCGGCGAAGCAGGAGAATATCTCCCCTGCCTCAAAGGGTGCTGGACCTCATAAAGCGCAAACACGTCCTGAGAAGAAGATGGCAGGTGACTAGATGCCCTACACTCAAGACCGAACTGAACTCCCTGGTGAAGAGAGTTCAGAAGGAGCTGAGCGACCACGCAGCAACGAGCTGGGAGAATCACATTGCGTCCATAGACGGTGATGTTCCCTCCATTCACCGTCTATGCCGTCAACTCGGCACGACGCAAGACTCGATTCGCCCACTCAAGGACTCCCAAGGACACCCAAAATACAAGGCAGAAGATAGGGCAGAAATCTTCGCCGAATGCCTAAGCCGACAGTTCCAGCCGAACCCAGCCCGAGATCACCAGCACGTCGCAGAGGTCACCGAACACTTGGAGAGATACTTCCAGCAGCCGCTGGCAGCAGAAGACAATCCGGTCTTCTTCACCCCCGGCCAAGTGCAGCGAGCTCTCCACCGCTGTAACCCCAGGAAAGCCCCGGGCCCCGACGAGATCCCAAACATGGCGCTCAGACACCTGCCGCAACACACTGTTGTGGCGGTGACGCGCCTGTTTAACGGGATCATGCGCTCGAGCCACTACCCGACACCGTGGAAACTTGGTCGGGTCATCATGCTCCCAAAACCCGGAAAGGAAAGAGGAAGACCGGAGAGCTATCGTCCGATCACCCTGCTGAGCACCCTCTCCAAAGTGTTCGAGAGACTACTACTGGGCAAACTCCAGCCCTATGTAGAGCCCCGCCCAGAACAATTCGGCTTCCGGGAAGGACACTCCACGACGCTCCAGCTGACCAGGGTCATACACATTATGACCGAGGCCATGAACAAGAAGGAGTTCACCGCAGCCGTATGCCTTGATATGGAAAAGGCCTTCGACAGAGTGTGGCACGAGGGACTTACCTACAAGCTGTCGAAGACCGAAGCACCCAGGCGAATTGTCAAGGTGGTGGCCTCCTTCTTGACAAACCGCCGCTTCCAAGTAGCAGTGGAGGACGCCATCTCGGAAGAACACCCGATCCACGCGGGAGTTCCACAGGGCAGCGTACTATCACCGACCTGTTACGCCCTCTACACCGATGACCTGCCAGTCGAACCAGGAGTCAAGCTGGGCCTCTATGCTGATGACGCGGCACTCTTTGCCACGTCAATGAACCCTAAGCAAGCGGCCAAGAAAATTCAGAGGTCCCTTGACGCACTGCCCGACTGGCTATCCAGGTGGAGGTTATCGATCAATGTGGGAAAGACCCAGGCGCTACTCACCGGCAACACCAACAAACCGCCGCCACGTCTCCGACTCAATGGAGAGAACATAGAATGGGCGCCGAAGATAAAATACCTGGGAGTCAGTATCGATCGGCGCCTATCCATGAAGCCCCACATCGACGACGTGATCAGCCGTGCGAAAACTGCCAGAGCCAAGCTGAAACCCATATTCCTGAGCAACCTCCCTCGCCGCACGAAGCTGGGGATAGCGAAGACATACATACGGTCCCACCTGACGTACGCGGCGCCCGCCTGGTACGCGCTGGTGGCAGAATCCCAGAAAAAGCGTCTGCGTGCGCAGGAGAACGTGACCCTACGCATGATAGTAAAGGCCCCCCGCTACGTGCGTAACGTTGACATCAGCCGGGGACTAAACTGGCAAAGCCTGGATGCCTTCATACGCAGCCTATCCAGAAAGATGTTCGCGCGCGCTGACATCTCTCGGCACCCACATCTGCAAGGGATCGCGCCTCTACACGCCCGCCCACCGGAGTTCCAGTACCGCTGCCGGCAGCGCCCACTCCCCAGGAGCCTGGCGATGCCTGAAGAAGAGTACGAGGAGTAGAGACAGAAGAAAAAGAAGAAACATAAGCCATGAAAGGCCACCCCTGGCCTGAAGAAGCTTAACGCTACCTGAGCCCTTCACAAGGGCAATGAAAAGACCCGCCCACTGTCGTGGGCGGCGGCAGAAACCGCCAAAAATCCAAAACCAAGGATGGAAAGGCCACCGATATCCTCATCTGAGGAAGATCGATGAAGACTCGTTCGTTCGTTCGCTCCCTCATTCCGCTCACTACGCTCACGAGCATAACATCTTAACATGTCTTTACCTTACTAACCCTGGTAGCCCTGGTAACCCTGGTAGCCTTGGTATTGGTAGCATGGTAATTGGTACGAGGTTCCTGTCAGCGCGTCTACAAGCTTCTACGCCGGTCAACGAGCGCAGTCCTGCACTCCACATCGTGGTCCTTCGAGAGCCGGATCAGAAAAAAGAAACAAGTACGCGCTGACGCCTTGAGGTTGTCCCACCTCGGCTCAGTATCCTCACCTTACCTTTACCAGCTTGCTGGTCGGATCGTGCTGCGTTGTAGGCTCGTCCTCCGCTCACGTATCCTGGCAACTTTAGTTGCATGCGTCACATGGTGACGTCATCACGCCGCTTTCGAACGTAATAGGCATTGCACCTCGCCATTACGGGAGATTCGGCGCATCGTGGGATCTACGCTTAGGGGTGTCGACGCTGCGTTCTGTAGCGTCCGCACATAGGCGATAGGTAGGTCAGTGATAGTTAGGGACCCCCGCGTGTGCTAAAAAGAAGACAGCAAGAGTACGAGAAGAAAAAGATGTCCGAAGCAGGAAGAAACCTTCGTCCCCGCAATAAACCGGGCACGGTTGCCCCCGCGTCGTCAAATCCGACTCCGTCGTCGGGTCTCACCACCTCGGCGGAGACAAATACGTGGAGCAAAGGCACCGGCGGCAACCCAGACGAAGAGCGTGTAGTCAGTGATAGCGAATCCGTAGAATTCGACCACACGGTTAGGAGTCGTGAAGGCACATTGGTCGGGCAACCAATCGCGAGTAAAAGCCGCGCCGCGCCCGCGAAAGGTAGTCGCGCCGCGTCCGCGAAAGGTAGTCGCGCCGCGTCCGCGAAAGGTAGTTGCGCCGCGTCGCAAAGGGATAGTAAGTTAGCAGTTCTAATGGCCGAGCTCGAAGTTCGTAAAGCCGCCTTGGTTGTTGCTCAGAGGCAGAACGAAACCGCACAGATTAAGTTGCAGATTGCGCAATGTGAAGCGCAATCTGACTGTGCGAGCGTTTCGTCGGCTGCTCACGAGCGCACCAAGAGTTGGGTAGAACGACAGGCTAGGCATACGGAGCTCGCGAAAACCGAGAATGTCATTCCCGCGCCGACTAGCAAAATTGAAGTTAAGCCCGAGCGTCCTAAACCGTACGGTAGTCATTTCGCGCCGATAGTCCACAAACCTCCTGAGTTGCCTAGCTTCGACGGCAACGTAACAGAATGGATAGCTTTCCGCGCGGAATTCAACGACACTTCGCCTATGTTCAGTGACGTAAACAACGTGAGTAGGATTAGGCGTGCTCTCAAAGGAGACGCACGAACGGCAGTGAAATCGATTATGTATACTGTTCAAGACCCGCGAGTGATAATGGACGCGTTAGAGCGTCAGTTCGGCGATCCGGACGAAATAGTGTTAACCGAATTGCATAGTGTTAAACGTATGCCACGTTTGGCAGAAGACAATAGTAACATTGCGTCGTTCGCAGCGCACGTAGCAAACGCCGTGGCTACAATAAAATCACTCGGGCAGGACAAGTATCTACACGCGCCGGAATTAGTAAATAGAATCGTTGACAAATTAAATTTGATAGTGCGATATGAGTGGTCGAAATACAGACGTGCTAATCCCAGTTCCCCAGACCTCGTCGCGGTCTCTGAGTTTTTAAACGAGATTAGCATAGCCGCGAAACGCATTATCCGAAGGCCGACGCATAAACTTCGAAACGCCGCCGACACGGTTTTCGTAGAGCGCAAGTCTAGACCGTCTAGGCATTATGCTCCCGAGTCCGCGCGCGATCGTAGTACCGGTTCGGAGTCATCAAATTCGTCCGATTTTAATTACGACGCTCATCAAGCAGGAATTAGGTCACGACAGAAAGCAAATGCGGCAGTTACTGCGCGCGAATCTCGGCGATCGAATGAAGCTCTCCCGCGATCTCACGCCCCCGCACTTGCCCGCGATCGAAGTCCAAAGTCGGAAGATAACGAGCCCGACAAACGCGTGGTGCATACCAGCGTTATCAAAGTAAAACCGCGAATTAGTCTTCCCACTATCGCGCATGCGGAACGCCGCGAAAGTAGGGAACCCGCGCCTTCCGAATCTAAACTCGGCCAGAAATCCGCAGAGTTAATGTCGTCCCGTGACACGTGTCCCATATGTAGAGGGAACCATTTAGTCAGCACGTGCATTCAATTTACGGAGGCATCGATTTCTGAGCGATGGGAGTTGGTAAAGGAAGCACGGCTTTGTATACTATGCCTAAACGCGCACGCTAGGTCGTTTAAGTGTAGGTACGTGGCATGCGGCGAAGGTCAATGCGAAGCCCGCCACCATAGGCTATTACACGGAAGAAGCGCGGTCGCGGCCGCGAACGTTAGTAGTCCTACGTACGCCATAAATACAATTAGTTTCGCGCCGAACGAACCCTCAGTGCTGTCGCTTTTGAATAGTAGCGAGAGTGCATATACGCCCCTTACGTGGGGGAGCGAGAGCTCTCCGGTTACGCCTAGGGACGTACCCGCTATCACGACAGTACCGACGGAGCGGTCAGTCAATACCTCGTTCGACCGCGACAAACCCGCTAGCGTTGCGTCAACCACGCGATGGATAATAGAACCCGAACTCGATCACGAACGCGAGCCGCGATCGCCGACGACGCGTGCATCACCCGTCGACATCACCGCCGCGAAAGGTCATAAGCGACCGCGTGATCCTAAGCCCGTAAGCTCTTTCGTACCAACTAACGGATTTGAGTGCCTACCGAAGGCAAAGCATTTTTCCGAATTCGCTCAGTTAGTTAGGTCCACGGCCGAAGTTCTGGTTGCCGCTGAGGTTGAAAACGCCATATTGCCATACGAGAACACAGAAACGGAAATGAATAAGGGAAATCTGATTTTAGCAGAGATATCGCTAATCAGACGGAGCCAACTAGCCGCCTTTCCGGAAGAGATGAAGTCCCTGGAAGCTGGGCGAGCGCCATCTAAGAACTCTCCTTTGTCAAGAATCACAGTGGAACTGGATGAATATGGAGTCATCGTGTCGAACGACGGAAGCCGAAGAGTACCCGTTCTGCACGCCAGCGAAGACTTCACCCGGCTGCTGATTCGTCATTTTCACGCTCTGTGTGACGGCAATCACTCGTCACTACTTAACGAGTTGAAACACAAATTTCACATAGTCGCTCTGCGCGGTGCTATTCGTTATCGAACTCTTAAGTGCCGATGGTGTCGAACTAACGACGGAACCAACCTCACGGTCCCGATCGTCGACTTACCATTAGAAAGGCCTCGAACGAATATCTCTTATTGCACCGCGATAGCTAAGCACGAAGACACCCAGAAACCTCATGACAGCGACGAAGCAATTCTTCGTAGCGGATCGGTGCCATACGGTACATGGTCTAGAAGCGAAAACGCATCACTCTTTCACGGTCCAGAAGACCACATAAGAGTAGCCATGGTACACCCGTCCACCGTTGATGTTCGCCGCTCAGCTTCCAGACACCTTCACCTACGCTCCCATGATGTCGGTGTTAGCACACGTGGGGGAGATTGTCGCGAATAGGTTAAGGTAGTTGTATATAGAAATAGGTTTCGTATGTTTTATTTTGTCTGTGTTTACTTCGTGTTATATTTTTGCTTATGTGTTGTATTTTTGTGTCTGTTGTAATGTCTTTTTGGCATGCAACTAGTTTTAATAACATAGAATAAGTTAATCATTTTGTATTAAACCTTAAAATCTAACACTGTATCATGATTGGTTATTTGGATTAATAAATACATTCGCGATGTGTAGCGCGCGAAGTGAAAGGGGCGGAGCTACACGGCATGGAGGGGCGCGCTGTTACATAAGCACCCACGCCGCCTCCGCTCCCTCATTCCGCTCACTACGCTCACGAGCATAACATCTTAACATGTCTTTACCTTACTAACCCTGGTAGCCCTGGTAACCCTGGTAGCCTTGGTATTGGTAGCATGGTAATTGGTACGAGGTTCCTGTCAGCGCGTCTACAAGCTTCTACGCCGGTCAACGAGCGCAGTCCTGCACTCCACAGCCAGATAGGGGTTGTCCGAAATTTATTTGCTAGACCTTAATGAAAGTACCATAAAGGCCCTAAAATAAAAAAAATATCAGACCTTCTTATATCAAATAGTGCTTACCAATACCTTCAGATCATACTCTCGGAACATAATAATACAAAATTATGCACATGTCAACATTTAGACGAGGTTTGTTTTGTCCTTATACTTAACGATACAGTCCTTACATAGCTAAGATACACAAACACGACAACATTTTACCATAATATATATAATTATACTTTTTTCTTTCTCTTATGTTTAACAAAAATTGTAACGAATTTGCATGAAATAAAAGGCTTTTTATTTTTATATTTTTTATATTTATATTATATTTTTATTTTATATATTTGTAATGGCCTATGTGTTTGTTTTATGCTGTAATTTGTAAGACTATCAAAGAAATTATGCATTTACTCAACTACAAAAAAAGTTATGGGTCTTCGAATTTTAATGATTTAGGAAGAAAAATTAAAAAATCGTATCTCCAGAACCGTGACTCCTATGACCAAGGTTCGAAGGACGGAATGGAAGGAAATGACATCACGAACCCTCCAAAATTTTTTTGTCGGTTTATGTGCTAAACACCCTGTATAATGTCATTGATAATTTCAATATTGTTAACTGCAGATAAATGCTTCGCCCATATTGAATTGACACACTACAAAACCTGGAAGAAAATTTAATCGAAAACTCTTGACGTATCGTCCTCGACTCACTTCACCTTAACTTTTTATCGACAGACAGTCAAAGTTGATAGTGACTTTTGCTTCCGTCCTCGTCCGATACGATAATAACTGTGGGATAATAGTTATTGTTTGCTCCGAACGATCGAAAAGCTGGAAAATATTATGTTTTAACGTAAAAATATGCTTATAAAATTTAATTTAATCCAAAATTTCTTCACTTTTTACCTGTTGGTTTATTTTGTGTTAAATGTTTCTAATGCAACGAGGACCTAGTTCAATATTGATACCAAGAAAAAGTGTCCTCTCCCATCGTTATTTTCGTAGACTTTGTAAGATGATAACAGGATGAAAGAATGGAATATATGGAAATGACGCTATTTTTTCTCTAACCTCCTGACTACCCGCGTCCTACACGTAGTACCTTATGTACTACTCCTACTCCAATTTAGTTTTGAATTTTTGTCAATTTGACAGAGGATTAAACTGCCAATTTTGAGGTCGTCAGGAGGCTAAATAGGTACAATTTGTACACTGAGAAAAACGAAGCAAGGAGGAAAAGGATAATAAAACACATACATTAAAAAGTGATCCTTGGAACTGTACCTGTAGATGGAGGCGTTATATTTTACTGTCCCTTCTCTTATAAATTTGTCCATCATGGCAATAAATTACAGCTTAATGCGAGATTTATTTATTTATTAGTTCACACGTTCTAAGTAAGCAGAATAACAATTAATGAAGTACCACTCTTAACACAACTTAAGTAAGAGGTTGCCCGTATTTTCAGAGGGAACCTCAAACCTAAGAATGTGAGGTCCGTCGGTACTAAAACCAGTGTTTTTTTTAATTCGCCCGTTATAGTGTCCCACTTGCTGGGCAGAGGCCTCTCCCCTTGATTTCCACAACTCCCTCTGATGTGCTTTTTCCGGCCAGTCACTCATAAAAGTGTCCAAGTCGTCCCGCCAACTTCGCCTAGGCCAGCCACGTCCCCGCTTCTTTGTCATCAAAATCAGATATTACAAAAAAAGTACTTAATAATTATTTAGCAAAATTTGAAAACAAAGTTTTTTAAGACAAAATAGAAACGAATGAAATTATTTTATTAAATTTATGTTTTGAGTAGTCGCATAACTAATTAATAAAAACTGATAAAAATATATTTATTATCACATATTATTAAAGGAGCAAATTGGAAAACGGCAATTAAATCTTAATCGATTCAGTCAATTCTAAGACGGTAAATAAATGATTGTAGGTGTCATTACACTTCTGTTACACTCCTCACCTTCCAACTCAGAGGGTAAACTAGGCTACATAGGAATAGTCCAGTTTTCACACAGAGCTCGACAAAAATCAAAAACGTAATCACGGTTTATATCCCGGTCAATATGTGCATATTTATCTGTCAATTTATAACGGGTTGGTTATACAATAATTTTACAACAATTATGTTATAATTAACCGTTACCTAAGCTTATTAAAAGTTACCATAACGCAGAAAGAACAAACAAAGGCTCTTAAAATCTCTGCAAATTTCGCTAGTTTAATTGAACTAAACGTGAAATATTCAACACTGGGCACTTCTAACTTTAACTTCGAAATGGTTTGGCTGACAGTATTGTCCAACTTCTCGCTAGTAGTACTTACCAACTACTTTTGAGCCTAAGAATTTTACCTAATATTCGTTTAGTTTAGTTTTTGAGGAGATTGAATACATTTTCTACGTATATAAAACAGTCTAAATTAGTTAAAATATTTCTATAATTTCAATCAGTTACACAGTAGGAAACAAATCACATTATTATTTATTTTAAATTTGGTTTACGTTTTAAAGTACGAGTAATCTCTACTTTATAATTTAGGTAGTCAGCTTAAATACTTCAAAAACCTGATTTAATCATTGTCATAGTCAATTATTTATAATGTTACGAAATATTACACGTTAAATTATTTAGCTATACATAATATTAACACAAAAAATTTATTCAATTCCAGTTCAGTTACAATTTGAATTATTAAATTAAAGGAGATGTTAATTAGTTACATTACGTCAATGGTTGGTTATGAATGTGTGTATAAATTAAAATATCTCACAGCTCTAAAATAACAAAAATATCCAGTCGCGGAGGCTGAAGTCGAAACGGACGTGTAAGAGCTAGTCTAGTACGGCATCAGCGGTGTCAACTGTCAACACTGTTGAATGGTGTTTTGGAGGCGTCATTGAGCCAGTGCAGAAAAAAAAATAAAAAAATAAACCGAAGTTTTTACCTTTTTTAACCCATGACAACCCTTTCAGCTATTTTAAACTTTAAGTAATTATGTTTCTGCACCCAAAGGGGCACAGGTTCTCTCCAGTGGCCTTGGTTTCTTATTGTTTATGACATCTGGTTCGGTTTATAATTAAGATTAGATGTACAGTCCCTAAAAGTGAAATATTTTCAATAAGCAACAGAACTCTTGAAGACTCAGTGTGGCTCTTTCTAAAGCTATTGAATAAATGCCAGCGAAGATAAAGAGGTTCTTCAGAACAAACTTATCGCGAGCTTATGGAGGAGCTAAATACAATTCAAATATTTATTTTAACTATCAAGATCGGTACTCGAGGGCCCATTGTTTGGGGAAACATTACTTCGTCAGCGAAAGTCCGTTACAGAGGGAACGTTACGACAAGAAAGCGTAAAGCCATTCTTGCTTTGTCACAGACCATTTTCCTGTTAGGTAATATAAGGCCTCTCGCTCGTTTTTGCTCAAAACTTGTATGTTGTGGAATGAGCTACCTTCTGAGGTGTTTCCCTTGCGCTATGACATCGGGTTCTTCATGAAGCAGGGGGCCGATTTTTGAGTCTCACTGTCACTAAAATACCGGTTGAAAACGGTGAATTCATGAATTGCCTATTATTTTCAGTGACAATTTTCTGAATTCGAACGCCGTGACATTCAAAAATCGGCCCCCAGGTATTTAGAATTCTCAAAAGTCGGAAACGCATTAGTGGCTCCCCTGGTATTGTTAATGTCCATGGACGGCGATGACTGCTTATTATGAGCTGGCTCGTCTGCTCGTTTACTACCTATATCATTAAAAACAAATACACCAGTCCATAGGCACCAATCCTGAGCCCACATGTATGACGGCCTAGAGTCCACAGAATATTAGTTCACCGGACGATATCAGCCTGTCACTAAATCGCAAAAGGTAAAGGCAGGCTGATATTATCGTCTAACGAACTGGTGAACAGTAACTTCGTTTGAGTGAAAAAAATTGTACTAGTGATATTAGTCTTATCTGCTTGGAAAATGTCCTATAATAGTTGTCCTATTAAGTTTTTTTTTTAATAGGCTATAATGTGTTCCACTGCTGGGCAAAGGCCTCCCCTGTTTGCCGCCACTCGTCAATATTTGATTATATTTATAACTTTTTGTTGTGCTGCGGAGTTTGTGGTGAGTAGTCACTGAGAACTGTATTCCCATTACTAACCGAAGTTCCTCAGCTAAACCAAAATAGCTTTACCCCAACTCGTCGCGAGTAAGCATAACTTGAGATCTACCTTTCGCTTTGCTTGCGGTTAACTTTCGTTTACGTTAGATAGTGTGGAATTAATAGCCGTAGAGATATCTGCGTGTAAGGCTCTCTCCGTCGTAATTTTGCCGCCACTGTTTGTGCTTTGTTTTGATATTTTGATAAAATGTAAATTGTAAACCATTCTGAAAGCGCGCTGGATTAGCGAGCACTTTAATTTAAAGTTTTCTAAAAACAACTATGTTTTCGAAACCTTTTTTACTCTCCGGTGGACAGAATTCAAGTGGAAAATCTTCCGTGTCCGAACTTAGTTTAGTAAAGCCCGGAGACCGGAGATGGGAGTTTCGACGGTAACCTTTTTGATCGCTTGTAACCTTAGAAACGTCGTGAGTTGTCGTATGTACGGTCAGCCAAGTAAGTGGTTTACCACTTTTCGACTCTATGTTAAACACATAAGGTCGAAAAGTGTTAAACCACTGTTTTGGCTGACTGTACCCCAAATTATCAAGCGTTTAGAATAATAATAATTTATATCATACACTGTCTACTATAGAGTTTTGTCTTATAAAAGTAATATTTATATTTATAACTTTTTGTTGTGCTGCGGAGTTTGTGCAGCACTTATAGAAATTTTCTGTCTAGGTAGGTATTACCTAATGTGTTGGAGTAAAATAATGTATTATTGTCATGTAATTGACGTTATTTTACAATTGTAACCAGTTATTAGATGTAGGCAAAGTGAAAAGATCAGTTTTAATTTATAGTTTGATTAAGATATTTTAGAACTACAAAGTACAAATACGAGTTACATGGAAGAGAAAAAACTGAGGCATACTCTTTCCACTTTAGTGGCCGTATCACAAGTTGACGCTTGACATTTAAGGTTGGAGACTCCGTGGAGTCCATAGAAGTTACTTTGTATCCCACCAAACCATCTGTGCATCTGTGAAATGTGCGATAATAGTTCACGCAGTTGATAACGTAAACATTAATTATCAAATGTGCCTTGATAATTAATAAATAATAAATAAATAAATATTATAGGACATTATTACACAGATTGACTGAATCCAACGGTAAGCTCAAGAAGGCTTGTGTTGCAGGTACTCAGACAACGATATATATAATATACAAATACTTATATATAATACATAGAAAACATCCATGATTCAGGAACAAATATCTGTGCTCATCACACAAAAAAATGCCCTTACCGGGATTCGAACCTGGGACCGTGGCGTAGCAGGCAGGGTCATTACGCGTTAGGCCAGACCGGTCGTCAAGAGAATTAATGAAGAGGCACATGCTGCAGACCGATTGAGGTATATCTGATAGTGGGGTATATATGTATCCTGCACGATCCTACTGTAAAAGAGTATCAATTATTCGTATTGCAGGTAATATAATCAGAATATGACACAATTAATTCAAGAGGTCGATTTAAGGTTCTACCAGGGGCGGCTCACTCCGCGATACTATCACCGCGCTACAAGTACATCCTGGCGGCCGCGAGTTCGCGGCCTCCTCAGGGGTGGCGGGCGTTCTCACGGAATGAACGTTCGCACTTTCTATTGTTACTTTAAATACGTCGCGAGGTTTTTGCAAGCGATGTCCGCGTGTGGAATGCTAATAATATTTAGTTAAATAGACATATTGAATAAAATAAATACCATAGGACATTCTTACACAGATCTACTACTGATTAAGTCCCACGGAAAAGTTTAATAAGACTTGTGATGTTGGAACTTGAACAAAAATCTATAAATACAGTACGTATACCTAGAAAGTACCCAAGACTTAAATATAATAGTATAACATTTTATGTGAGTATTAATTCGTTTGAATCCATTGGTGGTTCCCTATCGCCGGGCGCCGCGCACGTGCGGCTCGTTTCTTTGTAAGAATTTTGTAGGTATTTAAAAAGGCGGCATTTCGTGAACATCAAAGCAGTGGGCCTTCTGTACTTGTACTATTATATATTCTGTGGTTCTACGTACCTTGAAGTCTGGGAGTCTTCAAAAGGACCTGCCCCTGGACAAAATGAGGCTTAATTTGACACACCTACAGATTCAGTCTGTCACCTTGTATAGGACTGATATTTAGGACCTAAATACGAAAACCCATTATGGTAATCTAATATAGTACTACACATACTTAATATACATTTAGGTGCTTCGCCGGACGACCATTAGGTAGGGTTTGAGGTATAAAATCTCGCGTAATAATACTGGGAATTGTGAGGACGAGTTATAGGAATCCATGTTTCGAAATTACATTTTTCACCTTTATTACAATTATATAAGGCTCAAAGCTGTAAACGTATCTTTTAATTCTTTGACGTCTGCTTCTATAATCGACAAAGTCGTTTTGCTATCTTAAGTCTTATTGTAAAGAGATAGGGTCTGCTAAGGGGTAGTGATGTTGGCAAGACGCGGGCTTTACCGTCCGGTGCGCGTCGCTGAACTGGTCACGCTTCGCCGACCTCTTTGGTGAAGGTTTTGTCTGCGAGGATGAATTTATCATGACGAATAAGTACCAGGAATAAATCTTTGAGAACAGTGCGGATGACAGTTTCTGAGCTCATGTATTTAGGGTGGATTTGAATATTATTTGCATAATTTTAGTACGAGTAGGTAACAAGCGTTGCATCAAGATTGTCGAATCTGGATCAAATTATTGGTACCTATATTTTTGATGCAGTAATATTCTTATTTAAATATTCCTCCATGGATAATGATATGATTATTGATTATGCGTATTTTTACTCTACTTTAATCACTGCTATAATTACGTTTTCACTACCACGCTGTAATCAACATAACCTAATAAACATAAGCAATTCATGAATTTAATGATACCCAGATGTGGCACATGTGCGAAACTAATAATTTAATGCCAATTAGGTGCAATATATCTCTGTACCGATTAACAATCGATTATACCGTGATTCGGGCCGTAATTGTATCCCAGGGGACGCGTGGTCAAACATTGGTTAAAGGTAACTGCTCCCTTGGCCAGGCTAGTTGTCAATATTAAGGATAATATTTACCAGATGGCTGACGTCCCGGTGCTCAATTAGGGAACAAATTTAAATAAAATTGATTGGGCACATCGGTTTATCGTTTGTACTAGACAGTTCCTTTTGAACAAAAACTAAAACAGGCAAACACGCACATAATATATGTTCTGTGGATGAAATATATGTATAAATTAAGTTAAAAGAAGCTTGATAACATGATGAAACAATAAAGGCTCCATTTATGCCATTTTGGCTACGGAACTCTAAAAAAAGAGCTTAAAAATGCCTCTTTTTTTTGAAATCCTAAAATACTATAGGTAATATCAATTTATTTTCCGCCAGCAGAGTCTACACAAAAGTCGGTCTCGATTAAGCTCAACTATTGGAAAAAGTTTTCATTACTAATTGCTAATAGTTACTTAGGTTTATGAATTCCGTGATGGAATGCAGCTAAATGTGACAAAATAGTCATGTTTTATTTTTATTTTTATGCTGAAAAAGTGGTTCGCGTTACAGGTGTTTATTGTATGGCTTATAAAAAAAGAGTAATAAAGCCGTTGAATTGAAAAAGCGTAAAGTTTTTACCTATTTATATTTTTTTTAGATAAAACAATGATGTCAGTAAATTATATTAATAAAGTTGTCTTATTTTAACAGTTGTTGTATGGGCATTCATGTGTTGGAGCCTTTTATAAAAGGCAGTTACAAGTAAAGGGTTAGATTACAGGATAGAGAGGTCCGTCCGGGGCCGATTTTTCTTCTTCCTTACTGGAGCTTGCCAACTGACCTTAGACAATTTTGCAGATTTACGTAACAGTTTACCTCCAATTTTATTTATTCCTACTTTCACCCTCATTCTCTACTTAGTTTATGATAGGTTCGTTTATTATATATACTATTTTTTTGGCGCAAAATGAGAAATCGGTAAAAACATAATTATATTAGATTTGATAGTAAGAGACGTTTTATGTGAATGGAATATTGCTTCAGGTACTGATACATTGAAGGGCAAAATGCCGCAGCGGTTTAAATAAGTTCATTCGAAGCTAAATTTGTTCGGTGCCTTTTGAGGTCGACTGTAGCGTGCGGGCATTTCACGGTCGTACTCGTAGTTTTGTATCACAAGTTGTGAGTCACATCACGGCCTGATTAGAACTTAAAAATAAGTCAAGATGTAGCACTCTCTTATATGTGGTAGCGCACGCAAAGGGACGTCAAGTCCACCTCTTATAATTGTTATAATTGTTCTGTAGCAATGCTCAGTTGAACGAAGCTGGATTCACCCGAGAGTCACAGTGTCCGCACATGCACTGGAGGCTCAGATACTTCCTAAATTTATAAGAAGGTATTATGGTAGAGGACATATGGGACAAACGACGTCGGTTACAGCAGGGGTTCGAAACTTTTGGTGAAAAAATACGAGTTTTCTTCGTTTCAAGATTTTGGAGGGAGAGGGTTGCACCCCTCAAGTCGGCATCTTTTGATTTATACGAGTAACAATGACGCGCCTCTGTGTAGAGATTGAGTTTATATATTTTTTCTTTATACTGTACATGTAACATAGGATATAAAAGTAAATCCGAATAATAGGATGACGATTTTTTATGTCTCAAACTCTCTACATTCCTAACCTGCCTGAAACACGAAATTCAGTTTTATGACAATCGCAATCAACAGTTAAATCATGTAATGAATAGGCTACTAGACTCATATCGAAATTGGCACAACAAATGATTGTCTTCATGTCTGTATTTGATATAAAAAACCAATATTTATAGATTTTGGGTATCAAAAGTGTATGATGACTATGGTAAAATACCCTATAATGGACGGTGATGCCATTATCGAAAAAAAAAACAAATGCTTAAAAATAAGTATTTTAAATAAGTTTCTAAAAGCTGACGGCATTGTACCATAAACAAGAGTCGTAGATCTGCTTAATTTTGAAGTTTCATTTAATTCGGTTATTTCTGAAAGATTTGGCAGCAAGATAAAAGTCATCAGTTTACTGAAAAAAATATCAGGACGAATTCTTAGTAATGATAATGTTGCTAAAGAGAGTTGAGTTCATGTATAAAACAATAAAAAAATAATACTCGATGTAAACTTGAATGAGTTTTACTTACTGCATTAACCATAAGATAAGGTATAAAACATACTATTAGTTTGTTACTCCAGAAATAAGAAGAAATAGTGTTCTTTTGCGACTGTCTATTACTGGAACCGGGAAACTGCGTACCTCCTATGATGGACAAGGAACAATTTACGAAACCAAAATGTACAAACAAATTTTTTTTGGGGTATATAAAATTGGCTCATTGAGTATCAGTTGGCTTTCAAAGTAAAATTTTAAACTTATTTCACTGTCCATAATTGGGGATCCATTACTGGAGAACTGCTGTCCATGATTGGAGAAAAAACACCTCGTTTTAATTTGTTAACTATGAAGAAACCAATAGGAGTATATATTCTGCAATACGCTTGAAATGTAAAAGAAGGATACGACATTCAGATTTTAACACGCGTAGCGGTAGAATTTTTACATGTATCAGTGAAATATCAAAAATAGGGAAAATTTTGTCTTAAACTGTCCATGATTGGGTCCGTTACCTTACGTATTTTCGATTAAAAATGTGTGTAATTTTTTATTCATTTTGGTCACCGAAAACGCTGTCAGCGATGTAGTGACGTCATCGAATTTGTACTTACTTCATGTCAAAACAATCACTGATATAATGAACTGTATGCCTCATACTTAAAAGTCAGAAAATGTTGTGTTTTAATATGCACAGATAATCACGTCAGATATAGATTAACATGACTGTGTTGTTTTTGCCTGATTACGTAAAAGTATACTTTAAAAATATTTTTTGCTGTTTTTAGATCATAATAAAATATGGTAATATTTTATTTCGGTTAATTGGACAGTACTTAATCATATACCTAAGTCAAACTTAAAAAAAGGGTCAAGTAGCCTATTGACAGTACATAATGTAATTCATTCGCTTGTAATAAGGTTGATGCATGTGCCGTATAACAGATGGCAGCATACGAGTACCATCCGAATGAATCAATCATTCAATCCGTTCCCACTTAATCGTCGCGCCTAGCGAGTTCTCTTTATTCCCAATCTAGAGGCGAATATCGCAAATTCGTTTTTTTGTTTTCCTCTCGTTCGAAATACAGACATGGAAGGAAGTATTTATGATTTTTAGATGATCACGATGACATAATAATATTGTGCTATAAGTAGAATGAAGGAAATTTGAATTTTATACCTAGTCATTCGATTCATTGTCAGTTACAGTTAAGTTTCGACAAAGTATTTAAACTTTTAGAATGTCACTTGTCAATTTGATCCGTAATATTTCACTTATATGTGTAAAATGTATTATGAATTTTAAATTAATTTATTCATTTCAAATTTCAAAATAAATACAATAAAAAAAACCTAAATTAAAACTAAACCCAAAACCCATACAATATAAACAAAATAGATCGTGATCAGCAGCGCAGGCTTCGTGTAAGATTGGTAAATATGTATACTTAAATTAGTGTAGCAATCTAACTGAGTATTAAATTAATCTAATAAAATTGGTGCCGGCCTACACGGGCATACATTTTCATGATTTTCCCGATGATATTACATTATATGATGTGAATTTATAAGTTTTAATTGAGTTAAAAATTAAAATATGAAAGTGATCCGTATATGTATAAACATGATCAGTGCGATTTCTAAAGAGTGGTATATTTATAAAAATGTATCTATACATTTTAACTTCTGATTAGCAGAAACGTCTGCAATCGATGCCGTTAGGCTTAGAATAAATTTAAAAGTGGAAAATGTCTGCCTTGGGTGAGACTTGAACTCTTGAGTTCAAGTCTCACCCAAGGCAGACATTTTCCACTTTAAAAAAAAAATTGTATCTATACATGTCTTACAATATTGGTATTTTATTATAGAACTTCATTAATGGAACATAAAATATTGAAATGAAAAAGCTACACCTACGCTTTTACAGTAGGTAAAACACATATATGTATGTACGTAGGAAAGTAGACACATTTTGGTACATTTGTATGCAACCACACTTGCGCCAGCTGTCACGCAGACATGACAGCTGACACTATTTTTACTGCGTCAACCCGTGGCGTGCGGGAAATATGCATTTTCCGTTATCAAATTTAGGCAATGTCGCTCTGCAAAAGACGACTCGAATTTGCTTTACAGTTGCATGCGTTGCAGCTTACAATAGGGAATAAAAGCTCGGCCACACATGAACGTTTTGATAGCGTAGGCGGAGCGGTAGCGGAGCGCAACGATAGCGGTGCGCCGGACGAACGCTGGCGTTGCGCCCAGCGGACGCCGGCGGGAACTAACGAGCGCGGATTGCGAGCGGAACGCCAGCGTTCCGACGGCGCACCGCTATCATTGCGCTCCGCTGACGCTCCGCTAACGCTACGCCATCAAAACGCTTTATGTGTGGCGGAGGCTTAAGTATGCAATTATGCACGTTACTCCAAAATAGCCAAAATATTTTTAAATTTTACACTATGAATTGTTTAATGTTATAATGTGAATTTTATTAATACCTTTTTGAGATGAATATTCCTACATACCTATTTGGTTTAGTTTAGCTTAAGATTCTATTGATACTGTGTATCCACTACTGCATGGATTTGTCCTTATTTGCAATAAAGATTTGAGTATTGAGTATTGAGTATTGAGTACAGACTAGCGAATTTTCGCCGATGGGCTAAATACCAATACTATTATTTTTCGAGACATGCGTCGCTTAATGACATTATCCGTCGGTCCCTTGCAACCATCAATGTGCCTGCTCTCCTTGAGCCGACTGGCATAATCAGAGATGATGGCAAGAGGCCTGATGGAGTGTCCTTGGTCCCTTGGAGTATGGGACGAATGTTAGTGTGGGATGCTACCTGCGTAGACACATTGGCACCGTCTCACCTCCAACGGACCAAGATAAAAGCGGCGCAGCGGCAGAAAGTGCCTGAAATTTTGAAACGTAATAAATACAAAAGTCTTGGCAAAGAATACCTTTTTGTACCCTTTGGTGTAGAAACTCTAGGTCCATGGGGCCCCAGCGCGAACAAGTTGTTCACAGAAATCGCGAAGCGTCTGGTTGAGGTAACTGGTGACCGAAGAGCTGGCGACTTCCTCGCTCAACGTATCAGCATTGCGATACAGCGAGGAAATGTCGCCAGTATCCTTGGTACAATGCCTCAAGGGCCTATTTTAGACATTAGCTAGCTTTTAAGTTTAGTCTTAGTTTCTTATATAATTATGTAAATATGTTCATGTAAATAAAGAGTTTATAATGCTACAATAAAATAAAACAAAGTGAGCATATTATGACTATCCTTTAGCTAGTACAATGTGTGATATATTGTTGGATAGGTATTTAAAAATGAACACGGGTTTACTAAAACCATTTTTTGATATTGTTAATATGTTGTTTCCAAACACATTAACAATATCAAAAAATGATTTTAGCTAGTACATACTAAGGTCATTAGTATTGTGATGAACACAAAAAATAGTTACCGAGTCATGGTTGTTTTTATGGATAAAGTAATGTGCCTATGTACAAGTGTTAGAATCTAGAGGTATATCGTCGCCTAGTACGTTACTACAGTATCTGTAATTTATAATAAATAATACGCAATGTCAAATCAATATCTGATTTTTAGTCTGAACGTCCCTTTAGAAAGGATTCATCTACGAGCACTTTTAATATACGAGTACGTACTTAAACAGATTATTTCAGTTCCTCGTATCCAGCCAGTCCTTCTGAGTAGAGATTAAACGCGGAGCTTGGCTAATAGTGCGAATCCTTCTTATCCGGAGCCTCGGCCTTAATATAAATTAGTCACGGCTACTTATTGCCTCCACAAATGAGCCTATGGGTTTCATTTACGAACATATATGAGGCAGTACAGTCGACAACGGATATCGGAGCAGTCTGCAGAATTCTCGAAACTAGCTAAACATGAATGTTAATAATTAGTGTGTGTGTGGATTGAGTGAGCACCTTCCGAAAATGAAAAAATATGCTGATCATTTAGTAAAAGTTCTAAAACAATTGTAAAACGAATCTCTGAATTTGTAAAAAGATAAATCAAAAGATACAGCCATTAACATGTGCTCACTCAGTTCTCACAAACTACCAACGAAAACAGTGAATATATTCATTTAACATATAATATTTATATACTAACATTTAGTAAAAAATAGGCCAACCTACCTCTATAAATATTAGATCACCTAGTGACGTATTAAATTTTTTACAAATAGTTTCTTATGCTCACTCAATCCACACACTTTTGAAAAGCCGAATTTTGATGAAAAACATAAGATTTAGACCGCTATTATATGTGTATAGTTTAGTAAAAGTGAAATGGGAATTTGTAAAATACAAAACGAACCACTAACGTGTCAGGTTTTTTATAATAAATTTTTGTAAGTGCTCACTCAGTCCACACGTTTTGAGAAAGTTAAAAATGTAAATATCTTACGATTTGTAGCACCTAAGACACTCGAAAGTACTTCAACATTTAGTAAAAATTTTTACTAAATATCCACCATCTAATATTTTATATTCGTTGTCTGGTTTTAAAGATATTCAGACATAACTTTTCTCATACAAATGTATCAAGTAGGGTGACCACACTATGTCGGCTCCTGATTTTCCCCACCTTCCCATTGTCATATTGAGATTGGGGAGTTTCGTTCAATTTTGATAATAGTTTACCGGATTTGTAAGTGGGAGCGAGAAAAGAATAACTATTTCTCGCTCCCACTTACAAATCCGGTACGCTCATCTGTTAGCGCGATTAGATTACCAGGTTCTGGTTTCTTACTAGTGAAGTATTATATTCTTTGTTTCTTACCAATTATCATTCATGTCCTTTTTAATGCATGAATGTCGATATGGTTATTATCCTGACGTCGATAAAAATTACACAATACACATCATCACTAGGCCAAGAACATAACCTAAAAACAGTTTGCAGATGGATAATTAATATGGTATTAGTTTAATATTATCAAAATTGAACGGACGATACTCCCCAATCTCAATATGACAATGGGAAGGTGGGGAAAATCAGGTGCCGACATAGTGTGGTCACCCTACTTGATACATTTGTATGAGAAAAGTTATGTCTGAATATCTTTAAAACCAGACAACGAATATAAAATATTAGATGGTGGATATTTAGTAAAAATTTTTACTAAATGTTGAAGTACTTTCGAGTGTCTTAGGTGCTACAAATCGTAAGATATTTACATTTTTAACTTTCTCAAAACGTGTGGACTGAGTGAGCACTTACAAAAATTTATTATAAAAAAACCTGACACGTTAGTGGTTCGTTTTGTATTTTACAAATTCCCATTTCACTTTTACTAAACTATACACATATAATAGCGGTCTAAATCTTATGTTTTTCATCAAAATTCGGCTTTTCAAAAGTGTGTGGATTGAGTGAGCATAAGAAACTATTTGTAAAAAATTTAATACGTCACTAGGTGATCTAATATTTATAGAGGTAGGTTGGCCTATTTTTTACTAAATGTTAGTATATAAATATTATATGTTAAATGAATATATTCACTGTTTTCGTTGGTAGTTTGTGAGAACTGAGTGAGCACATGTTAATGGCTGTATCTTTTGATTTATCTTTTTACAAATTCAGAGATTCGTTTTACAATTGTTTTAGAACTTTTACTAAATGATCAGCATATTTTTTTTCATTTTCGGAAGGTGCTCACTCAATCCACACACACACAATAATTAATGGGTAGATATGTGTAAGGTGTTCTCCAGTGTTTATTTATTTACTTAATATTTGCATTAAATTTTATTGCACGATATACATTTGCAAAACTGACGAAGTTAGTTAAGCATATCCTCTGGTCAAATCAAATATGGCAAAATACTCGTACTTATATGGATATAAATTGATGATAAAGTACCTACACTTGTCAAAATATACGATGGACGTGAAACACAACAAGTAAGACACTTTAATGCTGTCAATAGTTAAAACAAACGTTAATACGTAAAGGTAAATATTTGAAAGATTATTTATGTCATTTAAACTAAATGATTGTAGTTTCATTTCAATTACTTTAGTCAAAGACGTGCAATTAATTAAGAGAAGACAATTTATTTGTCAATATATTTTCGGATTATTCTGAACTTTGGCCGTTCTATTGTTTTAACCATTACTTAATACTATGTTGTGTTACACTACACTACACCATTTAAATTGGGTGCCTTACGGTTGACAGATGGTTTAATAATATATTTAGCAATTTAGAGGGTACTTCTTACCCTCCGAGGTACACAATTACGCAGGTATGGTAATTGATTATGCACTTAAACGAATAGGGTTTGGTTTGACATGAGGAATTGCCACTGGAAATTGAGGACTCTATGCGAAATAATCACTTATTTACTTATTTACTTAGCTGTCGTGATAACCCAAAATAAGTTTTGGCCTCCAACACAAGAACACGTCACTTTGCTCGGTCTTGAGCAGTATAGCTTCGTCAACGTCGAGCTCACGGAGGTCTGTCTCCACTCTGTCCGCCCAACGGTATTTTGGATGACCAACAGGACGGCTGAAAAGAGAAATGGACCACCGTAAAAGTCAAAAAATTATCGTTATCTGCCTCCCTGTCTTTCCAATACGTGAGAGCGATAGAACGAGGTAGCGTTTTTAGAGTTTTCGATGTTTGGGTTTCCTGACATTCGGTTTACACGAGCTTTCACGCTTGTTACTTTTCTTACATTTTAATCCATAACCACATTCATTTGACTAAGGCGAGGTGTCTGTGAAATTAAGACTTGTATTACTCGTACCTACAGTGAGAAACTTAACTTTATATGAGATTGCTTGGTAACATTTTACGAGAAAATATATGTGTGGTTCTGTGGGTTAAGTTTTCTTTATTGTGCAGTTTTTTTTATAATTAATATAATACAAAGACTAATATAACAGTAGCAAATATCAAGTTCACTAAGTTTCGGTTTAATATTGTAATTATACTAAAATAGGAAGCCAATAAAAATAGAACATCGACATCAATATGATATCATATTGTTATCTTTCGCCCTCGCGTCTCGCCCGCTCTTACATAACATAACTAAATATATATTTTTGGTGTTCGAGTTGGCCTCCGGGCCAGTGCATTGAATCGCAACAAATATGGATACGATTCCACCCGAGTTTTGTTGCAACTAGGAAACCCTGCTCCAAATATATCGATTTTATAACAAAAACGAGGGTTGCAGGGGTTAATGCCCCGGCACAGATCGCAGCTTGCAGCTAGACCGTGCATCTGCATATTGGCAACGTGTGAAGAAGTGGCACGGATTGACACTAATATTCGTTATTTTAAGGACATGTCAAACATAAATATTAGCGGTGATCGTTGGAACTAATTTGACTAATACAGAATTTAATTATTCATAAACTTAAATGTAAATCAAATGTTTTATTCGTACCAAACAACAAAATAAAAATGTTATACAGGCAAATACAATAATTTTACGGGACAAAAGCAACAAATAAACAGAATTACTCATCTCATAACATCACAATAAAAAAACCTCAATTAGATACTTTCACTGATATCTCTATTTAATTATTTTAATATTAATAGGCGATTTAAACTGGCGTCGTGCTTGTATATAGTCCCTCCTAAATATACTGGATTCATTATCATTAAATATGCCCGTGTTTCAAATGCTTTAGTAGATTTCTTTAAAATGTGATTCCAACCAGAAAATTAAATTATTTGATTTAATTAATCAAGAAGTTTATTGAAACAAAATTCGAGTTATTAGGCGAAATAAGGAGATTTAGTAAATAAATACCTTCGTAAATAAATATAGTAATCAAAAACAGAATTCATTCAAACAGAACAATAAAGTCTTACTCATCGATTTAAATAAATTCGTTGTTTAAATTCTTCATTCATCATGTTATATTCAAAAAGTTTACCGAAGTCTCACGTTGTCATAAAAATAAACTTTATCTAGTGTGCGGCTGCTCGCTGGTTCGCTAATGGAGCAGGATCTTACGTTGCCATGGTAACAAAGTATAAAGGATCTAGCGTGTGGTAATCTGCGCGCCCCTGTCACTGCAGATCCTGCGTGGGGCTGGTTCGCTAATGGAGTGGCGCTAAAATATGAGGGCATTCTTCTTGCAGAGTCGGGGAGGCCCCGGAATCCCCGGATAGAGAACATTTCCAAAATGTTTGTTAGAAGAATAATAAATATCCCGCTACTAGTAAAATTCTTTTTTAATTTAATGTGTGTTTCAAGTACATAGTAAGAATACTAATCAATTAAGAAACTAAATGATTTACTTACTCGTATATGTTTACAAAGGCCGATTTAGACGGTGCGAGAACTCGTATACGAGTTTTATTACATTGCGGTATTTGATGGCTGTGCAAAATTGTATGTGATCTGAACAGCCCGCAATGTAACTGAAATCGCATACGAGTTCGCACGCCGTCTAAATCAGGCCTAAACCACGTTTTATTCAACTTGCAAATGTAAAATACTCGTATGTTTGAAGTCAATTTAACCCACTTACCGATTTCCTAAAATACTGAATATGTCATTCTCTTGTAGTTGACAATAATATATGATATTACTATTGCTATGACAGTATATCTAGTATATTGAAATTGAAACACGACCCAAGGTGGTGATTTAAATTACCAAACGAAAAATACTATGTTTTTTGTCAGGTCAGGCCCCTCGTTTCGATTTTCCACTTTTCCTCACTTGTATGGTAATATACTATTCCATCGTAAGACCGACGCTTGACCACCATCGATAAAAGCAAGATGAAGTTGATTAGACCTGTATTGCTAGCAGCTGAATCTAGTGTGACGTAATCTAAGTGCCTCTGTCACTGCAGATTCCCGACTGGTACATTAAAAAGGCATTTAGGTTTCTAAACCTAAACCTTTGTTTTGAAATGGATATTGAATAGTTAAAATGTGAAAGTATGTGTGCTGATGTCTGTCTATGTGTTGCCTCTTCACGCCTCAACCGCAGAAATCATTTAAAGTCAATTGGGCTATTTACGCCTGGTGGAGCAAATGCGAATTTTGAAGAAATATTTTTAATGGAATATATTGAAACTATGATAATCATGTAAGGTACAGCGGGGCGAATCTAGACTGGGGGACAATTGTAACTGATCCATTTTTTTCATTATTACACAAAGATGTTGAGTTCTACATGTATCCACTGAACACGCCTATCATATATAACTGGTGAACACTCTATTTAATTATGCAAACATTGTAAAACATGGAAAAAATGGACCAGTTACATTTGGCCACTAGTCGAGATTTGTCCCGCTACTCCCGCTGTACCGACCTTAATGTTTGATGTTCATATTTTGATGTAGGGGATTGCAATAGTTCTAAAATGTTCCGTTTAGAATAGGTATATATTCAAAAGACGCTTTTTATTTTAATCTACCTTGACCTTAGTTTCAATACCTATACAAAGATAGATTGCGTCCCAGGGAAGAGCAATGGATACTTTTTTCTAAATAATAGTTATTTGTTTTACAAGGGGGCAAAGTTGTTGTTTAACCGCACGTGCCAATATTGATACCCGAGCAAGCGAAAGATTCCAATATTGAACCGCGAGCGTAGCGAGTGGTTCAAAAAGTGGAATCTTGAGCGTTGCGAGGGTTTCAAGGCACGAAGGTTAAACAAACTTTGCCACCGAGTGAAACACAAAATTTTTCACCACACCAACACAAACAAAATACTGACTATAAAACATCAAACTAAATCAAATCTATCAATCTAATCAATATTTATGATTCAAAATCATCATTTACACGTAAATTATACCAGCCAGCTCAAGACATCAAGTTAAAATTTGTATGAAATTACTTTGCACTCTTGTGGATAAAATGGAATTTTGCTATCTGTTTTCGAATAGCAAAGTAAGCCTTTACCAGTTGGTGTGATGAAAATAAATAAATATTGGGGACACCTTACACAGATCAACTTAGCCCCAAACTAAGCAAAGCTTGCTAATAATAATAAGTATCTCATTTCTGCCCCAATAGTGTAATAATTGAGGCGCCCTTTATTTCTTGCGTCAAGTGAAATTGAATTATTATTGCCATTCACACTTATCAAGCGATGTCATAATTACTATTCTCACTCAGACAAAGTCGCGGGCAAAAGGGGTACACGTGAGGTCTAGTTACATCACAGAAATATCATTATCAATACATACACATACATACATACACGTAGGTATGTTATTTGCCACTCGGCTCGGCAAGTAAAGGGTAGGAAATATAAACTCACAGGCGGTATTGAACCCTTAAGTCTAAGGAGAGACTTCGCCTCCTTATGTGTGTTCTATCGCCTGTACATTGTACAATGGGTTGTGTTCTGAAGAACTGTTTGACATGATGCCTACGTCCACTTTTCATCATCGCACCGCTCGCCATCGACAGGGCGCTCATCCATACACCTTGCAACCTAAATGGTCGCGCACCGTGCGGTTTCAGAGGAATTTCCTCCCACGAACGCTCCGGCTGTGGAATGAGCTCTGCCGAGGTATTACCGATGAACTACAGTATGGGGTTCTTCAAAAAAGGAGTGTACAAGTTTCTAATGGGTCGGAAACGCTCATGTGACACCCCCATGTGGCCGTATACCTGTTTGCCACCGACGTGGTAAAAAAAAAGACATAGTTGTGATATACTTAGCAGTGACTTGCTAGCCCATAGCCCACCACAATTGAACCTTTGGTGCAAATTCGAATTCTATGATACCCATGAGAGGAAAGGGGATCAATAACATTTATTTTATAAATCTGAATGCCTCGTATGGTTCGTTAATAGAGTACCGCGCTAAATTATGAGGCTATTCCTCTTTTCGAGTCGGAAGGCCCCATCCCCAAACCTAGAAATAATTTCCAAAGTTAAATGTATTGCACCATCTTGTGTTGTTAACGCTTTTTCGTTGTTATTTATTAGACATATGCGAAAATAATTTCTGCAGACTTTTTTATTTAATTTATAAATCATTTATTTAAAAATAAATCAGAGATGCATACATCAATCCAGAATCAAAGCAATTTGTTTATAAAAGTTTACTGAAACCTAGTTGGTAGGTAGTACAAATTATAGGAAATAGCTGTTTTCCATGCAGTTAAAATCAAATTAACTCGATATCGGACTATTTTATTGGATTATAGACGGAAAAGTTTATTTATTTTATTTTATTTATGTGGAACGTAAAACAGAAAACATTCTACGTGGTTTTTAGGGTTCCGTAGTTAACTAGGAACCCTTATAGTTTCGCCATGTCTGTCTGTCCGTCCGTCCGTCCGTCCGCGGATAATCTCAGTAACCGTTAGCACTAGAAAGCTGAAATTTGGTACCAATATGTATCTCAATCACGCCAACAAAGTGCAAAAATAAAAAATGGAAAAAAATGTTTTATTAGGGTACCCCCCCTACATGTAAAGTGGGGGCTGATTTTTTTTTTCATTCCAACCCCAACGTGTGATATATTGTTGGATAGGTATTAAAAAATGAATAAGGTTTTACTAAGATCGTTTTTTGATAATATTAATATTTTCGGAAATAATCGCTCCTAAAGGAAAAAAAGGGCGTCCCCCCTCTAACTTTTGAACCATATGTTTAAAAAGTATGACAAAAATCACAAAAGTACAACTTTATAAATACTTTCTAGGAAAATTGTTTTGAACTTGATAGGTTCAGTAGTTTTTGAGAAAAATACGGAAAACTACGGAACCCTACACTGAGCGTGGCCTGACACGCTCTTGGCCGGTTTTTTATTAATTATAAGTGGTATGTTTTAAACAAAAATGTGCTCCAAAATATATGTAGATGAACAATAAAAAATTATAATCAGTAAAATATTTTGTTAGAAATTACAAAATTTATTCATTACCTACGCGTTTATTTCTGTCAAGTTTCATGGAAAATGTCAGCTACTTACTATGTCGTAAGGTTAGCATTCGTATTAAGTAGGTAGGTATCCTTAATAAAAAAAATGCAATACACAAATAAACTGTCTAGCTTTTTATGCAGGCTCTTTACCGTTAACAAGTAAATTCGCTATTTATTTTCTCATGTTCCAGAAATGAAGCTGTTTAAATAGCGTGCCGGATATGTGTTGCCCCAGTCCGCGAGGCGTTCCCAGGCTAAAAGCAAACTAGATAAGGGCGGAAGTGAGGGCAATGTGCGATAACACTCACCTGTGTTTTTACTTTTTTTAAACGTCGGCGACAAACAAGAATATGGCCCATGATTTAGCGGCCATACAGTCTATCTATGAATGCTTGCAGAGTTGTTACATGCGCGGTGCCTAACAATCCGCACCTTCGATGAGTATTCTTAAAAACTATGAGTAAAGTCTTCGAGACCTCGAGACTAGTTATTTGACTGTGGTTGTTTGAGGTGGAGCCTTTTCTGCAGTTCGAATCTGAGTTAGATTTGCAATGACATCCGCTGTGCTATGTTTACTACTAGTTTACGAGATAATAAATTAGGATACGACTGAATAAAAAGTAAAACATACATTTTCAACCAAGGAATGTAATTCCGGCCTGTGAGCCAGTTCACAGGGCAACTGAGCAACTACATAGATAACGGCGGAAGGGCAACGAGCGATAAAATCAGCTGGTTGCACGCATAACAACATTAACAAGGTGTCTATGTACATCCTAAGTCCGGAGTACCTTAAAAAAACCTGCAATAGCATTAATCAAACTTTAAAATTCAACTGATTCTGGGTTAAGACCCATGTAGCTTCGTAAATGGCTAAATAAATGTAGCTTCAAACATGAAAATTAGGTGCGTCTAAAAGGAGATGGCCCGAATGCGCAATTTCACACGAATGTGATGTGACACTATGATTTTAGGATATATTATGCGATGAGGAGACCGTGACAGAAAATGTATGCCACTTTTGGTTCTAGTCAAGTAGCAAATGGTTACTGTTATGGGGCGCTGTCCACTTTTCCATATATTTTCCGTGATGTTCTTTGGTAGACACACTGGTGATGATGGTGATTACATTCTGCACTTCACGTAAGTCCGTTTTCACATTGTCCGAACCGATATCGGATGTCAGAAGGATTTCAAAGGCAAAAGTCAAAGATGGCGGCTTAAATATATGACGACCGGTCTGGCCTAGCGCGTGACCCTGCCTGCTACGCCGCGGCCCCGAGTTCGAATCCCGGTAAGGGCATTTATTTGTTAATGAATACAGATATTTGTTCCTGAGTCATGGATGTTTTCTATTTATTATATATATATATCGTTGCCTGAGTTCCTGCAACACAAACCTTCTAGAGTTTACCGTGGGATTGAGTCAATCTGTGTAAGAATATGTTATAATATTTATTTATATCGGTCCTACACCCGATACCGGATCGGATAATGTGAAAACGCACTAAGCTTGGAAAGAGTGCTGCATGTAGGTCGGTTGTTAGACTTGTTAGTACGTATAAAAAATAATTATCTAATTGATAAAAACGTCACCTAAAGTAACTAAGAAACTTTTTCGACTATTTTAAATTTTTCATCACATGACTTAAAAATTACTTAAACCTTCAAAAACATACATTATTGAACTTATAGCTGGAAAGAAGGAATTAATATTACACTTATACATAGATGTTATAGTAGCAACAAAGCCCCTAAACTGTCCCCCAAATTGCACCCTTACGTTAGGGTGCTACAACCCTCCCCTCACTGAGCTTTGGCATCCATTTCTTGACTCCGAGTGAACAAAGATGTCGATTCGGCAAGATGTAAGATTGACAATCGTAATAAAATAATATTATAAAAGAAACTTCTATCTTAATATAATAAAATACACACTCAATAGTCCAAAAGCCGTATCATTAAAACAAACGGAAAGATAATTAAATTCCAATCGCTTATAACATTTCAAAAAACAATGATAATATCGTTAATTACCTATATTTATTCAATAAAACTTCCTTTTTCCGCGAATGGGATCCTCGTGTAATAAAATATTGAAACGGCGTCCGGTCTACTGGTCCAAATAATCCTATTATGTGCAATTTTCATAGCAATTAAAGGGAAAGTTACACATTTTATTGTCCGTCCGGGGCCGAGTTTATGGTTCAAATGCAGGGAATACGGATTACAGAAAAGTTTGGGATTGGAACGGGATCCAGGGGCATACGGCGCCTGAACAAGGCTGCCACATAAACAGGAGTTTATTCAGTATGGTAATAATTTTATGTCAAAATTTTTAGTTCTTTTGACTTCGTCGTTCAAAATTTTATCAAAAAACAGTTACATACAAATCATCTGTCTGTGTCTAAACGTGTCGTTTCCGAAATTTCCTAACCTCATAGCCATTATTTCTGTATCACAATAAAATAGATCAGAAAATGGGAACTATGTAATTTTTTAAACTATATAGTCTAGTTTAACATCTGAGCATTTCTTTTTTTTGCCACTTTTATGAAGTGTGATATTTTTGAAAAAATATGCTATTTCTACTCAGAATTACTAGCCTTTTCAATCCTAGTAGTTAAAAAAATTGTCCCATACGATTTTTTCTTATTTTGTTACCATTTTCCGTACATGTTGTATGGGGTAACAAAAGATGAAAGTAACAAAATGTATGGAAAATCTGGGACACTTTTTGTCTCCCAGTGAGATTGAAAGTACTCGTGAGTACAATTGACCTAAAATTCCCTAAAACAATATAAAAAAAAATATTGGCAAAAAAAAAGAAATGCTCATCTAAGAATTACTTGTTTCGTGTTAGATTATATTGTTGTAAAACGTGTGTAAATAAAAATGTGTTTGTACGTATTTTCTTTCTTTGCTATAAGTAAAACTTTTTCGGAATCAGTCAACCTTTAATAACCACAGAAACCTACGGATTAGGGTAAAGTTTCGGATTATAGTGTGATCCAATCGCAATCGATGGCGACCGAGTAGGGTTGCCAAGCCTGCCGGATGTCCGGATTGTCCCGGATTTGCTTCAGAACTGCAGTGTCAGGATTTGGAATAAATGAAATAAGGAAAATAAGATTTAAGGAAGAAGGACCTAGAGAGAGACCGGGAAAATTGGTTAAATGTAATCAACTTTTGATAATGACTGCTTGATTGAATTTAGCTTTTTGGAATTCATCGTATTTTAATAAAAAATATATTTCTTTATTTATGTTTAAAGATTAAGGATTTTGCTGCTCTTTGATAATTCGCATTGATGGTATTTTAATAAAAAAATATATTTCTAAATTTATGTTTAAGGATTTTGCTGCTCTTTGATAATTCGTAAACGTATACAAATGTAGCATCCGACATGTCAATTGTCATACAAGATACGTAAACTACTTTTTTATTGGAAACAGGGAAAGGATTTGACTACAATCTTACCTGATGGTTGATGGCGCAGTTTTTCTCAGAAGATCTGTATTCTTCAAAAAGATCCAAGTTATAGGAAGCTGAAAATATATGTGCAGGAAGTGATCATTTATAAGCAAAGTTACAAATACGGATCCCTTTAACATAATGATTGAAAGTCATAATGTATTGTTGCCAGATTATCATTAGTCATACTGCTGAAACAGTTAACTTTTCAGGGTTTTCGTTAAGGTCATCTATAGATGGGTTGGATTAGATCAGGTTTGTTTTATGGGCCATTTTTTTCAAAGTTGGAATTTTTTATGTGGTTTCCACTCAGAATCGCGAGCTCTTTCAATCCTAATAGGAGAAAAAAAGTGTCCCAAGGTTTTTCCCCCATTCCGTTACCTTTTTCTATACATTTTTATGGCGGTAACGGAATGGAAGGTTCGAAAAAATGTATGGAAATCTTGGGACATTTTTTTTCTCCTATCAGGATCGAAATACCTCGCGATTCTGAGTATTAATCGCGTAAAAAATACCCATGTTACAAAAAAAGTGGAGTGGACAACTTTGAAAAAAATGGCCCCTATATTAATCCTGAAAAGTTAAGCGTTTCTGAGAAAAACTAAAAATTATGACTAACGAAAATGTGGACAAATGATACATTATGACTTGAGACTTTACGGTAAGCAATTAGAGACATACACAAGTACAATGAGAAAGTTTTTAATAAGTGGTATGCGGTAGCCCTATGGTGTCTCAGATTACGGACTCATTTACATATTCACGTTTGTGCAGTCGACTCCTGCTTCAGCTGGTATCCGCGCGGCTTATGTTAAACAAAATGTATCGAAAGGATTTGTTTCACTTGCCTTACATCCAGTTCGCGATGTCGAAGCTGGGAGCGATTCAGCTGAGCATTTTTATTGACGAATTATACCGGTATGTTTAGATAATAAAATAGTATTTTATACAATCGTGATATAATTTTCAGTCGAGTACCATGTTTAGGCCACGAAGCTTGCTGAGTGGCCTAATAGTACGGTACGAGCTTAATTATATCATTATTGTATACAATACTTTTTCTATGAGTCATCATCTTCATCATCGGTGGAAGAAAAATATCATCATTCAAGTTAAAATTAATGTTAATAGCGTCGTTCACCGTTGTTTCAACATCGAATTACCTGGCAACCAATTGTTTGTAATAACCGTGTCTGATTGGTCGATAAAGCAATAGTTAAAAAAAATGTGTTTCAGACGCAGAAAATTTGCCAGATATCGCAAATTAGTATAGAACTTGTATGACGTTCTATATTTGAATTTTTTTCAGTGAAGTGTAATGAAATATTATAGTTGACTAAGTGTCAAAGGCTATCCAACACTGAAAACTGAAGTCTGTGGTGTCCTAATTGACAGATTAAAGTCTACGAGTAGAAAAATAAGATCAATGTTGCTTATAGGGGCCGAGCGTATATTTTGTATTGACATTTTTACTTACCTGTGATAGGAAAGAATTATGTTTCTAGCCCTTGAGTGTTCATCATTTTTGTGTCGTTGCAATGAAATATTACGCAACGAGGCATTGTTTATGTTTTTGTTGAATTCCAGTTCCAATTCGAATTTGCAACACTGATCGTTTAACGTTTGACGCTGTCAGTTGGAAGTGGCAACACTGAGCGTTAAACGTTTACCGCTGTCAGCATTAAACTGCAAGCTCTGAGCAAGGACGGACTACCTGGACGTTTTGACTGAGTTTGGTTGGCACGCTAAGTAGATGCGTTTGCTTGTTCAATAGTGGATATGAAATCTGTAAATTGGTCTTATATCCGACATCGGATCGGATAATGTGAAAACGGACTTTACAAATGCGAAAGTGTATCTGTCCATTTAATACCTCTTTGAATGTATGAACGAATGAAACACTGTCGGATTTAGGTAAATCTTGGTATTCGTCAAAAACATACAGTAGCTCTAGATACTTTTTTTAAGAAACAACACTCTGTACACTGGTCTATCCGAACTACATCGTCTTTATAATGTAACTTTATCAGCAAAAACATAAATGTGAAATTAAAACCAAGTTCAATAATATGATATATGCCTTGGTTGTTTACTTCAAAGAAGTGATATCTAAATGGGTGCCAAGTTCAATGGTCAGTCCTGAAATTTATTTATAACAACACAAAATACTTTTATTATGGGACCATATATGAGCCAAATTTGACACGCTTATGTAAAATAGTTTTTGAGTTATGAGGGGGTCAAAAGTGACTCCAAATGGTTAGTGTAATATTACACACGGTGCTGCTCGCCAGTTCTTTTACTTGAACTTGGCTTGACATGCTACCGCGTGTATAGATATCTAATAACGATTGTTGAAATTAGTTAGTTTATTTGTAAATATTTATTTTAAGTTACTTTGAATTGAATTGTAGTATTTGTCTGTATATTGTGAATATAGTTAAACTAGTAAAGTTATAGCTAGTGAAACAATCTGCCCTTAATAAAATTATTATCTGGCCTTTCCTGAGAGAGAATATAGTAAAGAAGAAATCAAACTACGTATCAGTTAGACAAGGGTAACCGTCGGAACGAACTGTTGCGAATTAAAGGAATAAGTGCGAGTATCTCGCAGGCTTAGGCAAGTGTTTGCTGGCCAAACTGATCGGCTGACCAGTAAGCCGCTTATCGCCTCCCCTTTACGGTGCGATTTGAACTATAAAGTAATCGTATGATACGTCAAATATTATTTTTTAACAAGATAATAAAATTGAGTCGCTTAACTTCAAGTTCTTTCAGATAATTTTTTTTTTATATATTCAACCTTAAAGCGGAATGGATTTACCCAATTTTTGAAGTTGAGCGACACAACGGCATCATAGCTTGGCAAAAAGAGTAAAAGAGAGCAAAAAGTGGCAACATAGTATTATAATTGTCGTCTCGTCTTCTCACTTATATTGAAAGGTTTAGTATCGTACTATAAGTATAATGTTCCCAATTTTTAAGTTGTACTCCTTTTTTTCGGGACTGTATCAGAGCCAAAAGTAAAAATCTTTTCTCAAACATGGTATGAAATATTGATGTTATGTGCCTTATAATTGGCAGCGAAGTATGACGTTGCAGGTGCGGCTAGGACGATTGATAGATAATGGAATTTCATACAAACCTTGCAGGCCAAGGCCGGCAAAGTCCTCTTTTTTAATTTCCAAACACAGATAATTGTGACATAACATCCAGGTATTTAGCCAATTAAAAAAAAAAAACTATAAGGGGCTTTATAGACGTGCCGACTGCAACTGGTACGGGCCCTAGACAATATTTGATTTTGGGTGCGTTTTCATACAAAAAAAATTTTTTCGTTTTTTTTTGATACAAAAAAAATTTTTTTCGTTTTTTTTTTTGATTTTTTTTTTTAACTTTTTGTTTTTTTATAAGCGTATACGGGGTACCAAAGGGGAACGAAAATTCGATTATTTTTGCGCTACGACGCACCGTTTAGGAGATACAGCCATCCAAAGTTACTATTTTCAGTAGACTTTATTTATTTCATACCATGTCTGAGAAAAGCACTATACATACCTCGGCGGGAAATGGGGTTGCCCGCCTCAGACCTATCCGTCGGAGGCGGGCAACCCCCTTTGTCCCGGCCTCTGTAGTAATGTACTATTATACGAATGACATTTTTGCCTCTGACATATTAGATTCATATCGTATTTAGATATAATACTTGGCATATCTTAACATTGAATTGAAGTTCGAATCGCGCCGTCAGTCCGGGCTAAACAATTAAACATCGAGCTTTCAATGAAACGTACAGACTGGAATTCTCGAATATAAAGGACAGGAGGAGGAATAGGAAGGTATACATAAAACATTTAATTAATGATGAAACAACAATAGGTTATTGTAAAAGTTAGGTCTTCTGACATATGTATAGTATTTGTACCGTATTTTGGCATTAGTTACGCCTAAATTTTCTCGTATGAAAATAAAATATTATACATACATACATACAATCACAACTGTATCCCATAAAGGGGTAGGCAGAACACATGAAACTACTAAAGCTTCAGTGCCACTCTTGGCAAATAAGGGGTTGAAAGAAAACGAAACTGTGACATTGCACTGACAGGTTGCCAGCCTCTCGCCTACGCCACAATTTAACCCATATCCCATAGTCGCCTTCTACGACACCCACGGGAAGAAAGGGGTTGGTGAAATTCTTAACCCGTCACCACACAGGCTACAAAATAAAATAATACACTAAAAAATAAATAAACTTGTTATATGAGGATTTTTGATTGTTATTGAGTTGCTAATTATACTGGCTTAGACGAAAGTGAAACATTTCGCACTAATATAACAATGTTTGTAAAACCTAGTGACATAAAATACCGGCCGGAATATGGCCACAGTAGAAGCGTTTATCGTACGTACCTCTAGGTATCTGTTAGCTAGTCTAGTCTTAGCTAGTCTCTAGGTAGCATAGGCCTCCCTTCGTGTACGCCAATCCCGGTCCTGGGCTAATGTCACCCAGAGGTGCACCGCAGTTTTTCGAATGTCGTCCACCCAAAAAGCCAATGGATGCCAGGCGCTTCTTACATCCGAAAGCGGCCACCATTCGATCAACATTTTGGTCCACATGTCATCACTCTGCCTGGCAACATGTCCCGCCCAATTCCATTTGAGTCTGGAAATGAAATCTAAGGTAAATGCGTCAAAGTCTCCAAGTATGTTCGTCAAAAATGTAATGAAGACGGCTTTATTAGTAATTTTTCGAAAATATCTTCAGAAACAGCGTTTACATCAACTGATGCATTTTCCTCAGGTGGCTTTAGGTACGTATTGCTTAAGAGGGGGTAGAGCAGGGAGAATTTTCAGAATCTGTCAAATTACCCCATTACACACACAAACACCCTTCACTCACACTACCTCAATTTACTGTGAAAGGTCAGTGACCCTTAACTTTTTCAAGAGTGCTATTTTGAGTTTGTAGTCAACTACTGACCTCCTTTGAGAAATTAAAACTGTAAAAAAGGTAGCATACAAGAAGACAGAGAAAAAATACGCATCATCTAGCTTTCCTTCTCTGTTCATGTCTCATGTGATTTAAATTTACCTAAATATGTAGATAACGTTCCTTATTCAATTGATTGTTTATCTAGGTGTATTTCAAATTACTTTGCACTTCATTTTGCGTTACTTTTCTATACTTAGATTAAAAATCGTCAGCCTGCCTATCCCCGCAAACATTATTCAAAGACGTGTGTGAAGGGCTAAAGCCCGATACCACCAGGCAGACAATTATGGTCGCGGGATAAATAATAAAACATCAGCCCTATCATACTATTTGTAAGTGCGATAGGGACGGCCCGATGTTATACCATTTATCGCGCGACCATGATTGCCCTGCCGGTCTTCGGAGGCCTGTGCTGTGCATTACGTATATGCGGGGTGTATTAAAGACTAACAGATAGGTACTTTATTATTTTTGGTCGTTAGGTTTTTTATCAATTTATCATTTATTTTGATACAAAAAAAAGTATGCGTATAAAATAAAAACCTAATGAATAGAGTACAGCTAGCAGCAGTCATGTCAGAGACACAAAGAAAGACAGGGAATATCGACGCATATCTTATCTTATCCAATACTGCCATCGCCATCTGCATCAGACTCTTGATCTTACCCAATTTCCGAGTCTCTTCTCTTAATTTCAGTTCCTTGAGTTGAAAATGTTGAAACTCATACTTAGTATTAAATAAACCACAAATACATATAAAAATCACAATATAATTTTAAATTATGGTTTAGGCCCTGTACCAGTTGCAGTCGCCACGTCTGTAAAGCCCCTTGTAGTTTCTTTTAAATGGCTAAATACCTAGATGTCATGTCATACACATCTGTGAGTAGTAGGGTACCCCCGTTACCAGCCCGGGTCTGGGGCCTGCTCCCAGGACCCCACCACCGCCCATCCATGGTCTTACTGAACCTAAAAAAAAAAAAAAAAAAAAAAAAAAAAAAAAAAAAAAAAAAAAAAAAAAAAAAAAGACTAATAGCCCCCCATTTAGATTCATTGCGCTGGGTCTCGACGCTCTCAGAAGCCTCCTTCTAGTATTTACAGAATACGTTCTTTACACAATAAACCTTGTGCACGACGGTCACAAAAGGATTACCGACCCTTTCTATTGTTCGATCTGGACTCGGCGCTAGACCATTGTTACCCTACCCAGCTACCTGGCAGTGTCATGCACACCTTTTCCTTGTGTCTCATACTGATAGGTATTTTATAATTAATTTTTAGTATAACTTTGTAATCATAATGGATTGCGATTCTAACCTAACCTAACCTAATTAAAATACCTAACTTTTCCATTCGTAACCTAACCAAATTTAATTAAAACCTACTCTTAGTTAACCTAAGTAGTCTAGACTTACCTTTATGAAACCTAACTGAGTTTCACCTACTTTTACTTTTATTTCTATAAATGTAGGTATTTATGAAATGTATTATAATTACGTTTTAACTTAAGAACTTATGAGTTACATTTAAGTTTATCCAAATACCTAAACTTAACGATCCTATCTAGCGTATCTTTCTTTTTCTCGAATATTTATGATATCTTATACCTATTTCTATCATACTTCTCTTTGTTGTATTACCAAATTTGTACATATGATTAATAAGTCAATTTTTTGATTACGTCTTAATAAAAGTTAATTTCCCATCTTATCAAACTTTTTTTTTACATATATTTCAATGTTTTGTATCTGAATAAACCTCGGTAATTTTGTGAAGTTGCGTTTTTGCTTAATTGCTTTATTTATTGTACCTTCTTTGAATAATTTACTTACCTATTCTTATTTTCTATGACTTGTGTATTGTTTAAGAGAATGCATACTTTCAATAAACTTGTTACGACGTGAGAAACTGAGAACCGGTTAAAACATGTTTAAGGCTAATTCTATGTGAATAAAAATGTCTTTTGTGCATTTTTAAAGATAATATATATTTATTGTTTCCGTTTATTTGAATAATTCGGGTTTTGGGTAAAGAGATCCTTCGACGAACATGTCAAGGCATGATACTTTCTATTCATATTTAACAAAGAGCATTAACTGGTGTAAACATGTTTTAGACTAACGCACCGGTAATTCTTGTGACTTGAATTTATTATTGTAACAACTTAGTTGCTTTATTATAGATGTTTATTGTATTGTAAAATGACAAAAAGTTTATTGTTTGCGTTCAGGTATAAGATGAACTGGTTGAAACAAGATTTATGGTACGTTCCCCTGCTCTCTACCATATTACGAGTATAAAAGCCAAAGACAGTCGAGGCTGAATAAGTATTCCTGTAGAGGCAGCCTTCTGTACCAGAGCTCCTTGTATCTAGTGTGGTATATAGAGAAGTGGAGTGTGCGTTCAAAAGTGAAGTGTTTATAGACAGATCCAACAATGGACGTGAGTATGTTTTTCTTTTTAAATTACTGTAACCCATATTGCCTTTTTATAATATTGTTTCGTCTAGTGTTCTTTGTATTTAATTAATAGAATTGTTAATAGTGTTTAAAATATTGTCTTTCATTGTTTCAGTTCTCTGAAAATACTTTCAAGAACTATTACTACCCGGAAAATCAGGGTGATTCAACCGATGAGGAAGGTACAGCTGGTTTCAAAGTTAAGCAAGCCCTCGCAAAGAAACGTCCTGGAAATAATATTGACAGCTTCTTTGAACGACCTAAAAAGCAGTGTAAAACCTTGAAACGGTCTTCGAATGTAAGCAAAAGTTCGCCAGAAGGCGTGGCTAATTTATCATCTGGACAAGATGATGGGGCGTATTCATCTCACTTAATTAAAATAGAGATATATGATATGCAAACAATCAAAAACATCCCATCCACGGAACACTGGAAGCACGCGGACGTCAGACTGAAGTATTTTGCGTTGGAAGACGACTTGGAATTACAAAATACGCGAAATATTGTATATAATATTACAAAACAATTAGCTTCTAAGGACACATGTGTAAAATATTTTATAGATAATAAGAAACAGTGATAAATATAATTTTTAACGATAGCAGTAGGATAGTGTTAAAGTGTTTCACATTTCTTATCTTTCCTTTTTATGATTTAACTAAATTTCCTTGTAAGATATTCTTTTGCATTGTTTCACATTAAAAATGACGAAAAGTGTTAAGTCGGTCCACTACATTTGTTAATAACCCTCTTTGTTTTATAAAATGTATACTCTTTATTGAATTACTTAACGCAGAAACTCAATGTGGGGAGGCGGCTTCGTTTGACAATGGATTCTCTGAACTGTGATGTTTATGATGCGGAACTTATAAGACTCTGTGAAGTAATCGAACTAGATGATGAGTTATATGAAGCCGCCCGACTTGTGAGCCAATGTCACGGAGAGACGTAAGTTATTTCCACTTAAAATATTCATGTTCCTGCATGTTCAAACCATTTAACGAATACCTGCTTCATGTTGAGTTTTAACTTGTTATGACCGGATCTTGTTTCTACTTGTAGCGATTATTCCATTACCTGCTGAACAATAGGATAGTTTTTTAACGAGGCGATACTTGATCTTATTGTTACGTTGATGGTGAGGTGGGAGAGCCCACATATATAAACGGGGTATCTGAGATTGTTATCATTCAGTGTTTTACCACCGTGCTTCAATAATTGTAATACTTATTTGTGACGTTCATTTCCAAAATGGTTTTTACTTACTATCATATTGGGCCCACTTTACCTCGTGACAAGATTGCACAATTAAGTAATAGTACATTACATCAGAGGCCGGGAAAATGAGGATTTCCGGCCAAGTGGGTATATACGGCCGAGCGAGCGTGCGAGCGAGGCCGGATAGGGATACGAGGCCGGGAATCCGTTTTCACGCCGAGGCATGTATAGTGCTTTTCTCAAACATACAATGAAATAAAAAAAATGCTCTAAAGGACAATATTTTATAAAAAAAAGTTACTTTGCAGGCCTAGGCCTGAAAAATAATATGAAATCCCTTTACAGTCCTCTCGAGTTGTTGCGCCCAAAAAGCGATACTTCCCAGCCCATTTTAAGGAACGCAAAGACAATATTTCATTGCATGTTTGAGAAAAGAATTTATTTTAAAATGTTTCCATAACAGTATAAGGCTCTGGTACACAGAAAATAAGTTACCTTCTACATTAGTGGAAGATTTTGATATTAAACCATACTTTACACCATGTAGTGGTCATTATATCAACGATTCCAAGAAGAAAACTGTATCTGAAGATGTAATTGACGGTGTTTTAATGATGCAAGCCTATTGTCAGCAGTGTCGAAAAGATTTGAGTTAGTATAAATGAAGTAACATTTAAATATTTTTAATTATATCTCGCATCAGAGTATTTATAAATGTATATGTTTTCGTTGTTTTAGATCTTCTCAAATAGGAGGTGGATTGAAAAGGTCGGCTACAGTTTTAGAGACAGAAGAAGAAGTATCTGTTAAGAAAAGTCGCCTAGCTGTTGAGCCTACATCATCAACGTCATCTAAAC
This sequence comes from Leguminivora glycinivorella, assembly GCF_023078275.1. Classification (NCBI taxonomy): domain Eukaryota; kingdom Metazoa; phylum Arthropoda; class Insecta; order Lepidoptera; family Tortricidae; genus Leguminivora; species Leguminivora glycinivorella. Next base: position 33,580,094 of record NC_062971.1, read on the forward strand.
CAACCCCTTCTGTCATTGTAAGTACAAATAATAATGCTGAAATTGAATGTTCTGTATGTAAAAAGTTAGTGTCTAAAAGATATTTTAAAAATCATTTAAACAGTAATCTTCATAAAAATAATGTTATAAGATCTGACTTAGAATGGATTGATGTTCAATTAATTGAGAATGCGTTTAAGAATAGGGTGGCCACTTATAGAATACTACTTAATGAAAAAGTTTACCAACCTTTTACACCTGAAACTATTTTACAAAAGAATAGAGATAAAATCTTTGCATTATTGGATCGTTCCCTTAGTAATCATTTTGCATTGAAAGTTAACTTTATTCTAAATGCCGATTTTACACAAGAGAGCAAACAAATCAATAATACTTTTGATTTCCAATTATGTAACAATATTATTGATACTAGTAGCGACAAGGATGAAATTTTCGAGTCCGTGGTTAAGGATATATTAACAAAATTATCCAACTTTGAAAGAAAAGACAGTGGGTGGGGTTTAGTAAAATTTAACTATCTAGATGTTAATGTTAACAAATTTAATCCGTTGCGCGGTTCTTCTTATATTGAGTTACCACGAGATATTCAAAATAAAAAAGCAGTTATTAATGTAAAAAATAGTGATCAAGAATGTTTTAGATGGGCAGTATTGTCAGGATTATACCCCCCAACAAACCATCGTTCAAACTGTACTAAATCGTATATTGTTCATAAAAATAAATTGAATTTTAGAGATTTAACTTTTCCAATAAAATTGGGGGATATTCCAAAATTTGAAAATAATAATAATATGAGCATAAACGTTTTTGGAATTGAATACAATTCTCAAAATAAAAAACATGATATCGTCCCCTTACTGCAAATACCGACTATGTGCAAAAAAGTGATTTTGAGATAATGCGATTTTAATGTTTGAAGGTACGATTTCATATGAAAACATGAAAAAAATTACTATTTGTATACAGCATTCTACAGCCCGTATTGTGTTGTTTAATACTTAATCGTAAACAATATCCAGGCTTGATTTGATTGCCGATAAAACTACGATTTAAAAAAAATAGTAGCAAACTTAGTTGGTTTTTCCTGTAGAAATAAAAATTTGTATATTTCTCTTATTAATACATATAAAGCAGTGTTTCCCTTTGATTAAGCTTTGCTTTTAATACACTTTACTTATGATTTGCAAAAAAAGAAAAAATATACAAAAGTTTTGAACTTATTTCAAAATATATTAAATATTCTCAATGACATAGGCGGTTTTAGTTGCAGGAAATATAGCTGCTCTAATTTTATGTTACAAAACTTCACTTATCATTGTTAATTTAACTGGTACATTTGTAATAAAAAGTTTTTCAACATTACTAACCATTAATAATACTTTATTTATGGTTTTGAAGAGTTATTCTCAAAAAAAAAAATTTGAAAAACATCCTCTTCAACCGGTTTTAGGAGATTTTTCACAAAATACTTTAACCGATTTCAGTAAAATTTAAGAAGAAGTAACGCAATAGCATTCCCTTGAAATCACAAAAAGAATTTTACAAATCGGTTAATGCGTTTTTGGGTAATAGCATAATATGCATAGGTACTTACTACATACTAGTTCACTGTCTCAGCAATCCGAAGTCCGCCATAATTTATGTTCGAAATTTCACTATCTACACTGTTACATTTAGTATAGGTAAATAGTTTTTGTACGCTCAATAACCTGAAGTAATAGTTTATTTAAAGTTTTGTAGTATTTACACCAAAGTCACTAAAATGTAGGCGTAGATGAGGTAATAAGTAAGAAAAAGTAATGTGTAACGGTAATTACATAGGTTTCTGGGGCGATTTAAAGCAATCATGTTTGCAATATTCTTACGCCCCCAGTTACACGCAGTGTTTTTCATCACACTTGCAATAAAAAGATAAAAAAGTATTTATGGTAGTCCAAAATACAAATTTAAACACTCTTTTGGGAAAAAGTTTTTTCTTTTACTCCTGATACGCCTTCGTGCGATTGCACACTTACTGCGCAAGAGTGATAAAAAGTTATTAAACAACATCTTCATCGCTGGTGGAATTCGATACAAACACGTCCGTAACACGGCTGACAATGCTAGACTAACTAGGTATTAAGTGATTGGAAGCACTCATGGTACTATTTAGTTACGATACCTTTGTCAAAAAGTCTGCGTAAGTCCATTTTCTTGAACGCAGAGATAGCTAGTTGTTTATCGAGCTTTAGACCGAGATAGAAATATGATATGATACATTAAGAGGTTTGAGGTGGTTCTACTGAACTGGAGTTTAATTTGTGGCGTTGATTTTCTTGCCTTGTGCTACGTCCAGATCTCGACATGAACTTAAGCCTAGTGCCCACTAAGCTCGCCGAGTCGAATCTTATTAATTCGCCTTCTGCATTTCTTATGAAACTACGTCCATTAGCGACGCGTCGAATCGGATTCATCGTTCATTGTAAATGTATGCAGGGCTCGATTCGACGTGCCTCGACTCCACCTAAGTGTCCTCAAGACTTTATTCAGCCTTTGTGACAGAGATTTAATACCTAAAGGGTACCATGAGTGGTTTCAACCACTTAATACTGCAGTTGGTGAAGACGTGGTACACAGTTGTGACATCTGAAGTCTACTCGTACCGTAGGTATGCTAGTAAGTAAAGTAAAGTAAAGTTTATTCATTGTTAACTGTGTACATAAGATGGTATGATATACAGGAAATACAGTATCAACAGTGCCCATTTCGAGCGTACAATATTCTTAAAAACTACTGACTATATTAGCTTACTGGCTAACTTATAATTATTACCCGGTATATTTCAGAAAAAACTCATTTAGGTTGTAGAACATCGTATGCAAAACGAAGCTTTATTTAAGACAAACAATGGGTTATAATTATGTATAAAGAAGAGAAATATGCAAACATTTATTTCTACAGGAAAAACCAACTAAGTAGGTATTCGACTGTTTCATTAAATCGTATTTGATCGTCAACTAAATACATTCTGAATATATATACGACAAAGTAGTAAACAAAAAAATATAGGGTTTAAAATGCCATACACATAACGTAAATTTCTTCATGTTTTCATATAAAACGTGCCTTCAAACTTTCAAACCGCATTATCTCAAAATCGCCTATTTACACATAGTCGGTATTTGCAGTAATAGACCGTTATCCTTTCCTTCGTCACATCACATGCAAAACCAATTATAGTCCCTATACAACTTTTTGGTAGAATGAAATTGCTGATGTTTGTAAACAAACATCTTCTGGAAAAACATCTTAAAGACATTTGGTGTATTTAGCCTGGCTTAAAATAAAGAATTTTGTTGATAGTTTTATTTGCAAAAATCAAATATGTACACATTAAACTTTTTTGTAGAACATAAGATGGCTACTTTAACAAAATGTTTAAATGCAAAAAAACACTATACACCATTAAAAGGTTCTACTTGGCGGATAAAGCATAAAAGTTTATATTAAATATTCATATTACATTCTGGCAGTTTATAATGCAACAAATTGACCATTAAGTAACTTTATGCGGAAGCTATCTTTTGAATGCAGCGTCGTATCAATACATGGGTTTTAACATATTGTAGCCCTTGAAAACCTTATTCTATAGGTGCTAAAAACTCGATTTCGTCAAAAAGTCACTTAGTCGGTATTTGCATTAATGGGACGATATAGTAGGACCATTGCATTTAACAAAGTGTAGAAAAGATATCCATTTGAACTTATTGTATATATCCAAAAATAGTAACGGACATTATTGCTTTATCAAAAACTTATCTAGATTAGTATCTAAGCAATTATCAAATACACAGCATGCTGTTCATATTTGCGATGGATGCTTATCCAACTTCACAACTCACGAAAATTTAATGAAACATCAAAAAAACGATTGTTTCCATGTTTGCACACATTTACCTTCAGAACAAGATAAAAAGAAAAACTGGTTCAATGAAAACGTTCCCACCAATGAAGTTACCTTCGATAATTACGAACGTAAATTAAGGGTGCCTTTTGTTGTTTATGCTGATTTTGAAGCCTTTTTAAACCCAATAGCAACACAGTCAAATAACCCTACAACATCTTCTACTACAAATATTCAAAAACATGAGGTATATAGTTTTGGATATTATATTAAGTGTTCTTATAATGATAAATTGTCTGTGTATAGAACATACAAAGGTAAAGATTGCACCCAGGTATTTATGAAGTACATAGAAAAAGATTTAAAAAGCATTTGTAAGAGGAATACTTTCGGAAAAACTCCATTGCCTTTATCCATTGAAAATAATAAACATATTGCTCAGAGTAGGACATGTTACATTTGTGATAGAAATTTAAATAGTGATTCTATCATTTCCTACAATTTCCATACTGGTCTTTACGAAGGCGTAGCACATACATTTTGTTCTGAAAAATACAAAGCACCTCAATTTATACCTGTATTTTTTCATAATTTGAGTAATTATGATAGTCATTTCATAGTACATGGACTTGGTTTGGTGGAAGGGGACATTGAATTGATTCCACAGAACAAAGAAAAATACATTTCATTTTCTAAGAAGTTACAAATAAATAATCGCACAATCAAATTGAGGTTTGTAGATTCACTTAAATTTATGCCCAGCAGTCTTGATAAACTAGCAAAAAACTTGTTTCCTAAACAATTTCATGAATTAAAATTGAATTTCACTTGTGAGGACGATTTTAAACGCTTATTACGAAAGGGTGTGTATCCGTATGAATACATGACATCATACGATTCTTTAAAGTTAACTGATCTTCCCTCTAAAGACAATTTTTTTAGTTCTTTGACTGATAGTCACATCTCAGAAGATGATTATAATCATGCAAAAGATGTTTGGTCCCATTTTCGTTGCAAAAATATGGGCGATTACTCCGATTTATACCTAAAAACAGATGTTTTGTTACTGGCTGACGTATTTGAAAATTTTAGAAACCTTTGTCTTAAGACGTATGGTTTAGATCCCGCTCATTATTATACTGCTCCAGGATTAAGTTGGGATGCAATGTTATTTACTACAAAAATAAAATTAGAACTCCTAACTGATATAGATAAAATATCATTCATTGCAAAAAATATTCGAGGTGGCATATCGCAATGTAGTAACAGATATGCGAAAGCTAATAATAAATTTATGGATGATTTTGATTCAAACATACCATCGTCCTATCTTATGTATTTTGATGCAAACAACCTTTACGGATGGGCTATGTCTCAATGTCTCCCTACAGGTAAATTTGAATGGGTTCATGTAGATACAGACTTCAATATAGCCGATGACGCTGATCATGGTTTCATATTAGAAGTTGACCTCGAATACCCTAACGAAATTCATGACTCACATTCAGATTTACCATTCTGTCCTGAAAACGTTTGTTTGGGTAATTGTAAAGAAAAAAAACTGATTCCTAATTTAAATAGAAAAACTAATTATGTAATTCATTATCGAAATCTAAAACAGTGTTTGAAGAATGGTTTGGTATTAAGTAAAATACATCGCATTCTTAAATTTCAGCAGTCTATGTGGTTAAAAAGTTACATAGATTTAAATACCCACATGAGATCGCTGGCATCATCTGATTTTGAAAAAGATTTTTTTAAACTAATGAACAATTCAGTGTTCGGTAAGACTATGGAAAATGTTGCAAAACGTGTAAACGTCAAATTATTAAATCACTGGGAAAATCGAGGGAAATCGCAAGGGGTTCAGTCTTTTATAGCTAGACCTGAGTTCCACAGTCTATCCATATTCTCAGAGAATTTAGTAGCTGTTCAATTGAAAAAAACTAAAGTCTTTTATAATAAACCGATTTATTTGGGGTTTTGTGTATTAGATATATCAAAAACTTTAATGTATGACTTTCACTACAACTACATGAAAATCAAATATCCTAACAAACTCAAACTTCTTTATACAGATACGGATAGTTTAATTTATCAAATTTTCACTGAAAATTTTTATGCAGATATAAAAAAAGATCTTAATTTCTATTTTGATACATCTGACTATCCTCCTATCAATAAATATAATTTCCCACTTATAAATAAAAAGCGATTAGGATTTTTCAAAGATGAAAATAATGGTAGAATTTTAAAAGAGTTCGTTGGTCTAAAATCTAAAATGTATGCCTTAGATGTTGAAAAATATGATGAGAATGATGACAAAAAAGGTAAATATGGTGTTTTATCAAAAGCTAAAGGAGTCAATGTATGTGTTACAAAGAAATTTACTCTAAATAATTTCAAAACATGTTTATTTAACAAAAATGTGCAACGTGCTCAAATGCTAAGATTTAAATCTATAAAACATGTAATATTCACTCAAAAAATTAATAAAATATCATTATCTCATGATGATACAAAACGTTACTTATTAGAAAACACTTGTGACACCCTTGCGTGGGGACATTGTAAAATAAAAAAATAATTTAAATTTTGTCATGTAAATGACAGAACATTCAAATTCGAATTATTGTTTGTAATATATATTTTGTATGTAAATTTGAATAGTTAACTTAAATTTAATTGTAAATTATATTTTAATTAATTGTTTAATTTAACATTTATTCGTGTTTTGGCATAAGAATATTGTAAACATAGATTTATTGTTTTTTATGTTTAAATTTAAATTGGTGGTTGGGTATATCAAATGTAACAATAGATTATAAAGAAAAGTGTTAATATCAGAATAAATATACATATTTTTTATCAGTTTTTTTTACTCTACTTTAGTTTAAATAGTAATATGTTTATTGAATAGCACCATTTAATGTCTATCCGCATTCATATCAACACTGTTAAACATATTACAGCATTCAAAGATGATTCATTTTTATCATCCTTTCACTACCATTGTCGCAGGTCCCAGTGGGTGTGGCAAAACTCAATTTGTTACAAATTTTTTGAATAATACTAAAGAGATATGTAACATAGAATTTGATGAAATTATTTGGTGTTATGATGAAATGCAACCTCTTTATAATCTAGAAAATGTAAATTATAGTCAAGGAATACCAGATTTTTCAACTTTCGATGGGAAAAAACCTAAACTTCTAATAATAGATGATTTAATGAGAGAATCAGATGGACGAGTTGTTGATATTTTTACTAAAGGAAGTCATCATAGAAATTTAAGTGTTTTTTATATAACACAAAACATATTTCATCAAGGAAGAGGTCAACGTGATATTTCACTGAACACAAGCTACATTGTATTTTTTAAGAACCCTAGAGATAAAACTCAAATACGATACCTGTCACGACAAGTTTGTCCTGAAAACTCAAAATTCGTGGATGAAGCCTACAAAGATGCTACAAAGGATGCTCATGGTTACCTTATGATTGATCTGAAACAAAATACAAATGACATATGTCGTTTTAAAACAAAAATATTTCCATTTGATGGACATTGCACAGTGTATGTACCCAAAAAGGATTTAAATATGATAAAAATCAACAAATTTTAGTCAGTTCTACATGATGCATGCAAGAGTAAACACATATAAACATTTATTAGAAGCATTGCACTTGCTTAAACCCAAATATCGTACTGCATTACTTAAATCTTGTGATGATGAAGAGATCAACATTATATGCGAGTGCATTTATAACGTTCTGAATGGGAAAATTCCTTTAGAAAAAAAGAAAAAACAAAGTTAAAAAAGTACAAAGACATATTAAGGAAATTAGTTTCAAAAGGTAAACATAAATTAAGAAAAACGGTTATAATTCAAAAAGGAGGTGCCTTTTTACCTATTATTTTAGGAGCAGTTCTAAGTGCCTTAGTTAACTCTTTATCATAAATAAACAAAATGGAAAACACGAAAAAAATGTTATTAGTTGAATCGGACTTTATTGAAAAGTTGAAACGCAATGAGAACCCTCCTGAAAATTCCTCATCTCGGCTAGATGAAGAGATGCAAAAAATTCTCAAAAGTAAAATGAACGATCGTGAAAAATGGATGCTTTATTCTCAAGCATTGCAGCGGTTTCTACATTTTATTGAAACAGATCGAAAACCGTTTAAGATACCTATAGTAATGGAGGGGTTCGATCAATTCAACAAAGAAAGTAATGATATCATAAATTCAAAGATACCCAAAAGGAGGAGACAGAATATAAGGAATCAGCGAAAGGTGATGTAACTGAGATACCTGCACCATCTTTGTTTAACACGACACCTGGTGAAATAAATCAAGAATCAATGCCGATCAGTCCATCAAAAATAATAGAGATATTACCTAAATCTTATGAAAAAAAAGCTAGAACGCTATTAGATTACATTGTTTTAAGTAAACCTAAAATTTGGTGGAAGCAGACTGGTGAAGTTGTTATAAACAACCAGACTATTCAAAATAGCAATATTACTGATTTGGTGAGCGACACGGTTAGATGTCTTAAACGTCCTAAACCAATTGGCTGGGAAGTGTTTGCTTTACTTTTAAAAGATATCAAAGTTCCTAAGTCATGCATAGGTAATCCTACAAATTTAGCATTTATTAATGACACTCCTTTGATTGAGCCCTTTACCCCCTCTACTTCTATAAGAACACGAGCCTCGTTAGATAAAGAAAACAACACATCTACTCCTCTTACTACACGAGTACAAAAATCATCTGCAAAAACTATAAATTGGGAAAGATGGACTCCTTATTAGATATTAACAGAATCTACTATGATATCTCTCATCCCGCTGGTTATAGCAGTTTAAATAATTTAACAAAGGAAATGAAAGGTCAAATGAATAAAGAAGATGTAAAAAAATGGTTACAATCTCAAGACACGTATACACTACATAAACCTGTTCATAGGCGGTTTACTAGAAATAGATACATTCTATCTAACTTTAATGAACTTTGGCAAGCTGATTTGAGTGACATGAGTACATATAGTCAATTTAATGATGGTTACAAATATATTCTTTGTGTTATCGATGTATTCAGTAAATATGCTTTTGCAAGAGCCATGAAGAAGAAGGATTCAGCAACAGTTAAACATTGTTTTGAAAGCATATTTACTGAAGCCAACTCAGTTCCTCGTCATATCCAATCTGATAAAGGTACGGAATTCGTTTCAAAGGTGGTAAGAGATTATTTCAAAAGTAAAAATATTAATTATTATACCACTAATAACCCTGATATTAAAGCAAGTATAGTAGAAAGGTTCCAGAGAACTCTTAAAACGAAAATGTGGCGTTACTTCACTCATAAGAATACATATAATTACATAAATGTTCTACAAGATCTTCTTTATTCTTACAACCACAGCTATCATTCAAGCATAAAAATGTGTCCAGTTGATGTTAACTCTAATAATATTATGACTGTTTGGTGTAATTTATATGATCGCAATACAGATAGACAAATCTCACCAGAAACTGCAAAACTAAACGTAGGAGATCATGTTAGAATCACTAAATACAAACATATATTTCAAAAAGGTTACGAAAGTAATTGGAGTGATGAAATATTTATAATTAATTCAATTATTAAAAGATCTCCTCGGATTGTTTATACACTAAGGGATTTGGAAGGCGAACGCATAATTGGGACGTTTTATTCAAAAGAAATACAAAAAGTAACTTACCTCCCCTCCAACGAGTATAAAATTGATAAAATATTACGTTCACGTCGAGTTGCTGGCAGAAAGGAAATACTGGTGAAGTGGCAAGGTTATCCTAATAAATTTAATTCTTGGATACCTGAATCAAGCTTAAAGAAAATATGAGTGATAATAGCTTTTATTTAACTTTGTTAAGTAATAGTTCATCCGATTATTACACAGATAATACGACTGCACATTTTTTAACAAAATTACCAAAGACCATTAAATTGGATGGAGAATGGGTAGTTGGTTTGGTGGAATTTCAATACCCTTGTTCTATGTATAATGTACAAGAGCATGAAAACATAATTTATATAAAGAAAAAAGTGTTTTCGCCTGCTGACAAGACTTCAAAAATTGTGGATATAAAAGCTCATATACCAGCCACTACTTACGATAATATAGATCACTTTCTTCAAGCGTTTAATGAAAACCCTCAGTTAAAAAATAATGTTAAATTTCGTTATGATGAACTAACAAAAATGATAGGAGTAACAACATCAAATAAAGATATCACTTCTATCATAACAACTCCAATACTAAGTCTTCAAATGGGTTTTAAACCAAGAACAAATTTGAAACAAATCACATTGGGAAAAAACCCAGCAAATTTATATTTAGGTTTACCATCTCAAATATTTGTTTATACAGATATCATTCATCCACAAGTAGTTGGAGATGTTATAACATCGTTACTTAGAATAATACCTTTAGATCCAACTAAGTTCATTTATGGAGCTTATAAAACACATATTTTCTCACCTGCTCACTATGTACCAGTTTTACGAAGAGAGTTTGATACAATTGAAATAGATATAAGAACAACAACCGGTGTCAGAGTACCATTTCAATTTGGGTCTTCTTGCGTGAAACTACACTTTCAACGTGTAAAATGATGTATAACAGATCATCAACCTCTTGTCCTTACGAACATTATTATTCACACCAAGCCGGCTCTGGTGTAGGAATTGTCTATAAGGGAGTTCCATATCAAAGAGGACATGGTATAGGCAGTTTTTGGGAGGACTATTTAGATCCGTACTCCCTTTATTATCTAGTGGTTTAAGAACCATTGGAAAAGAAACTTTAGGAGCAGGAGTTGGACTCTTATCTGATATGGTAAATGCTCGCCCTATAGACAGTTCCATACGATCACGATTCAAGGAAGCAAGTGCAAACCTGAAAAGAAAGGCCGATGAAAAAATTGATTCCCTTATGTCAGGATCTGGGTATAAAATGTCCAATAAAAGAAGGGAACCGCTCATTGCTCTAAAAGCATCGCGACGAAGAGGAAGTAAAAAAAATAAAAAAGATATAAATAACGATATATTTTCAAACTAAATAATGTCATTTTTACATAATCATTCATGTGAGTGTGCGAAATCTGAATTAGATATATTTGCCCTTCCATCAACTCAAACAAGCATTGAAAGCGGACAGTGGATTCATTATAAACCAATTTCATCTTTAAGCGATGACGGTCCAATCGAATTTCAAGTACCTGGATCAGGTGATGACTACATAGATCTATCACACACAATGATACACATTACTGCTAAAGTGTTGAACCAAGATGGTACTAAATTAAAAGCAGATGCTGCAGTTGGACCCACCAATAACTGGTTACATTCTCTTTTTAATCAACTTGATGTATATTTAAATCAAAAACTCATATCACCACCAAACAATACATATGCCTACCGTGCTTATATGGAAAATCTTCTCAACTACGGACCAGCAGCCAAAACAACTCATCTTACTTGTGGATTGTGGTATGAAGATACGCCGGGCTATATGGATACTGTTGACGTTAACAACAAAGGGTTTAACAAAAGGCTGGAATTTATCAAGGAGAGTAAGGAAGTAGAAATGATTGGTCATTTACATGGTGATATATTTAATCAAGAGAAATTCTTAATAAATGGTGTAGAACTACGTATTAAGTTAGTTCGCTCAAAAGAATCATTCAATCTTATTTGCCACCAAGATAAAAAATTCAAAGTACAAATAATGGATGCCAGCCTCATTGTAAGGAGAACGAGAATCAATCCTAGTGTTTTGTTAGCCCATCAAAAAGTATTAGCCACAACAACTGCGAAGTACCCCATTACGAGGGCAGAAGTTAAGGTTCTCACAATACCAACGGGGGTTCAGGGTAAAACATTAGATAATATATTTCTCGGACAAATTCCTAAAAGATGTATTATTGGATTTGTATCAAATTCAGGTTTTAATGGTAATTTAGCATTAAATCCGTTTAATTTTCAACATTATAATATGAATTCATTTAGTTTGTTCGTAGATGGTCATGAAGTTCCTTCTAAAACATTACAACCTTCATTTAGTTCTGGTACAATAGCAGCAGCATATCACACTCTATTTTCTGGAACTGGTATTCATTTCCATAACGAGGGTAATGGAATAAGCAGAACAGATTTTGGTCAAGGTTATTGTTTATTGTGTTTTGATTTAACTCCTGATTTATCTGCTAATTCAACTTCACACTGGAATCTTGTTAGACATGGTAGCGTTCGGATAGAAGTACGTTTTGATTCCGCTCTAACTAGTACCATTAATTGTATTGTGTATGCAGAATTTGATAATATAATTGAAATAAATAAAAATCGTGATGTATCTGTAGATTACAATAGTTAAGAAACATATAAATACCCCGTTCTCTTTAATTTATTTTATTTGGAATTCATCATTGTTTGCATGATCATCAATAATTTGTATATGTTACTTAACTATGGATACTAAAGAAATTCAATTTTGTATGAGGAAACTAAACCCATTGTTTAATTCAAATGTTTTTGCTGCCAACAAAATACCTATTCGGGTTAATCTACCTACCTTTATTGTCAGTAATTTGGACCCTGATTCAAAACCGGGTTCCCATTGGGTTGCTATACACATTGATGTAAATGGTGTAGGTGAATACTTTGACTCCTTTGGCAGGAAACCTTCCGGTTATCATAAGTCATTTCTAGATAGAAATACGAGACGGTGGTTTTACAATAATAAATCACTTCAAAACCATTTCACTTCTGTTTGTGGTGAATATTGTTTAGTTTATTTGTATTTTAAGTTTCATGGAAAATCTATGAAACATATGCTTAACTTGTTTTCTGATAATTCTTTATGTAATGATCTAGTATTACGAAATATGTTTAAGACCTTTTTTGTGAAATAAATAAAAATACGTGTACTGGTAATAATGATTTTTATTTTGAATTCTCACATAGTAACCTTTATAAAACTACAGACATTTGACACCATTTTATTTCTTATTTATTTTGTTTGGAATGTGAAACAATGCAAAAGAATATCTTACAAGGAAATTTAGTTAAATCATAAAAAGGAAAGATAAGAAATGTGAAACACTTTAACACTATCCTACTGCTATCGTTAAAAATTATATTTATCACTGTTTCTTATTATCTATAAAATATTTTACACATGTGTCCTTAGAAGCTAATTGTTTTGTAATATTATATACAATATTTCGCGTATTTTGTAATTCCAAGTCGTCTTCCAACGCAAAATACTTCAGTCTGACGTCCGCGTGCTTCCAGTGTTCCGTGGATGGGATGTTTTTGATTGTTTGCATATCATATATCTCTATTTTAATTAAGTGAGATGAATACGCCCCATCATCTTGTCCAGATGATAAATTAGCCACGCCTTCTGGCGAACTTTTGCTTACATTCGAAGACCGTTTCAAGGTTTTACACTGCTTTTTAGGTCGTTCAAAGAAGCTGTCAATATTATTTCCAGGACGTTTCTTTGCGAGGGCTTGCTTAACTTTGAAACCAGCTGTACCTTCCTCATCGGTTGAATCACCCTGATTTTCCGGGTAGTAATAGTTCTTGAAAGTATTTTCAGAGAACTGAAACAATGAAAGACAATATTTTAAACACTATTAACAATTCTATTAATTAAATACAAAGAACACTAGACGAAACAATATTATAAAAAGGCAATATGGGTTACAGTAATTTAAAAAGAAAAACATACTCACGTCCATTGTTGGATCTGTCTATAAACACTTCACTTTTGAACGCACACTCCACTTCTCTATATACCACACTAGATACAAGGAGCTCTGGTACAGAAGGCTGCCTCTACAGGAATACTTATTCAGCCTCGACTGTCTTTGGCTTTTATACTCGTAATATGGTAGAGAGCAGGGGAACGTACCATAAATCTTGTTTCAACCAGTTCATCTTATACCTGAACGCAAACAATAAACTTTTTGTCATTTTACAATACAATAAACATCTATAATAAAGCAACTAAGTTGTTACAATAATAAATTCAAGTCACAAGAATTACCGGTGCGTTAGTCTAAAACATGTTTACACCAGTTAATGCTCTTTGTTAAATATGAATAGAAAGTATCATGCCTTGACATGTTCGTCGAAGGATCTCTTTACCCAAAACCCGAATTATTCAAATAAACGGAAACAATAAATATATATTATCTTTAAAAATGCACAAAAGACATTTTTATTCACATAGAATTAGCCTTAAACATGTTTTAACCGGTTCTCAGTTTCTCACGTCGTAACAAGTTTATTGAAAGTATGCATTCTCTTAAACAATACACAAGTCATAGAAAATAAGAATAGGTAAGTAAATTATTCAAAGAAGGTACAATAAATAAAGCAATTAAGCAAAAACGCAACTTCACAAAATTACCGAGGTTTATTCAGATACAAAACATTGAAATATATGTAAAAAAAAAGTTTGATAAGATGGGAAATTAACTTTTATTAAGACGTAATCAAAAAATTGACTTATTAATCATATGTACAAATTTGGTAATACAACAAAGAGAAGTATGATAGAAATAGGTATAAGATATCATAAATATTCGAGAAAAAGAAAGATACGCTAGATAGGATCGTTAAGTTTAGGTATTTGGATAAACTTAAATGTAACTCATAAGTTCTTAAGTTAAAACGTAATTATAATACATTTCATAAATACCTACATTTATAGAAATAAAAGTAAAAGTAGGTGAAACTCAGTTAGGTTTCATAAAGGTAAGTCTAGACTACTTAGGTTAACTAAGAGTAGGTTTTAATTAAATTTGGTTAGGTTACGAATGGAAAAGTTAGGTATTTTAATTAGGTTAGGTTAGGTTAGAATCGCAATCCATTATGATTACAAAGTTATACTAAAAATTAATTATAAAATACCTATCAGTATGAGACACAAGGAAAAGGTGTGCATGACACTGCCAGGTAGCTGGGTAGGGTAACAATGGTCTAGCGCCGAGTCCAGATCGAACAATAGAAAGGGTCGGTAATCCTTTTGTGACCGTCGTGCACAAGGTTTATTGTGTAAAGAACGTATTCTGTAAATACTAGAAGGAGGCTTCTGAGAGCGTCGAGACCCAGCGCAATGAATCTAAATGGGGGGCTATTAGTTTTTTTTTTTTTTTTTTTTTTTTTTTTTTTTTTTTTTTTTTTTTTTTTTTTTTTTTTTTAGGTTCAGTAAGACCATGGATGGGCGGTGGTGGGGTCCTGGGAGCAGGCCCCAGACCCGGGCTGGTAACGGGGGTACCCTACTACTTCTGTGATGTAACTGAAAATAAAAAACATCGCTCAGAGATAAGGTTCAAATTAGCATGGCAAAAAATACAGTGCAGTCAAAATACCATCAAAATATGAAAAAGCATATGTCAATGTCAATATCACTGCCGTATGCCGTATTTCAGGCCATAAGGGCTGTTTTCTCAAATTTATATGAAAAAATCTCAAAAGCAGAACTTTAAATAGTATTTTATGCAACAGGCGTTTAAAGGAGATCAAAAAAGACGAGTGGCGTGGGTAACAATTTGAGGCGAAGCCGAAAATTGTTATTAAGACGCCACTAGTATTTTTTGACTCAGTTAAACACCGTTGCATACAATACTTTTTCTACGACCATGCACTTTTTCTACGACCATGTTTTTAATAGGTTTCTTGAATAACTTTAGTGAAATTCACACTGTTTCCTGTATTTTGACGCAAAGGTTTGCACTGTCAGCTCAGCTGCCCAAAGCCTTCCCGCGCACGCGCGCCGTATCGTTATAAGGCGTTGCCATGGTTACAGAGCCAAACAATGCGTTTTCAGTTTTTTCGATACTGCGCGCATGCGCGGAAAGCCGGCGGACACTGGCTTTGGGGAATAGACTTTTATGTAGGGTTTTAAAGATCTATGCACGACCCTGTAAATGACGAATAATAGTTCGGGAGTAGAAAAAAGAATTTCTAGGAAAATTATTTTGAACTTGATAGGTAGAACAATTTTTAAAAGTTGTACAAAAAAAATCTGAACTAAGTTTGTAACTATATGAAAAGCATTTTTTATCTTAGATTGCATATTTTATATGCATATTATCGTAACTAATTTTCTTACAAATAAAAAGAGAATTATTAGAATAGGTTGACGGTGTCTACCGTAAACTGGGGTTACATTGAATTCCAAAATTGGTCAACGTAACGTAACCAAGGAAGAAAAAAAATGGGACCATCAACTTTTTTAGTCTTTTCCTGCTAAAAATCTAAAAAGGTAACAAAATAAGTGATATCAGAATTATTGTTTTCTGTCACGATGCCTGCACGTATGAAATGTTTCTTTTTAACCCAGTGGTTGACTGGTAGAGAATGCCTTAAGGCATTATGTCCACCATTTGTACTTATTTTTAACCGACTTCAAAAAAGGAGGAGGTTCTCAATTCGACTGAATGTTTTTTTTTTTTTTTTTTTTTGTATGTATGTTACTCGATATCTCCGAGAATCGTGGACCGATTTTCAAAATTTTTTTTTTGATCGAACCGGTATAACCCCGAGATGGTCCCATTGGCACCAAGTCAGGGTCTGATGATGGGATCTTGGAGAAATCGAGGGAACTCTTCAAATGTTATAGGCACATGTAATGATTTTAGTGTATTTTTCAAAGGTACACCAGTATTTACGCCTGACGGTAGTAATTTTATGTGGCTGAGCTGATGATGGAAGGTCAACTCCTCAATGGTTAGGAGTTAAAGGATAATTCTTTCACTACTGTACATATATTCGGACTGATACATATAATATCACTAGGAACCACTAAAAATCAACAAATTAACTTTTTAACAAAAAATAAAACCGCCTTCAAAAATAAGCGCGTTACAAAACACGGAGAAACTAAAAAGCAAAAAATAATAAACCTTTGAATTCAGATTTCTTATCGTATTGCAATAATCTAAACATCCAAATTATTTTTGGAGTCGGTACCAGACCTGTTCGTCGCCTTGCTATTGCCTGTTTGCCCCACCCAACCATACACAGGCTGCTGGTACCGACTCCAAAAATAATTGATTTGTTTATGATTTGGATGTTTAGATTATTGCAATACGATAAGAAATCTGAATTCAAAGGTTTATTATTTTTTGCTTTTTAGTTTCTCCGTGTTTTGTAACGCGCTTATTTTTGAAGGCGGTTTTTTTTTTTTTATGTACAATAAGGAATAAATAAATAAAATAATGTACGCAGAAAAAAAACGATGTGATCAAACATAAACTGACCATGGGGTTACTTTGATACACTATATATTTTTTTTAATGATAATCGAATGTAATCCCTTACAAAAGTATTTTATGTCAAGAAAAGATAAAAAAAATAGTTCGCAGTAAAATATTACAACTCTTTAACGCTATTTTGGGGTTACTTTGATCAAGAATAAAAATTAACATCTGAAAAATAGCAACAAACTATGCTTATATTTTGACACGTTATCCGCACTGCCCACGACCATACTTACTTATTCACCGCGTCAGAGCACCATCTAACTATAAAGGTTGGTTAAGAGTTATCATAATATGTGTAGACTTCATTACCGTCCACTCATAACATATTAAATCCTTATTTTTTGGTAAAATAAATATAATACGCTCGTGACAGGTCATATTTTGTTCGCAATCCGAAAGAGTCAACCCTTTTCCCTATTCACCCCCTTCCCGACCCTATTCACTCCAACGTTAGGGTGAGCGAAAATTACTAAATAAAACGACATATTTTCAAAGACAAACCGAAGTTCACACTGTCGGAAGATTTTTTGTGTAAAAAATTAGCATGGCACATATAAAAAAACTGCTATCGACGTTCAAAAGTCGGTTCTGGCCCTATTCACCATAAATTACGTTAGTTATACCCGTTCCGACCCCATGAACCCAAAATCTTCAGAAAACGATGTACTATGTAGCCCAATTTTATTTGGTATTTTGGAGGTAACTAGTAAAAATAATTTAGTTTTACAATTGTGCGAAAATAGATTCTCATTTGGCCGGCTTTTTTAACCTGGCCTGGTGGCCTAGTGGTAATAACGTTAGCTGCATAAGCTGAAGACCCGGGTTCGATTCCCGGCTCAGCCACCGTGGGCCTTGTCGTTTTTTCTTTCGTGTATGATATCTATTTCAATATATGTATGTATGTATGTGAACACTTTATTGTACATAAGACAAGTTAGGACATAAAAATACAGTATAGTTATGATGTACAAAGGCGAACTTATCCCTATAAGGGATCTCTTCCAACCTTTGAGCGAATTGAAAATTTATTATTTATATAAACTTGAAAAAGAAAAAATCAAAAATAATTCAATAAAATAATTTTATTTCTTCCCTAGTTCTATAGTTTCATACTTATGATTTTTCTTTTAAAGTAATCCGTTTATATTATAGCAACCATGGGTGATTTTTGCGGACTTAAGTAGAAAGGTAGGGGTTGACAGTAGTGTGATTAATATTTCTAAGTGTTAATTTCTTGTATCTAGTCTAACTACGAACGAACGATACATTTACATTGACGTATAAATTGCGTCCATATACAGAGAGGTCATTCATAAAAATACCACTTTAGGTAAGTTATATATATTTTATACAATGTGACAAGCCACCACACATCCCAATTCACCCCTCTTCCGACCCTAATCAGCCCCTCGTAAACCTATTCACCCCCTTTGGGACCCGATTCCCCCCATTCCTGATCCCATTCACCCCTCAGGCCGCGGATATTTATTCATCCCGTAAAAAATCCCCAACACAGTTGCATCGCTTTCTTCATGAAAACCATTATAAAAATATGTCTTATGATTTTCTGTTATACATAAACTTTAGAAGTGTATACACATTCAAAAGGATAATGAACGATTAAAATGAGTAAAAATCCAATAAATTTGAACGTCAACTTTGACAGACATGAAACTAATAAAAATGTGTGGCTTGCACATTTTCACTGTAATTTTAAATATGTAACACATTTTTTTTAGTAACATATTGTATGTAATACTTTTCACTCAACAGATAACTGTTATTGGCCTAAGACTATATAAAAATACCTATGTAAGTTGAATATTTACGGCTGTTGTCCTAAATACCAATAATAATAATTAAAAAAAACATAATATATTATTTTCCTACTTTGATTGCGGAAAATAGAAGGAATATGTCAAGAAATATAATAACATTATCCATACTATCCATACTAATATTATAAATGCGAAAGTAACTCTGTCTGTCTGTCTGTTACGCTTTCCCGCTTAAACCACGCAACCGATTTTGATGAAATTTGGAACAGACAATCTTTAGACCTTGAGACAGAACATAGGCTACTTTTTATTTCGAAAAAAAGGGATGAAGGGGTTGAAAAAGAGGTTGAAAGTTTGTATGGGATTTCTTAATTTTAAATGATAAAACCATGAAACTTTATATTTTAGCACTTGATAAGAAATCATTAAACATATATTTAAAGTCACATACAGGTCGAACGCGATTAATTAACATTATTTTTACCTTTAAAATAAACATGGTGGGAAATAAACATTAACTAAAAGCGGGTAGATTATATTTATTTGTCTACCCCGAACATTTATATAAATTAATATCGGGTAGTTTTGTGTTGTTTACATCTCCGGTGACATTTTGCTGGGACGTCAGTCTTCCGCGACCACGGCCAGTGCAACCTGGTCGAAACGTTGGGAAAAAAGGTAAAAATAATGTTAATTAATCGCGTTCGACCTGTATGTGACTTTAAATATGTGTACAAAGCGCGAGAACTTAAAGTGTTATATCATTAAACATCTTGATAAGGGATAGGGATAGGGATAGGGATAGGGATAGGGATAGCGATAGGGATAGCGATAGGGAAAGCGATAGGGATAGCGATAGGGATAGCGATAGGGATAGCGATAGCGATAGCGATAGCGATACGGATACGGATACGGATACGGATAATATGGGTATCGTTAGAGGGATACGGATAATCGATCGGCGGTCTCTTACAATCAATGTGCTCTAAAACGATCGTTGTTTGCTTGCTTGAAGATTACGTTTGCGATAAGTATAAGCAAAATGTAAAAAATTGTAAGGGATAATAGAAAAAAGTACTTTTTACCCACCGATCATAGTGTCGAAATACGGGCTATGTGGGATGTTTATAAAGGTTTCCCCAGCGTATATAGAAATACCTACGCTGTGGTCGATGTGTAATATTTCTACAATCATTGCAAGCAAAAGTATTATGTGCAATCGAAATAATCGCAGATAAATATACCTACAGAGAAACCTAAGGATCTAAATGAAAATCTTAATGAATACTTTTATTACGCGGGCGAAGCCGCGGGTAAAAGCTAGTATATAATGTTATTATATTTCGGGGGTATACCCCCGGAACCCTTTTCACCCCAAATTACGGTATTTATTAAATTGTCATTATGTAAAATGTCGGAAACTACGGAACCTTACACTGACGCACTCTTGGTCGATTTTTCTTCTTAATGCTATGTAAGAGATAATAAAAAATTACACCTCCCAATTTATAATAAGTTTTTTTTTTGCAAAAAAATTATTTATTGCTCTCCGAGACATTTCTAAAAACCCCTGACTCAATGGGGATACGACGTTTCATAACAGAGTTCCTATGATCACCTTTCTGCTCCATCATCAGATTAGCTCCATGATACCATAATATTGATTTACATATGTGTGCAAAATTTCAGCTCAATTGGAAACCGGAAAGTGGGTCAAATTTAGCTTCTACGTTTTGACTCAAACTAACATAACTACTAACAAGGCAAGTTGAATAAAAGCTTGTACCTATAAAGGCTTCTGATACTAGATTTGCAATAAGTTTACTTGTCATAATTTAAGAACAGATGAGACAGACATATCCAATGACACAAGTCTACACCGTTTTCGTGAACTGTCAAATCACCTCATACAATTTACGGCTGTAAGGCAACCAGGTAGGGTTTATTATTGCACTTTAATTACATATTAATGATTTCTAGCCCGTAAGATATATATTTACTTTATTAGATATTTATGCGGGTGAGAGTGTAATTTAGGTTTTTATAAAGAATCAAATATTTTTAAGCGACCCGATCAGATATGTATGCGGATAAGGACCCTCCCATATCTACCATCTTGCGATCGTAGCGTCGGGCCAACTGTATGGCTAAGCCGCGCTGACGCGGCGTCTTTTTCCATACAGTTGGCCCGACGCTATACGCTCGCGAGACGCTAGAAAGAGAGACGATGTTTTTGCCGGTCACGGAGCATCACAAATTTTTGCCGGGAACATGTCGTCATATACTTATGGCCCCCTTTAGAAAATCAGATATTTTTGCACGGCTGTTCGTAGTCATTTATGCTGGTCACCAGCTGGTGTTCCATGAATATTTGGTCTAGTTGAATGGAGAAGTGCCATTCAAAACAAGCGCTTTGTAAATAACGATGTATTTAGGTGATTAACATAAATTTATTCAATAAATAAAAAGTGACTAGTATGTACAATCTTAAACAATTGAAATATAAAAATTAAAACTAAAGTACCTTAAAAATTTAAATAAAACTAAATTAAAATATAATTATAAACTAATAAAAAAGACCTCCGCGAGTTGTACCGGGTACAAAGGTGCCCATTAAACTTGCCGCATTGCCGCGTTGGATGGCAATGGACAACCTTTGCACCAGGTACGAGCCCGCACGAGCATCGGAGGTTCTTTCCCTCAGCTTAAGACCCAACTCCCGTATGAACGCTATGGCCTCTGACCCCCAACACCCCGTTGTCTCAAAGGCGAGGGGAACGAAATAATATTTCGCCTCAAGCGCAGAATATTTAGCTCTTTTTAGCAGAGCTGCAGATTCTGCAGCAGCGCCGGCTGCCTGTACCGTCCGGCTTAGGTGTGAGGCGGCGAAAGTGCTGACGCACGTGGCGTCCCACAGTAGGCACTTACCTTTCTGCCAAGGCACCAGGGTTAAGCCGTCAGGACGTTTTCCATCAGTGCGGCAGAGGCCCGGTGGTTCTAGTACGCAAGGGATGTTTTCCGATACCAGGTGATTTATAATTATTATTGTTTTCGTGTTTTTCAACTTACAGTTACGTGTTCGCGGTATGCACAGAGTAAATCTTTAATGAAATTGAATCATTTTTTTATATATACAATTAAATTTGAACCAGAAGCACTATACCTATACCCGCTCGCATTCCCCTTTTTTCTATTCTAAGAATCGATTAATACGTATCTGAATATGTATGAATAAATTAAATTGTAATTGTTTACATACAACCTGTGAAGTTTGGTTGACAAAATTTGACGTAGGTACTGTCATATATATTTTTAAAATGACGTACTGTTAATACCAGCGTAATGAAAATGTATTCCAATGAGTAAAACAAAACATGAAACTTTTTTCACTTTAACCGAACTAGAATGAAATCATTTATACTCATTCGGTTGTGTTCGTTATTTTCTTTAATAATGTGATATATTTTTATTTATTTTTTATGCACAAGCCATGCACCTTTAAATTTTAAATGAGATTGGATCTCCACCTGACATATTTGATTTACCCTATTTATTTTGAGCACAGTTTTACACTGGTATGGTTTTTCGTGTACGTACACTATGTTCTGTCAAAATATTTGTCAAATCTAATTGTCAACGCGGAGCGACCGGCGACACGTCTGCCTCCGATGAGCCGCTCACGGCGTCTAATCGAAAGGAGAATTCTGACGGCAATGGCGAATGTATGGAAATTTTACGATAGCTTAAATTTAAGGTAAAATTTCTTTGTTGCCTTTGAGAGGAAAAATATAAAAAACCTCAAAACTTCTAGTCCATTTATCTGGCTTTTAGAATCACTTAATGTTATAACTAAAGTATTGAATTTTTTTAACAAAGTTTACTAAACGGCGACATACGTTTTTCTCATTTTAGGTCAACTTTGCGTGGGTTTATTTATCATACCTTTAATAATTAGAGATTCTGAATAGTCAAAAGTTGTAGACACACTCTTTAAGATAATAACTCCATTTATTTTATTTCATTTAATTTAGAAATGTGAGCAGCATTTGTTAAACGCCGAATGCACTTTTCGAGGATTTCGTACGACCCCCTCTTAAAACGACAATCTTGGGATAATTTTAATAAAAGTACCTAAGCTATGTAAGGCATACGAAAATTAATATTACATGGTTGATCAAAAATAACTTGTTCGGAGGTAGACTACAGACACCAGCAATAATCCGTTATACAACGATGGCTGCAAAATTATTTAATACGATCTTTTTTGTAGAGCCATAAGGGCGTGTCTCACATTTTTGCGGTCTTTATATGTATAAATCACACGTTACTGTACCTACATAAGTTGTAACCATTGTGGAAGTAAAAAGAAACGTTGTACTAAATTTAATTTAATTATTAATTTCATTCACCACTTTAAATTCATTTAACAACGTCATGAGAAAAAGCCAGTCGAATATCAAATACCTTTAAATCAGGGCAGCATTTTATAAAATTCCGCCGACCAATAAAATAAAAATGGCATTGGAATATTGTTCTCTTATTTAATATTGGAAAACGTGGAGCTTCGAATTCCTAGAGTTGTGTAGGTCGAGAGGTTATGTCTAGTCGGTTCGTCAAACTAGCATCTACTAGCGTACAAGGGTCTGATGGAGGCCTGACGTAGGTACTCTAGCAATTTGATCTGCTTGTGTAGGTTTTGAGACAGAGCGCGGCTAGTTCTCCATACAAACGTAGTCATGTCTCTTTGGATATTCATAGGTACAATCGAAGATATTTTAACATAATTTGATGACGTTTTTTTATTATTTCATAATCATCCTTTGACGACCGGTCTGGCTCAGTCGGTAGTGACCCTGCCTGCTGAGCCGCGGTCCCAGGTTCGAATCCCGGTAAGGTTATTTATTTGTGTGATGAGCACAGATATTTGTTCCTGAGTCATGGATGTTTTCTATGTATATAAGTATGTATTTATCTATTTAAGTATGTATATCGTCGCTCAGCACCCATAGTACAAGCTTTGCTTAGTTTGGGGCTAAGTTGATCTCTGTAAGGTGTCCCCCAATATTTATTTTATTTATTTATTTATCCTCGTTGCATTATTTCGGCATTTGCCACGGCTCATGGGAGCCAGGGGTCCGCTATGACAACTAATCCCAAGATTTGGCGTAGGTACTAGTTTTACGAAAGCGACTGCCATCTGACCTTCCAACCCGAAGGGTAACTGTATTGGAATTAGTCCGGTTTCCTCACGACGTTTTCCTTCACCGAAAAACGACTGGCAACTATCAAAGAACATTTCGCACACAAGTTCAGAAAAACTCATTGGTACGAGCCGGGTTCGAACCAGCGACCTCCGGATCTTTTTATCATTTCAGAATGTAGGAAATAAAAAGAGATACCACTTACACACGTTTTGAAAGAGCGCACTAATACATACACTTATATTTAATAATGAAATTTGATATACAGTCGCTTTCAATTACATTTCCAAAACACGAAAAATAACTGAAACAAGTTTTTATGCTCATAAATCTCATAATATTAGACGTGTTCAGATTTTTGTTTGCGTAAGAGTTTAGCTGTAACTGAATACGGTTATAGGTTTAGGACTGTAGGTAGAACCAAAGGTACCTAAAACAAACTGGGCCAATATACATATTTATTTACAATATTGTTAAAATACACTCAGAGGATAATAAGGAGAGTATGTTTGTATGAAGAGGCGATTTTGAGCGGGTCCTCCACTTTCGTTTTAATAGGGTTTGAGTATTACACAATAGGCGATGCTTCAGTTTCACGTGGCCCGTGGATTGTCTTCCTTTACATCATAATGTTTACATGAGATGACTATCTATGATTACAATCAAGAGCACATTTAAGTGCTAGAAATCTGGCTTTTTTGTGTCTAAGTGCATGTCGCTAGTTTTTAGTTGTGTGGCTCTAAGGGTGGTTGTTTTGCTTTAGGAAATAAGGTCAATACGGGTAATGTTAAGGGAGAAAAATATATTTGGCCGTTTTAATCTAACGGTTTTTTTTTACATTTTGCTACATGCTACTAAATACACGCTACATGAATCGTGCGCTCAAAGTATCATGTATGGACCTACTCGTTGTAAACACCCAGACCATTTCCAATTTTGTTACATAGATCGCCCTCGCACACATACACATCGTCGGTCACAAGATTTGCAAGTCACTAACCCCACAAAAAAACGGGCCCTGAAATCTTAGCTACTAAATGTACTCGTAAAAACATCCACACTGTTAAATTACAGTTCCTAAACTGTATGGCAGCGGAATATGGTTTAACTACGGCTAACAATGTTACTCTTAGCACAGTTACAAACAAAAATATGAATACAGTCAAAGAGTCAAAACTGTGTATAAAGAACTTTGTTGCCTGTATGTTAAGGTCGTGTATACATATTTTGGCACTTCAGTTGTATACATATATTTGTTGCTGAGTGTAACTATGGAACCTCGCATAGAAGATCGCTTAGCGTATGTTAATCGACTCATGTAGTAAGTAGGCTTTTCTTGGGTCAGTTGTTCGCTCGTAAGGAATGTTTCGGGAACATTTCACGAGTGTTTACGCTACTTGAGCTAATTTGACTTTAATATTCGTACACATGTTACGTTGTACGAACGGACGACCGGTCTGGCTCAGTCGGTAGTGACCCTGCCTACTGAGCGGCGGTCCTGGGTTCGAATCCCGGTAAGGGCATTTATTTGTGTGATGAGCACAGATATTTGTTCCTGAGTCATGGATGTTTTCTATGTATATAAGTATGTATTTATCTATTTAAGTATGTATATCGTCGCTTAGCACCCATAGTCCAAGCTTTGCTTAGTTTGGGGCTAAGTTGATCTGTGTAAGATGTCCCCAATATTTATTTATAAATGAAAGAAACCTTTAAGCTTCATATACTCTGCGAATTGGGGTTAATAGGAACTTATGTTGAATCGATTTGTTTCATGTACTTAAACATTATCCATTTAAGCTTCTCTGGTCGTATTTCGTTTTACTTCAAAGTCTTTCTCGGAAAAATTGTAGTACCTATGTAAATTTACCCCATTTGCGTCATCATTCCGCGATTTTCTACTTGTAAACCCTACAACTTCTAATAATACTCGTATATATACAAAAAAATTCCTTTCATATATTAATATTTACGTGCTTTAGTATTTAGTTAATATTTTACCATTGAATAATGAATACCTATATACATATTCTAAATTTCACAAATAAATAAAACTTCTTAAAAGTAGCCTGTTGAACGGTAGAATCAATACTGCGCCTCGGAACAGGCTGTTAAAGTCTAACCTTAGCTAAATAAGTGGTTTCCTTGTAGAAATGACACGGCACGCGAGGCGCGGCGCGGGTTAAAACAGTTCTAAATACCCCTATTTATTTTACGTCTCATGTCTCATGTTTTAATATGCGGTTTTTCTTTGTAAATAATTAAAATCGTAAAAATGGAATGGACAAGTTTTCTCTTCAAGTACCTACAAAGAAGCTTTGGGATACGGATTTAATTTCTTCACAATGATACATACACACTCAGTTGCCATGTATCAGGACCTAATTTTGAGTTCCTGGAGAAATTAAAGGAATTCTTCTAACATAAGTATTCTGTTAGAACACTTATATCTAGGGATTATAGTTATGTACTCACACAAACCGGTTATTCTTTTGTTCAGAACTATTTGTGTCCTGCTTAAACAAACTCTTCAACTAATTCGCATGGGCGCTAGGACGCCTCGTACTCAATTTTATCTAAAGTTAAACTTTAAAAACTCTTGTAATCCAACTTCTGAAGCGAGGAAGAAAATTTTGTAAAAGCTTACAAAAACACCCGAAGGTAACTTTAGGCACGGCACGAGTAAGCATTTCTAATTTCTTCGACGAACAAAAGCAATTTCGTAGCAGTTGTTACCGCCTTTCGTGTAGATGTCTAATCTGGTAACTTACACATAAAACTAACTTTAACGTAGTTCCAGGAGGAATGGCCTTTTCGAAATACCTTATCTTACCTTACCTTATCTGACCTTATCATGAAACCAAACAAAAGAGACCGTGCGTAATTAGTTTTAGATTAACGCCCGTCAACGTATTTATTATGGCGATGTGAAAACGGAACTTGCTTTCGCTAGTAATTTGTTTAATTAAGGTAATTTTATCCTAAAATGGGTGCGTATACGAACTTTTATTGCGGGTTCGACTTCAGCCGTAAAATGTGACGATTCTACAAATAAACTGTCGAATTGTGCCTTCCAAATTTTTACTACCGAACTTTTATAGCTCTGTAACCTTGACCGTTGACAAAGTTGTTCCTGATATTAAATTGAAATGAAATAAAGAGCAAATTTTGGTTTTTATGAGGTTGAAACAAATTTTGTCACCCAGTAAAACAATTTTTGGTTGACACACGGACGCGAGGAAAGTACTAACTAGGTATGTACTAAACCTCCTCCTCCCCCTCGTAAAACAAATAACTATTCTGCGTTTGTAACAAAATATTTGCTTGTTATCCTTTCAGGTGGCGAAATCCAGGAGCCGACCGCACGTAAAGTGGCAGGTAACCGGGAGCCGGACTTGAAATAAAAAGCTGTTGAGTGTCAAGGATACCGATAAAATGACAGAAAAAGTTTACCCTTGAGTGGCGGGGCCCGCATGGGTGGACATCGCGAATGTTACTTATGTTAAAAAAATTATAATTTCTCTAAAAATGTAGGGATGTTGTGCAAAAGCCATATATCACTGAATTCATTATGAAACGGCTAAAATCATTACATAGCAAAAAATACATTCCATTTATGTCAATTTTGCCAGACTCGATCAAATATCAGATGGCTACATTTTCCACTTCCATGTATTAAAGTAACTTTATTTAGGAAAAAAACAGTAAATTGTAGAAAAAAGTAACTCAAGGACTTAAATATACATTTATTTACACTTATATCCCTTTTTCTAACATTTTATACAAGTACATATTATTGCCTGTGTGGTGACGGGTTAAGAATTTCACCACCCCCTTTCTTCCCGTGGGTGTCGTAGAAGGCGACTATGGGATATGGGTTAAATTGTGTCGTGGGCGAGAGGCTGGCAACCTGTCACTGCAATGTCACAGTTTCGTTTTCTTTCAACCCCTTATTTGCCAGGAGTGGCACTGAAGCTTTAGTAGTTTCGTGTGCTCTGCCTACCCCTTTATGGGATGCAGGCGTGATTGTATGTATGTATGTATGTATGTATGTATTACAGTACAATTTTCGCAAAAAAGACGGTTTTTAAACACGTGTCTCAAATAGGTCCAATCAAATTGGGTCATATTTCAAGTTGTTTTGAAGTTGAAGGTGTTGAACCTTTACTGAATGCCGTCCTTGTTTAGTGACGAGTGGTTCGTGCAAGTATGAGGAAGCTAATAGATATAGTTTTAGACGGTTTAATTTATATATTTAGGTATGTCGTCGCACGGGGTCCGGGAGCCGGTCCCTGCCACTTAACAGCTTGTTTTTCCCAGAGTCCGGCTCCCGGCGCCTGCCACTTAACGGAATGTTTTATAAAATACCGCGCCTATGCAACTTGTAGCTCTGCCACCTGAAGGGTTATCTGGGTATATTTTCTGGGCATATTTGAATAGTAAGTGTTAGTTAAATTACATTTATTAGACTTATATTGACCGGGATATAGACCGTGATTACCTTTTTGATTTTTGTCGAGCTCCCGATATTTCGACGCAGTTGCATGCATCATGATCACGGAAAACTGACGAAGGCGGGTGGATGTTACATTTAATTTATTGTATACGTAATTTCACCCCTCAATCCACCACATAACCCTCTTTGAAGTTATTGTTTGTTATTCGCATTCGGTAGTGTCCAATAATTTTGTATTCAATTTACAAGTTACTTTATGCATAACTTATTATATGAAAATCAACATCTTAAACGGGAATTCATCGCAAAACTTGTTTATCTTCTCTCTGCTTACTGCTACTGTATCCTCTTGCTCCTGATTTTGCCAACCAAGTGTACATGCATTTGATCATTCACGCTATAGTTATGGCTATGGTACTTTGCCTGTATAAACTATTCAGCTAGTTATAGCCAGTCACTCTGTTTACCAGCGTTGGTTTTTTAGAAAGTCGGATGAGGAAATTTGAACTTTGACGATGTAATTCATCATGGCAGCCCGCGTGGATATTGTCGAGGTGTGGGCTGACATCCATCAATCAAACAACTCGTGTTTGTGAAAAACAGTTCTACGCGAATATCTACAATTTTTTTGTGACAATATTACACAGATCGAACTGAACGAATAAGAGTTTTGAATGATCCACGGTTAGTTTCATTACTTATATTGACCGTTCGGATTTCCGTGATTATGATGCATGTAACTGTGTCAAAATATTGGGAGCTCGACAAACATCAAAATGGTAATCACGGTCTATATTCCGGTCAATATAAGTCTAACGAACTGAACTAACCAAACTAACCTTATAAACGGCGGCATGTATGTCGGTGGCAGATCGTAAAATCCGGCTATTATCGGGATAATATTACTGTGCATATTCGTGATACCTACGCTATGTTTTCATGGTTCGATTAGCTACTAAGGCCTGGAAACATTGAGACAAATATAAATAAATATAATATTTACAGTTTGACTTCCATTTACGGAAAAAGAGACCTTTTATTTGAAGGCAACGCAATGATACGACGAAGCTAAAGACGATTTCACTTGTAGACAAGAGATACGACAAGAACGAGAGGAATGCTTTAAATGTATCAAGGCTATCATTCAAAAATAAAAAAAAAATAAGCTCTCGTAAACGGTATTGTCTTTACAAACACCATTGACATAAATCTAAACATCGATTCAAGACATTTCGAACAAGATAGCACTTTTGAACTCAATCGCTCAATATCATGGAATCGTAAAGGAAACGTAGTCAAATCGACACCGGTACGGTTTACTAGCCGGGATTCCCGCGATTTATGAGGCAATATGTTTAACGTCTAGTACGCGAACCCTCTCGAACATAACGGAGGTAGTTACGTAAACAGATTGGCCGAGAGCGGGCCGACGCCGTAGATATCGGCCTACGAACGGAACGGAACTTTTGTAGCGAATCAAGAAGCTTTGAAAATGATGGAGGAAGTGGAGGAGAATGGAAGAACAACTTGAAGTACCTATGGGTATCTAATTATTTTATAGTAGTATGAGTTTACATCGCCATAAAAATACTAATATTGACTACTAATGTCGTATCAGGGGCGGCTCACTCCGCGTTTTTTCCGTACATTTCGACGGCCGCGAGTTCGCGGCCCATAAAGTTTGACAACCTTCACGCTGCGCAATACAGGCGCAATAGAACTCAATGTCGCATGCAGTCCGTTGATAGGTTGTTGAGAGTGAGCCTTCTGTACTTGTACTTTTATATATTCTGTGGTCGTATACTAAGTCTAGTCACAAAATTTCATGAGAATCGGCTGAGACTTGCGACCTGTATATGAGAGCATTTAGACATTGTTGCTTGGAGAGAGTTGGATATATCGTACCAGTTTTGACTAAAACGTGAATATTTTGTTTCTGCCAGTAGTTACAAATGTTAGTATATGTTCAAATGTAAGCTCTGTTTCATGGCTACGTGCGTTACATACCAAATTCAGATTTCTAGGATTAAAGTGACATTATCAGAATGTGTGTTTTCCGGCAGAACTCCCACTGGTACGATTTAGCCGACTAGTCGGTTAAATTGTACCACCGGCATAAAACTGTATCAATCAATAATTTGCATATTTATTATCCACTTTATAAATTTTATATAATGGTCTGAGTTTGAATAAAATAAATAGTAAGTACACTTTTTTCATCATTGTTTTTTTTACGTGAACGATGTTTTCTCTAACATGATGTACAGTATCAAGGTTGTCTATTGTTTGCCCGACAGTCATTTAACATAATATTCATTTGCCCGAATGATTTGTTTACCATAAAAATCATATGACATACTTGTTGTTTATCCGAATATTACCTTCCATAATCATACAATGCCATACTATTTGTTAGCCATATTATTAAGTGCAATAATATGGTTTCATAGAATATTCAAACGCCATAAGCAATTATTGCCATATTAATTGTTGCCCATATTATTACTTAACCTAACCTACTTTCTGATAGCAGTTTCATTTTCCAGGGGTCACAGTTCTAACCTAACCTAACCTACTTTTCCAGCAGTTTCATTCTCCAGGGGGTCACAGTTCTAACCTAACCTAACCTACTTTCTGATAGTATTTTCATTTTCCGGGGGGTCACAGTTCTAACCTAACCTAAACTACTTTTCAAGCAGTTTCCTTTTCCAGAGGTTCACAGTTCTAACCTAACCTAACCTACTTTCTGATAGCAGTTTCATTTTCCAGGGGGTCACAGTTCTAACCTAACCTAACCTACTTTCTGATAGCATTTTCATTCTCTAGTCCTTCTAGTACCTAAGTATTATAGTAGTTTTCGATTCTGCCAAAGCACATTATGGAAATTGACTTTTCTGGATGCTAATTTGTATGACAAATGATGGTATGGAATGTGGTAATTACGGATTTCGATGATTCTGACAAATGACATTATGGAAACTGACTTTATGGGAAGCAAAGTTTCTGGCACTAGATTAATATAGTAAACAATGATTATGGCATAAGATGTTATGAGAAACAATATTATGATTGTTGAATAGGATGGCAATTAAAATTATGGCAAATGAAATTCTGGCAAATGGGGGTATCCCACAGTATCAATTATTTTTCTGGAAGTGCCGGATGTAAACTAGTAATCACAATCTCTGTAGAAAGACGTGATTATAATTTTGAATACAGCTATTCCCTTAAGATTTTCTCCCACTTCAAACCTCCAGCGTTTTTACAAGATCCTTGTTTCCAAATCGACGACGACGTTTTGCTCTCCGTAAAACTCCTGCATACGAATAGCTACGACGTACGCGTACTTACTATACAGATTTATCTCCCGTGATTCCGGCTAGATTTTATTGTACTACTTGTTCCTCGTTAGAACCTGCCAACTTTTTTTCGCTGGGCTCTTTAAATAAAGAGAAAATGTTTTCTTTTCTACGTTCTGTGGAAGCGTGTAGGTATTTTAGCAGTTGATTAATGTTTATTATAATTAGGTCA
Source organism: Leguminivora glycinivorella (assembly GCF_023078275.1). NCBI lineage: Eukaryota > Metazoa > Arthropoda > Insecta > Lepidoptera > Tortricidae > Leguminivora > Leguminivora glycinivorella. The sequence continues at coordinate 33,612,267 of NC_062971.1, forward strand.
GGAATGTCGGCCTGTTTTCCAGAAGGAAAATTGTTTTATGATTTCTGTTCTGTCGTTTTACCTGGTTCCTACCAGCTACCTTCTTTCATTTTAACTAGCCTGCTAAAATATTTATTCTAGACTTAAATCTTATTAAGATTCCTTGTTTAGTCTAACCTTCGATGTAAAGTTGTCAATAAAGAGCACAACTGAATAGTAAGTCATAGAAATAAAAGCAAATATATTTAGAGTAAACAAGGGGTGCTAATTTAAAAATTTGTGATGTTATACATCGCCTCTTATGACACTTTTTAGTTTCCATTTTTAACATACATGTCGCAGCAGAAAACTGTCTAAGAAAACTCCGCTGGGCTGGTTGCGTGGGCCGCTTTATTGAAGAGCGTATCGAACCGCCGCTTTAGAAAACGGCGGTTTTTTGTAATGTGATACGGCGGATTATGTACAATCCGACTGCGATATTGATAGTACGAATGGTCGTATCAAAACCATAAAATTGGTTTAATCTTAATCGGTGTCAAAACCTGCCATATTTAGATACGCTAGTTAATAATATCTACCTTTTGAAATATTTATTAAAATATACTAACTTTAATCTTGACCTATCAATGTGGGAAGATGCAATTATTTACCAATAATTATAAAGATATAGTTTCAGAGTTTTTACTTTATGCCTCATAAGTTTGTGGTATTTTTATGACTGAAAAATGTTTTATTTGATATGTACATAGTCCGTGGGTTGAATAACATTGATAATTTGATACTAAAATGTAACGGACCTCTTTTTCTCAAACTGTTCCTTCTTACTAACTTTGGACATGATTATTTATTTATGGCGTTAGGTTGTTTTGTTGCCATTTAATTATTACTTCCTTACATAATTATAACTACAATTCTTAGCACTCACGCAGTTCCGCAAGGTGTCATCGAAACAATGCCTTGGCAATAAATAGGGCAGTGGGTATGCATAAGTAAAGTTATCGATCTAGCGTTCGCGAGGCCTGAACAAGTGGCGGTAGCGTGGCCCTTGGCATTTATTCTTCGCGCACCGACCGCGGACCATGCAAGCACCAAAGAAAAAACCATAGAAAAAATATTTTCAAGTCCCTGTAGTTGCTATTGATACCGAGACTATAGTTATGTTGGTCGGTAGGAATAAGTTTCTTGCTAAGGGATGGTAATAATAATGCCTTGCGTGACGGTGAAAGATTCTTAACATTGATTAAAGTTGCGTGGGTACAGCGGCGCCTGTGCTGCGACGTTTCCATTGATGTTATTATTATTTGCTAGCCGTTATGTTTATAATTACTCCTACATCCTGTACATTAAGGTAAGGAGGAGACATAAAATTCAATGCAATTCTGATAAAAAAGTGATTTAGATTCTTGTCTGTTTAATCTGTGGTCACAAATGGCAGCGGACACGAAAACAAACAGTTTAAACAGGGTTTACTTAGAATTTTGTCAGCTGTGTGTTGAAAGTGTGTCAAGTGGACAAATCAGATTTGGATTTAATCAAATGATAAAAACTGGGTCAACTAAAGAGGTTGAACGTGAATGCGCTTTGAGGGTGAAACGAGACAAGCATTTGGTCCTTAACCTATCAACCTAGAAACTAACTGAGGTCCTTTATACCTACTCGTCTCTATTTCTTTATATTTTAATTGTATTTGGACATTGCTTCTCGGGATGAACCTCATAAATAAGTTGCGAGCAATTTTGGTTTCATGTACCTATACAATATTTATGAATTCAAACCAAATCAGCAACCGCAGCCACATAATACTAGATCCTAATTGCAGTTTTCTGTTCCTGCCGGTAGGTAAGGTTGCCAGAGGTCATCGAAGGTACGGAGTGTAGTCGACAATAGCATGTAACGTCCCTTGAGTTGAAGACATTCAAGTGTTGCGAAGACTGGTTACCATCAGGTGCACGTATGGTGTTTGCGGCCGACTTAGCACAATAGTACATTACATCAGAGGCCGGGAAAATGAGGATTTCCGGCCAAGTGGGTTTATATCGGATAGGGATACGAGGCCGGGAATCCGTTTTCACGCCGAGGCATGTATAGTGCTTTTCTCAAACATACAATGAAATAAAAAAAAAGGGTGCGTCCCACGAGATATAACGTTAACACTTTCGAAACCGGGCTCTACGCGGCGCTACGACATTTTCGCTACATACGGGGAAACCCATGTAATCGGCTACGCTTCTACGAGCGGTGTACCCGACAGTCGGGTTCTTGGTAGCGAAAGTGTTAATATATATAATTTCATGTTACTAACGTTCAGCAGCAATAATGAACGTTAGATATAACACCAACATCAATACTTTTGTAAGAAATAACGCTGAATTGCCATAATATTAGTTTTACTTAACGTTTTTTAATATAACGTTTACGTTACTTAATTTCAGTTTATATACCATACACTACGTATACCGTTCACCGTACATAACATTTCTTAATATAATGTTAAAATTAGCTAATTTCAGTTTATATACCATACACTAAGTATACCGTCCACCATAAATAACATTACTTAATATAACGATTATATTAGCTTAATATCAGTTTATATATACCATACCGTTCTCCATATATAACATTTAAATGTTGCTAAGAAAGTAGGTTTAGGTTAGGTTAGAACTGCGACCCCCACACAAAACAGTTGCTAAGAAAGTAGGTTTAGGTTAGGTTAGAACTACGACCTCCACACAAAACTGTTGCTAAGAAAGTAGGTTTAGGTTAGGTTAGAACTGCGACCCCCATACAAAACTGTTGCTAAGAGAGTAGGTTTAGGTTAGGTTAGAACTGCAATCCCCACACAAAACTGTTGCTAAGAAAGTAGGTTTAGGTTAGGTTAGAACTGCGACCCCCACACAAAACTGTTGCTAAGAAAGTAGGTTTAGGTTAGGTTAGAACTGCGACCCCCATACAAAACTGTTGCTAAGAGAGTAGATTTAGGTTAGGTTAGAACTGCGACTCCCACACAAAACTGTTGCTAAGAAAGTAGGTTTAGGTTAGGTTAGAACTGCGACCCCACACAAAACTGTTGCTAAGAAAGTAGGTTTAGGTTAGGTTAGAACTGCGACCCCCACACAAAACTGTTGCTAAGAAAGTAGGTTTAGGTTAGGTTAGAACTGCGACTCCCATACAAAACTGTTGCTAAGAGAGTAGGTTTAGGTTAGGTTAGAACTGCGACCCCCACATAAAACTGTTGCTAAGAAAGTAGGTTTAGGTTAGGTTAGAACTGCGACCCCCATACAAAACTGTTGCTAAGAGAGTAGGTTTAGGTTAGGTTAGAACTGCGACCCCCACACAAAACTGTTGCTAAGAAAGTAGGTTTAGGTTAGGTTAGAACTGCGACCCCCATACAAAACTGTTGCTAAGAAAGTGGGTTAGGTTAGGTTATTATGCATTTAAAATCTTACACACAGAATGAACATGTTAGATTGATGTTAGATTAATTGAAAAATATATGTTATTAATATTAGGTATCCCAAACGTTATATACATAGATCTTAGATATTATGAACATTACACCGTTTGATGTTAGAATAATTGATTAATATATGGATGGTGATAAGCAATAATGTGTCAACCCACACGCCAACCATTTTGAGAAAATGGCGTCTAAAGATTTTTTCTCATTTTTTTGTGTTTCTCTTAAAAAAAATTGTTTTTTATATAGATTGTTGTGTTTTTCAGCTATAATACGTTCAGTAGTAGTGATTATTGTAGCTTAATTTCAAAACAAACTTCAATTTGACGAAATAATGCCCTTTTCTTTTATTGCGAATTGTTCGACGACGTCAAACTTTTTCAAGACTGTGTTATGATACTTAACCCACTTTTGCTAATTGTTTAAAAATATCTATGAGTCTTAAATAAACATGTTAAAGCACATAAATTGTTATTGTAAAATACTCTACCTATGCATATTTTTAACTTTATAAGTGTTAAGTAACATATCAGTCATGGTCACTTATGTTATTAGGTATAAATAATAAAATAATAATAAATATTATAGGACATTCTTACACAGATTGACTGAGACCCACGGTAAGCTCAAGAAGGCTTGTGTTGTGGGTACTTATAATATATGAATACTTATATACATAGAAAACATCCATGACTCAGGAACAAATATCTGTGCTCATCACACAAATAAATGCCCTTACCGGGATTCGAACCCGGGACCGCGGCGTAGCAGGCAGGGTCACTACCGACTGCGCCAGACCTGTCGTCATGTAGGAATCAATACATTATTTATTAATCAAACCTTTTAATGATTTTTCTACTCCCGAACTGTTATTCGTCATTTACAGGATTGTGCGTATCGAAAAAACTGAAAACGCATTGTTTGGTTCTGTAATCATGGCAACGCATTGCATTAACGATACTGCGTGCGTGCGCGGGAAGGCTTTGGGCAGCTGAGCTGACAGTGCAAACCTTTGCAATACAGGAAACAGTGTGAATTTCGCGAGAATTATTTAAAAAAACTATTAAAAACTAAGTGCATGGTCGTTGTAAAAGTATTGTATGCAATGGTGTTTAACTGACTCCAAAATACTCGTGGAAAGTACGCCACTCATATTTCTTGACCTCCTTTAAACGCCTGTTGAATAAAATACTATAAATTAACTATTAGAGTAATGATCATTTCTAGACACATATTTAAATTATCTGTGCTTTTTCAACAAAAAATCGTTACAAAAACCAAATAATCATCTTTAAAAAAAACAAACTACTTATCTAAAATATACAACAAAATATTTTTTTACGCTAAGAAATAGACTAAGTCATTTAAATTATGAATAACTCATGACTTGTACAAGAACAAAACATAAAATATCTTTAACAAAATAATAAACTACCATTCAGTAAGTATTCAAAAATCAAACAATATTTTTATGCATACATTAACACGTCTTAATGTAATTAGTAATTATAAAAAAATAGTAGCTTATATTAGATTTTTATATAAACACGTACTTGTAAAAAATGTTTGCAAATTATAATAACGAATATGTATATTCATGACTTAAAATGTTCAATTTCGTACTGAATTTACCATTCATGTGCAAAAATATACTAATGGACTAAGTCATAACTTATTTAAACATAAATTAATATGAACAGTTATATTTTACAATATAGTGTCATGGTACTTACACCAAAAACGAACAATTTATGACCCGAATATAATTTAACAATAATGACTTATGTTTTATAACACGGGTCGTAGCATAAAACAACGAATAAAATATCATTTTGCAATAATCATTCAAGTCTCATAGTGGGTAACTATGTCATTTTTTGCGTTTTGCAAGAATGAGTCAAGTGTAAAAAAATCGTTGAGTCAACCCTCATAAGGTGGATGTACTAGTGCTCGACGCGGTACTAGTACTCGTCACCCATGGTTTAAATAGCGATTAATAAGATAAGATTACCGTTACATTCATCGCAATTAGATTTATTAGATGAGAAATGTTTGTAGCCTTCACATTTCATACGCCATATTATAAAATATAGAAACTTTTTTCAATTAATGAATAATATATGTGATGACATTGTCATGAGCAATCAATCTCTCAATTTTGTTAGCGATTTGGTTAAGCTTTGCTCGTATTTGCTGACTTATTTAAAATACTTTCACGGTAAGTTGTGAACATATTCTATAATTGTGTTGGTGCTAGAATGTGCGGGAAGATATTTAAGTAATTAAATGTCGATTTCGTTCATTGTTACTGTGATAAACAAGCGTGTCATTTATTAGGACTGAAAACCGTCGCAAGTCTAAAACTCGACACGGCTGGCATTTATTGGGACTGTTACGTTATTTTCCAAGTCCCAATGTTTGTCGAGCCGTTTTTTCAGGATATCACGATTAAAGTAGCCAAAACGAATCGTTTACAGTTTCATATTATCAGCATATTTTTCTGTAAGTCACATTACTGAAAAAAACAAATTACGAGTACATGCACATAGACAGTTTTTTGTATATCTTTTACGGTTTTATTGATATGTTTTCTCGTTAAATGTAGTGAAATCTGTATAATTTCTTTGGGTAGTGCTTGACATGTCATTTTTCACAAAACATTTTCCTGGATCTGTTCTTCGTGATGCTTCCAGATACAGAGGTGGATTTAAACGACGAAGAAGTGGAGCCGGCAAAGTATTGCAGAACCTGTGGAATACAATTTTTATTTTGGGGAATCACTATTTTAGTTCATTACATAATTTATTTTGCTCAAAATGCGGAGCCGACTTATTCTATTTTATTACATAAATGTAGCACGTAAAAAGTAAATGTTATCAACAGAATACGTTTTTTTTTATTAAATTATTTAATTTTGTAGTAAATTTTAACCCAAAACACTTGTTTTTTTACTGTTTTTCCTGAATCATACTTAGATGTCATCTATTAGGACTGCCAGCAAAAGCAGCTGTCAGTTATTCGGACAAGCGTGACTTACGTTTTATTTAATTTTGAGATTTTTTTATATTATCACTGTATGAAACTAATTGCATTTAATAAAGTTAAAGGTCACATCTCCCAAAAAAGATGGATATATTTTGTATAGATGGGTAAATTATCGTAATATCACGAAACACATAAATATTTTCCCTTAACCTGTCGAGCAGTGGTACATCCACCTTAACACATTATTGTAATTTAAATATGTCTTCTGCCAATTACTATAATAAGTTAAGGTTCTTGACACATTAATGCAAAACAGGCAACACACGATATAGGATTTGTGTTAACCTATTTTTTTACTTTTGGGATAGTAAAAATTTTCAAAATGAAAAGGTCATTTTTGCAAATAGAAGTTTAAAAATCCAGCTATAACATGGCATTAAAATCTCATTTTTTTAGTTTTTGTGGGTTGACACATTATTGCTTATCACCATCCATATGTTATAAATATTAGGTATCCTTAACGTTATATACATTAATCTTTATATACACTGATATTATAGAGAATAAACATTATCCACTTCAAAATTAGATGATTTGCTATTATCGATTTTGAGCATTATAACCAGTGAACGTTATGCTGAACAAGCTTATACAAAGTGAGCGTATATTTTATAAGTTATATACGATACGTTCTTATATCTCGTATTACTTACCCAAAAAAAAATGCTCTAAAGGACAATATTTTATAAAAAAAAGTTACTTTGCAGGCCTAGGCCTAAAAATAATATGAAATCCCTTTACAGTCCTCTCGAGTTGTTGCGCCCAAAAAGCGATACTTCCCAGCCCATTTTAAGGAACGTAAAGACAATATTTCATTGCATGTTTGAGAAAAACAATTTTCATCGCCGCGCCGTCAGCTGCTGATCAGATGGTGGGTGGAACGGTAGCCACTAGCAAACCAAATCGTAAAAAGTAGTCATATTTCGATTGAAAGTTAACCAGGTGATAGTTTAGTCTTTTATGAATAATATAGTTTGAATATGTGTTTACCTACATATATACTCGTAAGTAATTTTGTAGAAAGACTATAATATATTAACACCCTTCGGCCTTAGTGCTTCAACTTTTGAACTAATTTATTCAAAGTTCAAACGCTAGAAGTGGACTTTATTAAATATTTTAAAACTATTAAAACCAGTCTAAAACTAGCATGTACAGCGAAACATGCCGAGTTATAAAGCATAGTTAACATAGTATTGGCACGCGTTTAGCGACGAATAAAAAAAATATATTTAAAAATTAAAAAAAACTGATAATCACATCTTAATTTTAATACGTTGATAACTCTATATTAGAAATTTGGTTGATCTAACTTTTTGCGTTTGTAAGTTATTGATGATGGACGTTGACCGGCGAAAATGCACTGTGAACAAATACGTGAAAAATCCCCTTGGTCTGGGTCAATGATTGCTAAATTGTTGAATTTCCATAAAACTACTAGGCAATAATTATTGCCCAAATCATTATTTCATTAAAGGACAATTAAATAATAGTGGCAAAATAATTCAAAATATCCACTCCTTGCGGTCCACACGGAATCAACAGACAAAAAAGATGGATGAAAATCTTGTTCAGAGGATGATGAATACTATTTTCAGAAAAGTCCGTAATTTTGTGCATAAACATACTGAATGATTGAAATATATGTGACACGCTATAAATTAATAAACGATCTTTTATATTCTGCAATAAAAAATATTGTTTACTTTTTTCTTTTCATTTAAAAATTAAATTCCTCCCATCGCGTACCAATTCTAAATTAACTATGCTTTAATATCGACTTAGTCGCACAGAAGTTTCGTATTTCGTAGTCACTAGAATATTAAATGTGAGTTTTCACAACATCATTTGAAATATATTCCTTCCTTAATAACGCTCGCTTATTGGGTTAACTACATATTTATTGAAAACGCTACAAGGCTATTTTTACACACCGTTTTTATTATAACTTGTATATTTTATATTTTTAAATCAAAGGAAACATGGAAAAATTCATACCTCCAGCAGGACCCGAACCTGCGACCTCTGGCCTTGCCGTGGCCATCTCGCTGCCAGCTGCGCCACGGAGGCCTGCTGGTATAGCAAACATCTACCCCATTTTTTTGTATATTTTACTACGTTTTTTATCCATGTGTAACCCTAATTTTTCAGAAAAAAAAAATTACATTGAGCTTTGTGACGGTTGTTATAAAATACACTTCTTTTTGATAGCCGATAGGACGGATAAGATAGACGGAATCCATGAAGAGTGCAGCTGCCGGCACACCTATTAGTATTACTAGTATTAGGCCAATTATAACTTACACTGATATCATTAGGAATTCAGTAAGATGTCATTCGGATGTCGTGCGCTTCGTTCGTTGTCAACTGTATTTGCGCGATGCACAATGATTGAATGACACCGGATATCGTTCTGATATTTTTCTGTAACGTAGTAGGTAAGACTGTTTGAATCGGTCTGATACCTAATGCGTAAAGCGTGTACGGTGAGGGCACTGATCCGAAGCTTTGCGTTCCGCGGCCTTCAACTTGAGCGATCATTTACTGAACAAATTTACTTGACCTTCGTCGACTCCCTTTGAGTGGCTAAACCTTAATAGTGATCAAATAGTTCATTAAGGGCCGGCCTAATTTACTTTATTGGTATAGGGTGATAAATTTAGCGGAAATTAATTTGGATGAATCTTGTATTTTGGCAGTTTTGATAGGCGAACTTATTGGCACCTGTAGTTAGTTGATTATTACTGGTGTATATAATAGGGTAATCAGGTGGTTCAACCCCTTTTGAGGACTCATTAAATTGTGTTATCACCGTAAACTGAGGTTACTTTGGTCTATGGGCTTGCAAACATGTACTGAAAATACTTGTTTATATTCTTAATTTTTTTAAGCGCATGATTGTATTGGTAAAACCTGACCCTAATTTAAGGAACTATGGGAAATCATCATATTGTCCACAAATAAAGCTATTCTGATTCTGACTTTGTCCATTCAGTGGCGCTCTTTCAACAATAATTTTGCTCATCTTTCATATCATGTTAAGTATTTACTAAACGCCTAATGGTACCACGTTACGACAACCTTAATGAAACTATGTGACCAAGACCAAAACTACGAGTATTGTATTTTTGATTTCATAAACACACTAAGGTATACAATACAAGCGCATTACAAACTACAAAAACATTAATTCACTGGAAATAATATTTAAAAAAAATAGGTAGAAAAAAAGAAAAAGAGTTTAAAGTGTTAGCAAAATTCATTTATTATTTTCGTGAGACTATTTCGCACGCCAACCACATTTCTAGACTAACTAACTGAGATGGAACAATGACCCAAAAAAGTTTGTTCAAGACAGTTTTTCTAACTTTAATTAAAATAGAAAAACGCTGGCAGCTTAGCGGTGGCTTTTTACCCCTGCTAGTACTTGAGGAAGTTATTTACACTGAAAATGTTCAGTATGAATAGGCAGGGTGTATGCTATAAGTAAATTTATGTCAAAAACAATATTGTCCTTTAAAAGGCATCTTTTTTATTTAGTGTCGAACATAAATGTTTGTTTTTGTATTAAATTATAATAATATAATAATCAAAAGAATGTTTGTTTAGAGTAAGTAATTTTTGTTTGTCATTTTCTTATATTGTTCTGCAGGTATTACCCAGTTTTATGTCTATCTTTTTGCTCTATGTTTATTTTCTATCCTCATGCCGTGTGAAGCTCGATACTCGTTTTTGGCAGAATTGTGCTTAACTGCGCGGTAGCCATAGACTAAAAAGTGAAGTGATGAATAGGCAGGTACGCAGCGCCATTTTCTTAAATATTTACTAGAAAACTAATTTTGGTTGTGCGATAAATAAATATTTATTTGTATAATATTTAAAAAAAATTCGTGCATGGTGTTAAGAACTTTAAAATTCAAAATGATCATAATTTACAATCCGGGCAAGTTTGACATTTTCTCCTTAATTAATTTTCATCTTTAGTTCGCCCTGAGCTTTATTTTAGGATAATTTCATGCAATGTTTCATGAAATCTTGTTATTTTGTGTGATACTAGAGTTGCGTTTGTCAAACGAAAAATCAAAGTAACTAAGTATAGGTACAGACAGTACGGAAGGACATCAACAAAGGATACTCAAGTTTCTTGCTTCCAAGTAATTGCAGAGTGTACCAACGGAAATAATTTCAGTCCCGACCAGCGGCGAGTAGGAAATGACGCCACGGAAAAAATCAATGGTTTGATGGATGAATGGCGGGTACCGTGCGTATTCCCGACGGCTGCCGAATGTATGCGAACCTGAAATACAGAATATTTATTCACTGGGGTACATAGACGAACGTCACAATCGCTTAGAGCGATTTCGGATCGGACGTAGTGCGAAACCTCTCAATACGCTATAATAAGATAAGATAAGATAAGATAAATCGTTTATTTGCAAGAATACTTATTTCTAGAATACACAGGTGTTATTATAAGACGATACAGGAGCGGTTTTTCAAGATAGAGCAATAATTTTTTCAACACAGATTATTATTATTTTTTAACCGACTTCAAAAAAGGAGGAGGTTCTCAATTCGACTGAATTTTTTATTTTTATTTTTTTTTTGTATGTATGTTACTCGATATCTCCGAGAATCGTAGACCGATTTTCAAAATTTTTTTTTTGATCGAACGGGTATAACCCCGAGATGGTCCCATTGGCACCAAGTCGTGGTCTGATGATGGGATCTTGGAGAAATCTAGGGAACTCTTCAAATGTTATAGGCACATGTAATGTTTTTTGTGTATTTTTCAAAGGTGCACCAGTATTTGTGCCTGATGGTAATAATTTTATGTGGCTGAGCTGATGATGGAAGGTCAACTCCTCAATGGTTAGGAGTTAAAGGACAATTCTTTCACTACTGTACATATATTCGGACTGATACATATAATATCACTAGGAACCACTAAAAATCAACAAATAAATTAACTTTTTAACAAAAAATAAAACCGCCTTCAAAAAAAAAGCGTGTTACAAAACACGGAGAAACTAAAAAGCCAAAAATAATAAACCTTCGAATTCAGATTTCTTATCGGATTGCAATAATCTAAACATCCAAATTATAAACAAATCAATTATTTTTGGAGTCGGGACCAGCCTGCGTATGGTTGGGTAGGGCAAACAGGAAATAGCAAGGCGACGAACAGGTCTGGTACCGACTACAAAAATAATTGATTTGTTTATAATTTGGATGTTTAGATTATTGCAATCCGATAAGAAATCTGAATTCGAAGGTTTATTATTTTTGGCTTTTTAGTTTCTCCGTGTTTTGTAACACGCTTTTTTTTGAAGGCGGTTTTATTTTTTGTTAAAAAGTTAATTTATTTAAATGTCTGACCGTTTTGATTTTTTTGATTTTCTTATGTTTAAAGACGCTCGATCCCATCAAAAATTTCTAAAAACGGCCTTATTGATTATGGTACAAAAAAGGTCTTAAAGGCCGGCAACGCACCTCCAACACCTCTGGTGTTTCGGGTGTCCATGGGCGGCGATGATCGCTTACCATCAGGAGACCTGTCTGCTCGTTTGCCTCCTATCCCATAAAAAAAGGTGTTGTATTCAAAACTGGCAACAATTGTCGAAAAACAAACTAAACAGTCCGACACAGATTATGTCATTGTTATTCAGATTCTCAAATTTCATTACGATTGGTTAAATTCCGAAGGAGGAAACAGTCGAGAGCGAAACCTCGATTTTTTCGCAATATATTTTAACTGAGTTGTTCTGAATGGACAATTTTTTTTCGATACATGTAGTTAATAACACTAGTATATTTAACTAAAATTTCCAAATTGAAAGTTGTAGAGTTCCCAAAAAAAGTAGATAAAGTTGAGGGGCTCCTTTCCATTTTAGCATTTTCGCTCCTGTAGCTTCTTAAATATTATTACATCGTAGATACCGCTCTCTACCGCTCTTTCATTGTGGCGCGACATTAACGTGACGGTGCTGCTACACGGGCAACACAATTGCCAGCAATTCACATACCATTGGCGCGTTTGTTCAACACGCACTAAACTAACTATGCACTATGGAGCAAACGCGGCAGTGTCATGTAACTTGCTGGCAATTGTGTTGCCCGTCTAACAGCACCTTAAGACGATATGGTAGGGGTCAATTCTCCATACAAACGCTCTCAATTATTTCCTCCCTGGTTTTTGAAGATACAGCAATGATTTTTTCAACACAGATTGTTATTATTTTATTTGTCGGACCGTTTTGATTTTTTTGATATTCTGCTTTTTAAAGACTCTAGAGCCAATCAAAAATTTCCAAAAACGGCCTTTTTCATTGTGGCGCAAAAAAAAGGTGTGATACTCAAGATTGGTAACAATTAACCAAAAAAGCTAAACTGTCCGAAATAGATTATTTTATTGTTATTCAATTCTCAACTTTCGTTCCGATTGATTAAGTTTTGAAGGAGGAAAGAGTCGAGAGCGGAACCTCGATTTTAAAGATTTTTTTGAAATATCTTTTGACTGAGTTGTTCTTAATGGACAATTTTTTTTCAATAAATCTAGTTAATAACACTTGTATATATGTATAACTAAAATTCCCAAGTTGAATGGGGGGCTTCTTTCCATTTTAGCATTTTCGCTACCGTATCCTCTTAAAGGTATGCGCCCACGGGCAACTTTGTTTGCACACTTTATAACTTGTGTGCGCACTTTCATATCCCATAGACTAGAAAAAGTTTCCGGCGACAAAGTTGCCCTGCAATAATAATTTATAGATCATACTAAGCATAGGATTAGCCCTTTATTTTTAAGATTAAGGAAAATAATTACTTTTTACATACATAGTAACTAGGACTCTCACCTCAATAATACTTACGACCCGATTACTTGTTTGATTACCAAACATTACCAAAAACTTCACTTTCGATACAAACAGATTTAAGTATATCATATCAGTGTGACATCTTATAAGAATAGTAACATATGTTACCATCAGGCCGCTAGATTATACACTTTATACTCACATACAAGCTGTAATTTAACCTCGGAAATAGGTACAGAAAGCCACGAAGCACCAATTTACTGGATACTCAATTCAAATCAGGTTGCTAAAGCATTATATTATTACCAATAAATAGCGCTCTCATTTTTTTTTCTCATATTTCTGTATAAATATTTTTATTACTATTTTTTTTTTCTCTTGATTCAGTAATTAAAAACTGTAATTATTGTAATAAATAAAATTTAATTGATAAAATAAACAAATATTTGCATAACAAAACATCTTACAATTTACAAATCGAAATAAGTTAAATGAAGCGCTGTGTCGCCTCCATGCTCTTTATATCCATGTTAGTAGTTCTTATCTCTGTTACTAAGACGAGCCGGTCCGGGCCGTAGCAACTACGCTCGCATTCCATTGTGCATTTATCTTGTTTTGTTGTCGATTTACCCATCATAGAAAAAAGTGAATTTAGATTTTTCTTGTGTAATATTCGTTTAAGTAAAAAGAATAATAATATTATATTATTACCCCTTAAGTAATAATATTATGTGTACCAAAAGTGTTAAGTTATTGTTAATATTGTAAGTTATTAGTACTTAATTGAGTGTGCGCTCACCGCTTAAAAGATAAGTATTGCATGAAAAATAAGAAATTCTCATGTAAGTGAATATTATGTATTCTTATGGGAAATAAAGATCTTTAAACCTAAATGCATTCGGAAAATCAAAAGGCAACATTTGAAGATGCAAAACTGGGCGGTACAGATTGAAGTGGACACATCCTATTCATAGATAGTGGCAAAGGCAAATTACTAGATATTCCCCTACCTTCAAGGTATTTCTGTATTTAACGTCTTTACGCCAACGATATCACAAGCAAAGCTTGACCAGATAGGTTACGGGTCTTTAGAATCAAAGTGCTTAAGTTGTTTACTTGCTCTTTAGGCGCGCCTCAGCAAACGCTTTAAATTAAATATGGAAATAAATACAAGTTCAAAGAAATTAAATGGGTTATTAAACATAATGTATGGAAGTTTTTTGCCCTCTTTCCATAACAATATGATACATATTTCTATAAGGTGGTCATTTCGAAAGTCGTCTAATTTCGAAAGTCATAAAAATCACCATTATTTCCATTATATCAAGATTTCCCTTTCGAAATTACCCCAATGCACCCTACATGATATTTTCAAGTCATCTGCAATATTCATTTACGATGTCAATATCAGGGAGCGTAAACAATTTGCAAATCGACCACGCGTCATATCGTATCGTAGTTTTTCTGTTTTCTGTATTTGAGCAATGGACGATTGTAATTTTGGCTAGGATGGAAGACCACACCAAGTTACTTTTAATATGAGGCCATATCTGAAATCGCAACAAAATTAACACTCCCATAGATAATGTCAACGTCATTCCCACAAAAATGTATGAAACAGCCAATAGTTTTCTACGCTCACACAAATTTAAAAAAAGTTGGAAACAAGAGCTTAACTGGCCAACAAGACCGTTTATGCCCGCACGGCAACTTGAATAGCTCCTTTCCCCGCTTTCTTGCCGACTATTGTATAAACATGACATGACTGCGATCGGAAAAGGGTTATTATATTGACTACAAAATTGATAAATCGTATCCGCGGGTCAGTTTGTATGCCTGAGATAAGTCGTTTATCTTGCGCCCTTTTTTGAGGGATTTTA
This sequence comes from Leguminivora glycinivorella, assembly GCF_023078275.1. Taxonomy (NCBI): domain Eukaryota; kingdom Metazoa; phylum Arthropoda; class Insecta; order Lepidoptera; family Tortricidae; genus Leguminivora; species Leguminivora glycinivorella. The sequence continues at coordinate 33,627,449 of NC_062971.1, forward strand.
CAAATGTACTCACTGTTATGTTAGGAGGTTTTATTTCTTGTATCATGCTTGTCTAGCTCATTGATTTCAATTTACATGGGTTTTTATATTTATTTAGCCTATTCTGTAGTTACAGATTTGTTTTTCCTGTGTTTCTTTTAATTTAATTTATTATAATTTGAAATCTAATGTTATTGTTTTATAATTAGACTACTTAATGATCTTACGTTGATTGCAGAATAAATGAAAATGAAATATAATGTTTGAATTTCCAGTCATTGATATTAATCTATACTGTAACATCAATTTTTAAAACTTTCCAAGAAATTTAAGGTTTCATATTAGAAAAAAAAAATGCCAGTTTTGAGTTGTAAAAAAAGAGAGTCTTACACAACACGTCTCACAACAGAAAACTTAGACTTCAGAAAAACAGGAAAAACGTATCATTTCAGCTTTCTAATAGCTGTTTACGTATTCGCCACGTGTATCGTCTTTTTGAGTAATGCTAATGAAAATGATTTTTCATTTTATGTTTCCTGTACCTGCCAAATACACACATAGGTACGAAAAAAATCGTACTTAACAGAGAACATTTACTAGCATGGATATTAAAGTTGTCACCACATCCAAACTAAATAATTTAATTAAAAACAATTTCATAAATAACTAGATCTGTACTTAGTTTCTTTAGTCAACAGCTTTTTAAGTTAAATCTATAATTTTGTAAAAAAAAAATATTATAAAATATTCTTACACAGATTGACTGAGGCCCACGGTAAGCTCAAGAAGGCTTGTGTTGTGGGTACTCAGACAACGATATATATAATATTTAAACACTTATATACGTAGAAAACATCCATAACTCAGGAACAAATATCTGTGCTCATCACACAAATAAATGCCCTTACCGGGATTCGAACCCGGGACCGCGGCGTAGCAGGTAGGGTCACTACCGATTGCGCCAGACCGGTCGTCAAAAATTAAGATGATGCACATACTTAATAATCACGTTTTATTGAGATGGTATTTATTATTTCAGTTTCAGTTCGCGTTTTCTATCAACAGTTGTCATTTTGGTAAATTCCCCAGCTGCTACTTATAAATCTGGCAATTACAGTAAGTAATATTGGTTTTTTCAAGTTGAACACTTGTTAAGGTGATTGGATTATGAGCATAGACTACCATGCACAGACTCCACTTTATTTAATCGTTAATTTTAACACTGTAAAAACATAGTAATAAAATATGATGGCCGGTCTGGCCTAGTCTGTAGTGACTATGCGTAACGGTATTCAAACCAAGCATCGGTCCATGGTTCGAATTCCGGTAAGAGTATGTATTTGTATGATGAACACAGAACAGATATTTGTTCGTAGGCGATGTTTTCTATTTATATCGTCACCTGGTAGGTACAAGCTTAGCTTAGTTTGGGGCCAGGTTATCATACGGGATTTATGCTTTACATAGGTACGTACGTAGTATAAAAAAAAAATTGGAGGATGACTTCTTTTTGCTCGCTTACATTGTCCCTATTGACTTTTATATTCAGCGTCTAGTAAGCAAATTATCTTTGGATCCCAGTAAACTGTAGTAAGCCGTCTCTCCTGTGAGAGTCAATTTCGTCGCGGAGAAATTTCCGAGCCCGTAACAAATTTGTTGACTTTTTACCGATCACACCTTGTCACGGCGTTGGCTGTTCCCATCTGTATTAAGAGACGAAGATTTTCGTTTCTTAACTAACCTAACCACAGAATTAAAATATTGAAAAAACCCCCGACCGCGACATAGTGGACAGATTTTTATGAAACATGGCTAAGACCACTCCCGACTAACTCAGTTTTCAAACAAAAAAAAACTCAATCGAAATCGGTTCATCCATTCGGGAGCTACGATGCCACAGACAGACACACACAGACAGACAGGCAGACAAACAGACAGACAAACAGACAGACAGACAGACAGGCAAACAGAGAGACACGTCAGACTTTTTGCGTCGGGGGTAAAAAATAAAAAGCCCTGAATTGTGCAGTGTCGACATCTCGGTCTGTTTATTTGATTAAAAATATTTTTCCCCTCACTAGCTCGGAAACACGTGTTTTGTCCTTTAATACCAGCGGGTAAAAACGCATTTTAGCCACTAGTGGGTAAAGTAATTTGACCTTGAATAAAGTCAAATTAACTGTTTTAAAATTGATAAAAGTACGTGAATCTGGTAATAAGATGATTTACCTGTGGAACTACTGGAAGCAGTGATAAACGCATTTTTTGCGTTGTAGTTTCCTCGCTATAGTGAGGAGAAAAGTTTTGTGTTACACTCGGGTGCAAATGTATTTTACTTCTCGTGTGTTAAAAAAACTCGCAAGTTCAGGATTCTATTCTCGAACCACTCGCTTCGCTCGTGGTTCAACTATAGTATCCTTTCACTTGCTCGTTTTTCAATTCCACACTCGGCGTTAAAATACAACTTTGCCCCCTTGTATAACAAATAACTATTGTCTTACATATTTGTAGCTAAAAATATTTAGTTTTTGTGTTTTTACATAAATACTATTTCTTTTTCATTACTATATTTGACGGTTTCCACAACCTGCCACTGCAATATCACGATTTCATTTTCATTCTCAAAACCCTTTAATTGTTAAGTCGTACTTAAAATACTCAAATTGGAGCTGGCGCTCTGCCTAAACTATGCTCTTTTGGACATAAATGCATGAAAAATATCACCCGCCTACTACATGAATCATGGGAATCTTTACAAGAGTAATATGACCCGACAAGTGCGGCGACCGTATGGATCCCAAGCCCTTAACATTGGTTCATTTAGCATTGGACTCTTCAGCCACACAATACAAATCCAAGTCATCGACGGAGACGGCGTGTGATTCCCTCATATCTCGTCATCATCGACGCCGCGGAAGCGCTCGACCGTGCGGGATACGATTCGATTCCCTTTGACGACTCGTGGTTTGAGACACGACTTCGATCGAACTGTTTTTGTTTTGTTTCGAAATGTTAAAGCTCACGAAAAAGTGACCATCGTAAATTACTGTCACTGTTGTGGGAGAATCGGGAGTGCACAGTTTAAATAGCTACCTACTTACACTGTAAATATTACTGAATGTTGTTCTTTTTAGGGTTCCGTAGTCAACTAGGAACCCTTATAGTTTCGCCATGTCTGTCTGTCCGTCCGTCCGTCCGTCCGTCCGTCCGTCCGTCCGTCCGTCCGTCCGTCCGTCCGTCCGTCCGTCCGTCCGTTCGTCCGTCCGTCCGCGGATAATCTCAGTAACCGGTAGCACTAGAAAGCTGAAATTTGGTACCAATATGTATATTAATCACGCCAACAAAGTGCAAAAATAAAAAATAGAAAAAATGTTTTATTAGGGTACCCCCCTACATGTAAAGTGGGGGCTGATATTTTTTTTTCATTCTAACCCCAACGTGTTATATATTGTTGGATAGGTATTTAAAGGGTTTACTAAGATTGTTTTTTGATAATATTAATATTTTCGGAAATAATCGCTCCTAAAGGAAAAAAAAGTGCGTCCCCCCCCCCTCTAACTTTTGAACCATAAGTTTAAAAAATATGAAAAAAATCACAAAAGTAGAACATTATAAAGACTTTCTAGGAAAATTGTTTTGAACTTGATAGGTTCAGTAGTTTTTGAGAAAAATACGGAAAACTACGGAACCCTACACTGAGCGTGGCCCGACACGCTCTTGGCCGGTTTTATCTTAATGAATTACGTAATAAAAATTTTAATGAAAAGTGTTGAAGATAAGAATATTCTGCGGCCGCGGATGAATAGGTACATACGTTTAGACTTGTTTTATATAGGCTTAACGGGACGGAGGTTTGGCGAATACCATATCACACGCTCGTAGAACTTCTACCATTACTCCTATGTTCTTCAACATTCCTCATATGCCCTGCCAGCACCAATTTATTGCCTTTTTCAATGGTCGGGGGTTGGATGTATATACCGTGAGTAATGCTTTGAAAACTGATTTTTATTATTATATGTATGTCTTTATAATCTATCTATCTAAATTACACTTGAAATAGTAGCTCTTGTTATTCTATTTATTTAGAATTAACGAAAAATCCTTAAAATATATGTTTGTTTACTTGTCATTTTTTGACATTTTCTACTTCAAGTGCACAATATGGTGGGTGGCGAAATTGTCGTGAACGTAGCCAATAACAGTAGGCATCCATTTTCTAACTCACTTTATAAATACATATTTCGTTAGCTCGAGCATAACGTCAACATCTTAAAGGGAAAAACGCTCAAAACATATGAGGTAAATTATTAATGTCTGAAATTGCGCCTAGTACGGATGGTTTGAATCGTAACTTCTTGCTGTTATAAATGCAGGTATATTTTATGGACAACAAGCTCTCAGGGCGACATTTTCGTGTAGCTCGGAGCCGCGGTGGCCATTAATAAATCACTAAACAACACCCGCGTCGCAGATTACCTGGGCGAGGGTTCTCGTTGGTTGAGAGACCAGGTTGCTCAGAAATCCAGTGTATTATGATCTTAGAAAAGAACATAACACGTACACTAATTGTACAGCAGCGGGAGGAGCCCGAATTAGGATCGGTCATAGATAAGTGGCCAATCTCTTTATGCTCGGTGGCGATCGAAACGCAACTTTAGTGTCGCACCAATATGGAAAAGTGTCAGAGAGAGACAAAGCGGGTCATTTTCGAGCAATAGAATTTGGCTAAGCCGGGTGATCGAAGATTGCATTCAAACGTGTCCTATTTGTTCCCATTTGTTTTAAGACTGGATCATATCATGGATAAACTTTCCATCGTTCAAAAAGCTATCAGAATAATACCCCTACGCGGTAATATATGCGGACCGAGGCACCGCTGTCTATTATCCTCAGCTTAGCCACCTCACTACAAACTTTGATTACTTGGCGAGCAAGATACACCGTAAATTGCACGCAAAGTTACAGATGTCGCTAGTAGCGTGTTACGATTGCAATCACAAGATTCGCCATGAAGATGTACGGACAAATGGACCCGGGTGCCGGGTATATTCTTAAGTGGCGTCTAAAATGTATGGGCACTATGAATGTCATCTCGCCTTGTGGGGCAGGGCATAGCAAAGCGGATGTCATTCCAGATCTTACAGAAAATCGTAGTCAAATGACACTAAACCCTGCTGACAGTGTTGTGTTCTTGTTTGTTCTTACCGATGGTTTTAAAATAAATAAAAACTGTGTTAACATACAGTCGTGTCGGGAACAAATTGTAAGCGTCCATTGGCTATGGAGAACGTTAACTATCAGTCGGAACGCAAGCTCGTTTGCCACCAAAGGTACCTATTAAAAAAGATGTTATAAGGAAAGGCACTCAAGAGTCCATTAAGTCTAATGAGTGATCAACGCGAACTGGAGTGAGACGTCTCATTTTTCTTGTGATTAGTGTCGCTTGTGCACTCGCTCGGCACAAAATACGGTTACCAGAGACAGGTAATTTTAAGAACTCAATCTGACAAAAATAACTTTTCAGTACAGATGGTGTTTTTTTTTACGCACTAGTGCGAAAAGTCCTACTCTATGCCAGGTCGGAACTTCTGAGGGCCATCTGTACTGATAAATGTCATACGATACACGTGCGAAAAAGAAATTCGCGAACTTCCTTTTTTACGCACTTGTATTGTAATGTACTATTTCAGTACACATGGTGTTATTTTATCGCACTAGGTTGAGAAGTGATTCATTATGTGTCTATGTCGAGACTGAGGGTCATATATTATACAAACGTTGTACGATACACGTGCGCAGAGGAAATTCGTAACTCTCACTTCGGTCGTCTGTTAATTTATCGCCACTAGTTCCGAACTTCTCCTTGACTGCACTTATATCGTAATGTATTATTAGTGCCTACACATAATATCTTTGAGACACTCTTGACTGTTGTAAAATATTCTGACTGAAATGGTATGTTCGGAGAAAACAATAACATAGTAGGTATTACTTAACAAATTAAAATGTACTCAGTAAACTCAATTGTGTGTCATCTATTAATAAAATATTTACATACCTGCCCTTGTCAAAATAGGTCCCTTTTTTTTGTTACAACATCAAACAACGGGCCTCATAATTATACGAAATAAATTATGTAAAATTATTGTAGCATACATATTTTGTGGTGGAAGATTCTCGCTTTTCAAAATAACTATCGCGTAGGACTTAAAATTTCTCAAAATTATAGTTGTCTTTAAATGAAACTTGTCTTTGCGTCGAAATAAATAATGTGAAATTATTGTAACTGACATTTGCGGTGTATGATTTTCGCTCAATAATCAAACCATCAAACTCAATCAAACTAACTATCGCGTCTAATTGTCTGTTAGGATATCACCCGCCAGTAGAAACTCAGCTGTTAAGTCTATAGTTTGCTTCACTCACTGCCTTATTTAAGTAACTAGGAGTGCTGGAAGTCAGTCGGTTGTCATTTTTTAATGTCATATTATGTGCCGAGGAAGTATATGCTTGGCAACCGGTCTGGCCTACTGGTTAGTGACCCTGCCTGCTAAGCCGCGGCCCCGGGTTCGAATCCCGGTAAGAACATTTATTTGTGTGACGATCACAGATATTTGTTCCTGAGTCATGGATGTTTTCTATGTAGGTATATAAGTATTTGTATCCATATTAATATTATAAATGGGAAAGTGTGTGTGTCCGTCTTTCACTGCAAAACAGACCGACGAATTGACGTAATTTTTTAAGTGGGGATAGTTGAAAGGATGGAGAGTGACTTAGGCTGCTTTTTGTCTCTTTCTTACCCCCAATTTCCTAAAATGAGAGGTGGAATTTTGTATGAAACATTCCGCAATTTTCGAATTTAACGCGAGAGAAGCCGCGGGCGAAAGCTAGTACATATTATATATGTCGTTGCCTGAATACTCACAACACAAGCCTTCTTGAGCTTACCGTGAGTCTCAGTCAATCTGGGTAAGATCGTCCTATAATATTTATTTATTTATATGCCTGCTTAATTCTTATTCATCACTATTTAGTTAAGTTAAACGACTGTTTGGCAATAATATGTATATAAAATAATTGTATACACATACTGTGCGACGTGGGCTAATGACATAACAGTAATATGACGTATGACGTCTTAGCGACAGACAAGATGGCGCTCGCCGCTGCGTTTAGTAATAAACATTGCGCTGCGTTCACTATGTCACGGGTCCGCGTCGTACAGCTGCGTTCGTATGTTCGTGACCAACAAAATGGTCCCGACGGAAGACCAGCGCTGACCCTTGGGTTAGCATTTTATGCTGAGTCGGGACCATTTCGTGGTAACTTATATGTTTAATTTCTTTTATTTGCTGTTTCTGTTTTCTTACTTGTGTATTTTGTAGTTATCACGAATAAATAATTGATTGATTGATTGTTTTAATTTTATTTCCATTTTGTAGTAGGTAAATGTATACCTCTTCAATATTGTTGATATTTTTTAGAGTACCAATTCAATCAGAGCCTCGAGCCTTGAGTATTTAGTCTTCAGGAGCTTGATTTTAATTCATTGGAACAGCGATAGTGGGATTTTTTTAGTGTGAATATGCGTTTCTTAGTATTAAGTAGGTACCTACTGGTTTACGTATTAAGAGACCATATCGTTCGGTTAAACCCTTTATTAACATATAAGTATTTAAATTCATTGTATCGACCGGGAGAGGCCTACAAATTAGATATCGCTGATATCACCAATTAAATTAAATTAGTTTTAGTTCTCTAAGTCTAGTATAATTTTAATAGTATAATTTGTAGTATGTATTTCTTTCTAATAATAAAGTTTTAATTATTTAACCAATTAAATGTCAAGGTCGTGTCAAAACCAATTAAATAAAATTTCTGATTTAAAAAAATATATGAATCGTCCCCCCAATCTTAGGGCCCATTTATTTACACGGCATGGGAACTTCCATGCAATTCTAGTTTCATTGCTGGCTATTAAGGTTACATCAATTCAACCTGCCGATCAAAAGCCACATTGTAACGAAACTCGTAGTACCGTCTAAATCAGCCCTCAGTTTCAAATATGGTTGTAATTGACATCTTCAGTTCTATCCTACCTGAAGCATACGGTAAATGTGCCGTGAACTTCCTCTAATGGCTGCATTAGTGAATGCCTGATTAGAATGCACTCGGGGTAATTGTGTCTGACTCGAACTGCACGGGAACACGAGTTCGTCTACATTGTTTGTTATGCTCAAGTTATGGTCGAAACTTACTAAATACATGGAATATAAATGAGTCTAACATTTATTTTATTGTTCATATTTCTATTTCGTGCACAAGACCAGTAAATGCGGGATAGAGGAATAGCCATTGACTATGGAAACATGATCTTATTTAAAACCAAAAAAATACTCGTAGTTGGCAAACAAAATATCCGGTCAAGTGGCGAAGGCCCGATTTGAACCGGCGTCTTCAGCTTACGCGACTAAGGCCACCAGACTTAATAAACCGTCAGCTTTTTGATACTTAATAAGTTTTCTTTCGATGCCCATCACATCAGATTAATATACTTTAACTCTTCCACCGACTTCAGTAAAGATAGATATCCAAAATATATGTTTGCGTGTGTGTGGCTACTGTTGCCTTTACCAATTCATCAGTTTCATCACCATTCTTTACATAAATAATCCATTTCAGTAGAGCTTCCATGCATTCAATCAGTATTCATTAAGGTGTCGTGTGTGCACGTTTGCTTGCAAGTGTATCTCACTGAACAATTATCGAATGGCCGAGAGTGCCCGCGGTAAGTGATATCATTAGTTATTGAATAGGTATATATATGCTCATACCTTTAACAAAAACGTTATCGATGAGTTAACGCATTAATAACAGAAATTCGAATTTAAATGTTTTTGTGCATGAATAAAAGCCCCATGATTGCCAATCCATGTGATTTGGTAATCATATTATGATCTGAATAACCGCTACGGTTTTTCACAAACTCTGCTGTCTGCACCGAGTACACTGCACCTTAAAAGCACGTGAAAAGTATTATGCAAACTGACCAATATCCACTTTGTAGTTTCATCCAGAAGAGGGAGGTATGGGAGCCACGGGACTGCTCTTATCCATTTATTCTCCAAGGCCCTTGCAGCGAATTGGATTACCTAATCTCGCAAAATGAAGTTTTAAACTTGTTTAGTACAATCCTGTTTTGTGATATCCGGGACGAAATGTACTCTAACAGATTTACAAAACTTATGAAAGATGATCTCTTTACACTCTGTCCCAAACGAGAAACTAGATATGAGGGTATAGGGATCTCATGAAAGCACAGGTTTCCCCTGACCTTGATAGATGCATTGCGCATAAGATTTACAAAAGCCACCACTGGTTTAGGCCGTTTTCACATTATCCGATCCGATATCGGACGTAGGAAGGATTTCAAAGGAAAAAAAACAAAGATGGCGGCTTAAATACATGGGATATTGGTCCGACATCCGATATCGGATCGGATAATGTGAAAATGCACTTAGTTGACAAATCGAGCCAGTTGCACCAAAGTGAATATCTAAAGCTTTAGCTTCGTTCATTAAATGTGAGTGTGTTTATTAAAACGTCCCACTTTGTTGGTTACCATTAAGGCGAGATTTACTTGTATCTTTATATGAATAAACTGACAAAGCGGCTTTGTAGCAATCGACAAAGTGGGACGTTTTCCCGTGCACACAAATGAGGCTGCCAGAGGTGTGAATTCTTCCATTTTTAAAATTTTTCCTTTAGTTTCAAAATTGTGTATTGCTATCCTTATCATACCTTTTTGCATGAGAAATAATAAGTCAAATACGTAAATGCTAACCCCTTATTCATAAACTAAACTAAAGTTATCAAGCCGATAAAATTCGTTTGTCCTTTTCAGACGTATTGGTTTGATAGAAAGGGACAAAGGAACTTTATCGGCTTGATAACTTTAGTGAACGTTTATAAGGGGGTACTTAAATTCATAACTCTTACCACAGCCAGGTCAAAAGGAACTCAATAGACAAGTAAGAAACTGTTAAGGATTGTAGCTTTAAAAATATATTAAAAATAATTTCGCCTGGCAACATTATGCAAAAAAGTAAAAAAAAAAAAATATAACCGTCGATTCACTTCCTTTTTTTCCCATGTCGTCTCGAGGAGCATGTCGCGCTAACCTTTTCGAAATTAAAGTAAAATATAATATACTCGTGAAAAATCGTGTGTGAGTTTGTGGAAGGCTGATCGATTGAAGAAGCACGTCTCCTGTTCCATTTTCGGTGTCTGAGCTGGTTAAGGTAACTCGGATTCAAGGTAAGTCTGGACGAGCCGAGATTCGAGGAGCCTGGCCAGCCACCGCCGACTGCTGCATCGTCGCCTACAGCCGAACAAGGTGAGTGCTTCCCACAATTGACCCAGCCTATCTTAAATTCCCTAATTTCTTGTCGTGTCGTTCGTGTCGTTAAGCTATAAAGTTAATCGAATACAGTCCACATATATAATTTAAAGATATCGAAGTAAAATAATCCCCTACATTTTTTGTTCCCTCGACCGGATAATTGTAAAGTGACCGTGGTTAATTTTCGATTTAAAACCCTTTCATTATTAGTTAAATTGTTCGTTGTGAAATCATAAAAACATTGGAGGGTAAGATTAGAAACACTTGGCTTGGGCGTTTTTCCATTAGTTAAGAAGGTGCGTGTTCATACTGTGCATAGACTAAAATTTGTTTCGAGTTTCGATTTAGTGAATTTCTGAACGCAACCATAACTGTCATCGCTGTTGTGTCAAAGTGAAAAGTAAACATAACCTCAATTGATTCCTTACATGAAGTAAATTTATATTAAATAGTTTACTAGAGTAACATGGCAACGGAAAGTTTTGATAAAAACCGTGTAGGGCGGGATTACGCCTTTGTGCGGATGGAGTTTATTCATAGCAGTTGCGACTTAAAAGGTTATTGTTTGAGTGACGTGATCAGGCTGGAAGAGGAGTTCCACGCCTTTCAAGTTGATTTATTGACGGCGACTGCAGCTGGTGACCGTAAAAGCGAGCTGGAAATATCGGCGCAGTTCGAAAAAATGGTAAAATCTATAAAAATACGTTTATCGGAAACAGGACCCACCGTGTTAAAGACCAATGAAAATACGACTTCAAGTGCTAAATTGCCTAAAATAACTATAGTTCCCTTTGACTCTAAAATTGAAAATTGGGTATCGTTTATTCAGATTTTCGACTCACTAGTTCATAGGAAAAGTATACCTGCAGTTGAAAAGCTTCACTATTTGTTATCAAGTGTGACCGGGTATGCCTTCGATTTGATAAAAAATTACCCATTGTGTGACGAAAATTACATGATCGCGTACAACACACTTAAGGAGCATTTTGATAAAAAAAGAATAATTGCTAGTCTGTTTTATGAAAAAATATTAAACTGTGAGGTGGCAAGATCTAAAAGTCCTTCTGAATTAGTGAGAATTTGTCGAACTTTTAAAGAAAATATTGAAATTTTGTCAAAGTATAAATTACCTGACAGGAATTTTATGCTATTCCATTCATTGTGGTCTAAATTGGACGCTAGTACAAAAGAAGCCTTTGAGCTTCAACTTAATTCAACCACGGAGATTCCTAGTTATGAAGAATTAATGTTGTTTATTGAAAAGCGGAGCCAAGCATTAGAAAACAGTCTCGGTAAGTCGTTAACAGTTAGTAGTAAACCAGTGTCGAATAAGCCCGTCCTTAATAAAGTTAAATCTTCATTTCTTGTTCCACTAGTGAATAATGTGAGTGACTGTGTTATGTGTTCCACACCAGGGCACACATTTGAGCATTGTCCAAAATTTTTGGAATTGCGGCCAATGGATAGGTTTGCCCAAGTTAAGGAAAAGAAACTTTGTATAATGTGTTGTAGGCCATCCCATTCAGTTAAGAATTGCAAGTCCTCGGTGTCTTGTGGCGTTTGTAAACATAGACACCATACATTATTGCACTTTGATAAGGAGTTGGAACCGTCCACTCGGCAAACTCAAGTGACATTGACTGTCCATAATGCAAATGCACCAAGCCTGTTCTCGACGGCTATTGTAATGATAAAAAATAAATATAACCATTTAGTACCAATTCGTATGCTATTGGATAATGCTTCCGCATGTAATTTTGTTACATTAGAGTGCGCTCGAAAACTAGGAATACCAATTAAAGTTAACTCACCATCGGTGAACGGTGTCGGTCTAGCGTCAACGGACACTTTTGGAATTGTCGATTGTGAGATAGTCCCGGCAAATGGGGACTCATCTTGCACATTTTCGTTTGAAGCGTATGTGCTTCCTAAGATCTGCCCTGATATGCCACTGGAGCCACTTAATGTGTCGTCCTGGATGCATCTAAAGGATTTAGATCTCGCTGATCCATATTTTCATAAGTCTGGACCAATAGACATGTTGGTTAGTGTCAATCTTTTTGCTGCGGCATTACAGTCTGGTGTTGTCAAGGGCAACCCAGATGAGCCCATAGCCGTCCGCACGGTGTTTGGCTGGTTGGTGATGGGTGAGTGCCCTAGAGACATTAACACTTCTCGTTCTCGTTGTTCTAAGGGATCCGGAGGTGATATGGAGAGGTGTTTTCTCGTGTCGAGTCTTTCATTAGACAACAGCATCAAACGCTTCTGGGAGTTGGAAGGCTTTGATCTGCCTAAAAATATCGTTTTGTCGAAATCGGAATTGTCGTGTGAAAACCAAATGGAAAATTCATATTGTCGCAGTCCCGAGGGAAGGATGGTAGTACCATTAACTTATGTCGACCCTCAGGACAAACCAAGGTTTTCAAATTCTCGTGAGATAGCTCTCAAGCGTCTCTTAAATTTAGAGAGGAAATTTAAATTAAATCCTCAATTTCGGACAGCTTATGTCAATTTCATGGACGACTACTTAAGTTGTGGTCACATGGAAGAGGTTGGTCCTCCAGTGGCGTCTGAGGGTCAGTTCTATTACATACCCCACCATGGAATTTTGCGGCCAGACTCCGTCACTACGCCTCTGCGTTGCGTTTTTGACGCTAGCGCCCGAGACTCTTCGGGGCAGTCTTTGAATAGTGCGCTGCTGCCAGGCCCAAAATTGCAAAATAATATATTTGATTTGCTGGTTCGTTTTCGATGGCATGCAGTAGTGTTTACCGGGGACATCAAGCAGATGTACCGGCAGTTTCTTGTCGCTTTACAGGACTGCGACTATCAACGCATTTTATGGCGTCCATCATCTGATGAGCCTGTGAAAGATTATCGTTTGCTCACAGTGACCTATGGCGTGTCCTGTGCTCCCTACCAGGCGCTTTGGTGTATATCCAAGCTAGCAAAGGAGTTTTCGTCTCGCTCTCCCCAAGGTGCTGCAGTATTGGCTAGGGATGCATATGTCGATGACATTGTCTCAGGTGCAGACTCTGTTGAGGATGCGTTAGTGCTACGCCAACAGTTGGTGGAAATATTATCGTCTGCGCAACTTCATTTGCGCAAATGGACATCAAATAACCCCGAGTTTCTAAAAGGTTTACCTGGTTCAGAACTATATTCGGAACAACTTCACAACTTTGAAAACGTTCATGATCTGTCGCTAAAAATTCTCGGCCTGTCATGGCTTCCCAAGGAAGATACCTTCACATTCAAGACCTCCTTAAATGATTGTCGTTGTACAAAGCGATCGATCCTTTCGGATATCGCCCGTATTTTTGACCCTCTGGGCCTATTGTCGCCTGTCGTATTTTTCGCAAAATATTTAATTCAACTCCTATGGGTTTCTGGTGTCGATTGGGACAACGAGGTTCCTACTGACATCGCCCAAGAGTGGCGTAAATTTAAGTCACAATTGGTGAAGATGAATTCGTTATCCATTCCCCGTAGAATGGTTGAATCTTTCGTATCGTTGCAGCTTCACGGGTACTGTGACGCCTCGGAGAAGGGGTACTGTGCTGTCATTTATTGTCGTGTCGTTCAAAATGACGGAACTATTGTCGTGCGCCTTTGTTGCGCTAAAACCAAGGTGGCTCCACTTCGTAAATGTTCCATTCCGAGGTGCGAGCTGCTAGCTGCTGTTTTATTGTCGGATTTAATCGTCTCGTTTACAGACGCTTTAAAGGATGTTCATACTTTCGATGACATCTATGCTTGGTCAGACTCGACTGTCGCGCTGACTTGGATTCGTTCGTGTTCATCCAAGTGGAAAACCTTTGTAGCCAATAGGGTTGCGCACATACAAGAGAATATTTCTCCTGAAAAGTGGCACCATGTTTCTGGTTTGGATAATCCTGCGGACTGCGGCTCCCGCGGCTTGTTACCTGCTGACTTAATCGAGCATACGCTATGGTGGGCGGGGCCTACCTGGCTTTCCAAACCTCAAGAATCTTGGCCACAATCTGAGATCTTTCCAGATCAAGCCGCTTCGAACGAGCAAAAGATTTATAGTTTGCTCACGGCGTCTAATATGTCTATAATCGATGACATATTAAATCGATTTTCGTCCCTACAACGCATATTGCGCATTTTTGCCTATTGTTTTCGGTTCATGCATAATTTGCAAATGTCATCTTCGAAATATACAGATTTGAATCTGTCACCAGAAGAAATTTCTAAGGTTCTTCTTTTTCTAGTAAAGCATGTTCAGGAGCAAGCCTTTGCTTCGGAATTGCGTTGTTTATCGAAAGATAAAGCCACTCACTCCCTATCTAAACCCATGCGGAAATTGGCGCCGTTTCTGGACGACCGTGAATTGCTAAGGGTGGGCGGTCGCCTTTCTAAAGGAGACCTGTCGTTCGATGTGAAACATCCACTACTATTGCCTCGCGATCATAGGTTGACCACGCTGATCATAGAGGATTATCATCACCGTTTTATGCACCCTGGATTGCAAACATTGCAAAACTTATTAGCCCAAGAATTCTGGGTTCTATCGGCAAAAAGGGCTATAAACTCTGTTGTTTCATCCTGCATGAAATGTTTTCGGGCTCGTCCTAAAGCGGCATCCGCTCCAATAATGGGAAATTTACCCGCGTTTCGGATTAATCAAATCAAACCATTTTCGTCAGCGGCAGTAGATTACGCAGGTCCTTTTGATACTAGTTTGGCCCGGGGCCGCGGTTTACGCACATTTAAATCATACATTTGCGTTTTCGTATGCACTGCTACCAAGGCAGTACACCTTGAGCTTGCCTCCGAGCTCACGACAGAGGCTTATCTTGCAGCTCTGCGCCGTTTTATTTCCCGCAGGGGCCGGTGTTCCAGGCTGATTTCAGACCAGGGCCGAAACTTTGTCGGCGCATCTAACATGCTTCAAGACTTCATGGCTAAAGCTTCACGTGCCGAACAAATAAAATTTGTTTTTAACCCACCTGGCAGTCCACATTTCTCTGGGTTAGCGGAAGCCAGTGTAAAGTCAGTAAAGACTCACCTTTCTCGAGTAGTAGGTTCACAACGCCTCACATTCGAAGAGTTTTACACAATATTGACTCAAATCGAGGCAATGTTGAACTCGAGGCCATTGTCGCCCATTAGCTCCGATCCCAACGATCTGTCGGTTTTGACCCCCGGACATTTCCTTACTTTGGAACCGCTCACCATATTACCTGAAAGCAATATGGTTGATGCAAAATTAGGTCCACTTCAGAGATGGAAATTGCTCCAAAAGATCCATCAAGATTTCTGGCGCAAGTGGCACGTCGAATACCTGCACACCTTGCAGCAACGCCATAAGTGGTTCGATGACCAGAAAAACATCATCGTCGGGACGCTCGTGCTCATTGTCAATGAGCAATGTAGCCCCATGAAGTGGAAGATTGGCCGGGTGGTACAACTCCATCCAGGGAGCGATGGGATCTGTCGAGTAGTCACGGTCCGCACAGAATCGCGCGAACTTAAACGCCCAGTAGTTAAACTGTGTCCACTGCCTCTACAAAATTAAATTATCTAATAATTCACTATCGTATCGTATCATTGTAAACACTAACTTTATCGTAGATTTAGATTAAACTTCATATTTAAACGTATGTAAACTTAAACTAGGGAAATAACCCAAGCCATATTGTTCCTTTTTTTCTTATCCTTAGCATACAGTACTTGTGGAAAATACGTTGCATTTTGGCGGGCGGAAAATGTTAAGGATTGTAGCTTTAAAAATATATTAAAAATAATTTCGCCTGGCAACATTATGCAAAAAAGTAAAAAAAAAAAAATATAACCGTCGATTCACTTCCTTTTTTTCCCATGTCGTCTCGAGGAGCATGTCGCGCTAACCTTTTCGAAATTAAAGTAAAATATAATATACTCGTGAAAAATCGTGTGTGAGTTTGTGGAAGGCTGATCGATTGAAGAAGCACGTCTCCTGTTCCATTTTCGGTGTCTGAGCTGGTTAAGGTAACTCGGATTCAAGGTAAGTCTGGACGAGCCGAGATTCGAGGAGCCTGGCCAGCCACCGCCGACTGCTGCATCGTCGCCTACAGCCGAACAAGGTGAGTGCTTCCCACAATTGACCCAGCCTATCTTAAATTCCCTAATTTCTTGTCGTGTCGTTCGTGTCGTTAAGCTATAAAGTTAATCGAATACAGTCCACATATATAATTTAAAGATATCGAAGTAAAATAATCCCCTACAGAAACATTTCAGAGGACCTTACTGTCGCAAGCGGGTATGGAATAAAATCCCCGCCGCGGTTTTCCCGAGGGACTAGCGTAACGGGATTCTTCGGAAAAGTAAAATGGATTAGTTAAGCGTATGTGATGCCGTTGGAATTGTTCATTGGTAAAGTGGTTCGCTTACCATCACACAAGTGTATGAGACACCTACATTTTAGAATTTGAAATCACAGTAAGTTCAGATACTTTTAAGTAGGTACAGTGTTGTATGCACTTTTTCACCTTATTAAAATGCAATAAGGTGAAAAAATTTGATACATCTCTTTGTAGTCGACTTTAAAGTTAACATTAACAGCAAGGAATTAAATAATAGTCCAAATACATCTGCATAAAATTACAATGGTTGATTGAAAGAAAGCTGAAATGTAAAATGTTGTTCAGTTAGGTATAAAAAAAAAATTGAAACTGTTTATTTGGGTTGTATGCACTTTTTCAGCTTATTACAATGCAATAAGGTGAAAAAATTTGATACATCTCTTTGTAGTCGACTTAAGTTAACATTAACAGCAAGGAATTAAATAATAGTCCAAATATATCTGCATAAAATTACAATGGTTGATTGAAAGAAAGCTGAAATGTAAAATGTTGTTCAGTTAGGTATAAAAAAAAAATTAAACTGTTTATTTGGGTATTTTCTAAATAAAACTCTTGATCTATTATTATTTAGATTCTAATTGAGATACAATGTGGTTAGCCAGTAATAATATACCAATCGATTACGCTCAGAGGTTAATGCTGCTATGTGTGAATGCCCTATTGCACTTCCTTTATAATTAATTAAGTTACACAGGGGTAGGTACATTAAGGCAAATCTCGACTGGGGGACAATTGTAACTGATCCATTTTTTCCATTATTACACTAATGATGTTGAGTTCTACATGTATCCACTGAACACGCCTACCATATATAACCGGTGGACATGCAAACACTGTTAAACATGAAAAAAATTTACCAGTTACATTTGCCCCCTAGTCGAGATTTGTCCCGCTGTACCTTAAACGAGTGTTATTTTGTTATTGAAATGGAATAATTCTGAGTAAAAATTAAGCTTTACGCTTATCTTTGATTATAGCTAAATTATTATCAAGCCGGTCTTCTTTTATTTAATTTTCTGTCGACCTTCAATTAAGAATTCGCAGAAATTCGCAAAAATATCGAAGAAAATTGGCAAATATTTTTGGGATTGTGTATAAAAATAACTCAACCCAATTTAAGTAGATAAACTAGAGCTGATTAAATTGCGAAGTCGAACAGATTGTTGGTTCAATCACTTTAATTAATGATTAAACAGCGAGTTACAAATCGTTCCCGGAAACCGAATTAAACATTTAAACTTCATGTTTAGAGCTTTCATTTGGCTTCAGGTTACCATCTACGTGAAATAAAATAACCCCCGCCACGTTGAATATATATTAATATAGTTTACTAGCTTTTGCCCGCGGCTTTGCTCGCGTTAGAAAGAAACAAAAAGTAGCCTATGTCACTCTCCATCCCTTCAAGTATTTCCACTTAAAAAATCACGACCATTCGTCGCTCCGTTTTGCCGTGAAGGACGGATAAATAAACAGACACACACACTTTCCCATTTATAATGTAAGTAAGTATGGATTATCGGTGTATTTATGCGCCGATGTACTTGATATTTGTATAACTGGTGCTGCCCTCATTTTGTAAGCTATTATATATTTTTCAGTACAGATGGTGTTTTTTATACGCACTAGTGCGAGAAGTGGTTAATTATATGTCAGGTCAAAAGTTCGTAGGGCCATTTGTACTGAAAAACGTCGTACGATACACGTGCAAAAAGGAAATTCGTAACTCGTGTCGATTTAAAACACTCCCTTCGGTCGTGTTTTAATTTATCGCCACTCGCTTCGAACTTCCTTTTTTACGCACTTGTATCGTAATGTACTATAATGTTATAGAGTCTATTAGCAACGCATTTGAGGTTGAGGCTAGCATTAATGTTTGACGTTTCCTTAAGTTTTATTAAACTGTAAACGATAATATAAGGTACAGCGATTCAAATCTCGACTGGGGGCAATGGTGTTGAGTTCTACATGTATCCACTGAGCACGCCTACCATATATAACCGCTGGACACTCTATTTAATAATGCAAACATTATAAGTCATGGAAAAAATGGACCAGTTACATTTGCCGAGTCGAGTCGAGATTTGTCCCGCTGTACAGTCAACCAATTGGAACCCTATGCTACTCTAAAACTATGTCAAAATGACAAGCGGTAAGAGATTTCTTACGATCTGATTAATAACGTCACTACGACATAGTTCTAGGGTTCCAATTGGTTGACTGTACCTTACTCCTTAAACTGACCAACATTTTTTAAATTAAAGGAAAAATTCACACCTCCGGCAGGACTCGAACCTGCGACCTCTGGCCTTGCCGGGGCCATCACGCTTCCAACTGCGCTACGGAGGCCTGCTGTATTTGTGCGAATTTATCACGTTACTCACGTTAATATGTTTGAAATAATATTACGGTTTTACTCACGTTAATATGTTTGAAATAATATTATGGTGATCCTCATCAGGCATTTTGCGCTAGTTTACCGGTGCGAAAAAAGTATTAATTTAATAAATTCAGTTTATAAAATGTTCAGCGAGGGTGTTACCTACATTATAGGTAATTATCAAGATTTTAAACGTAAAATGCTTAATCATGGCAATACTTTTGTATAGAAATTTCTGTTAAAACGTTGCCCTGATGGACAAAAAGCCTCCTCAAGGATATAAAAACCGGGCGAGCGCCCGCGCCCGCGCCGCGGCCAACAGCTTCCTGCAATCTTCGTCCACATCGCCCGACCACGCCTAATGGAGGGCTTCCTCTCCAAGCCGCCACTTCCTGTACACTGTCTTCACTTAACAAAGATCATTTTTTTTCATGTTTTTTGCCCAGAGAAATAATATATACTTATAAGAATATTATTTTTCACCACACCAACTGGTAAAGGCATTCTTTGCTATTCGAAAACAGATAGCAAAATTGCATTTTATCCACAAGGGGGCAAAGTAATTTCATGCAAATTTTAACCCGATGTCTTAATATGTCTGCTAGATTTTACCCTATAAATGATGATTTTGAATCAAAAATATTGAATAAATTGATGAATTTGATTTATTTTGATGTTTTATAGTCAGTATTTTGTTCGTGTTGGTGTGGTGAAAAATTTTGTGTTTCACTCGGTGGCAAAGTTTGTTTAACCTTCGTGCCTTGAAACCCTCGCAACGCTCAAGATTCCACTTTTTGAACCACTCGCTACGCTCGCGGTTCAATATTGGAATCTTTCGCTTGCTCAGGTATCAATATTGGCACGTGCGGTTAAACAACTACTTTGCCCCCTTGTAAAACAAATAACTATTACACTACCGCTTACCTACTTAACTTTTAGAAATGTAAGCTGATCGTGTATTCCCTTATGTATCAAAAAAATAATTCGTAAATAAATGATGAATATATCAATACTTTCTGAATTTCTCTTTCTTAATTTAATTTATATTACTTTTAAAGAAACTGCAAATATCAAATGTTTTTGAACTGTTCGTACTATCACATATTTTTTTACTTAGAAACGTAATCCATCAATCCATCCATAATACATAGTCCATAATCCATAATATAATATAATAAATGGGAAAGTGTGTGTGTCTGTTTGTTTGTCCGTCTTTCACGACAAAACGGAGCGACGAATTGATGTGATTTTTTTAAGTGGAGATAGTTGACGGGATGGAGAGTGACATAGGCTACTTTTTGTCTCTTTCTAACGCGAGCGAAGCCGCCGGAAAAAGTTAGTAAATAATAAAATTACTATAGAAATTTCCACAAATTATTTAAATGAAGTTTATCCAAAATCGAATTGGGGGATACATTTCCTTTAAGTACATAGGTATTTTGTTGTAATATGGGGAACATTCATCTGTCACCCCGATATCCTATTTTTTCGGTTTGAATGTGCGATTTTACGGCCCAGACAGTATTTTTCTTTATCGTTGCAAACACCTAATTAATAAATTTATTTATTTACTTGCGTCTCCGTTAATTGCTACACTAGGTACTAGTACCCATTGTTAATTCCAAAAGCCATTAGCTGACACTGAAACAACGGCGTTTTGACGAGGGTTCCGTCGAGTATTTATTAGCACGGAGTGGACGTAAGGTGACCCGGTTCCAAAGTGACATTTTTGGAAATGACGGTCAGAATGACTGCTTAGTGACATTTGGACATGGATTAACCCAAATCTGTAAAGATAATAAAAAAGCACACACACATGATAATCGAGTAAATTCATTACAAGAATTAATCGCACTTTATAATTGTTACCTCTACTCTATTCGTGAGGGAACCAGGCTAATCCCAATAAGGCCTAGTCAGCTTTCGAGTTGGAAGGTCACAGTTGCTTTCGAAAAACTAGTGCCTACGCCAAATTTTGGGATTAGTTGTCGAAGCGGACCCCAGGCTCCCATGAGCCGTGGCGAATGCCGGCATAACGTAAGGAGGTCTGTTGGCAAACCTCTATAGGTTTTAATAAAATAAATACCTCAGTATGCAATCACATTTTTATTCATTAAATATTTTCTATGAAAGTAATTTAATTTGTTCTTAGAGCACATTTTTATTTGTCCATCAATAGAATTTAGTGTGATTCTAATCTGGTGCCGTAGCCGAATGGCATTTCTGCGACGCGAAACGAAAACGAAACGCGGCGAAAGGTAATAGTCTGGCTCTGTCGCGCCAATACGCACGAGCGATAGAGATAGATATCTACAAGCGTTTCGTTTTGTGAGCGTTTGTGCCAGGGATGTAACGGAGCTCTGCTTCTGCTTCCGTTTCTGCAGAACTTCCGTTTTGTTTTGCACATCCGCTTCTGTTCCGGTTCTGTTATTTTTCAAACGGAAGTTATAACGGATGTCGGAACCTAGCGCGACGGTGGGACATGAGCGGCGTACATCAAAGACCAACAAGTCTATACCTGTCATTCGCTCATTTCTCTGCTTGCCACGTGCTGCGATACTAAACGCCAAGGCGGAAGGCCAAGCCAGTTCTTAAATTCTGAGTTAGTAAACAGTAAACACCTAAAAGTTCTAGGTAATTTAATTAGTTTTGATTTATGTTACATATATGCGGTATTTTTTCTTTTCGTTTTAACATCCATAAGTTCCGCTTCTGGTTCCGGTTCCGCTTCTGCTTCCGTTAAACTAAATTCAAAACTTCTGCTTCCGCTTTCGGTTCCGTTAAAAACACTTCCGTTACATCCCTGGTTTGTGCCATTCGGCTACGTGTACCATGATATGAAAATATCAAATTCTCGTGAGAGAATGAGCCTGTTGCTCATATTCTCGCATTACAATGATACCTATACGCATAATTTATCATGCAAATCAAACGCGATTCAATGGAGATTCGATATTGCTTGAAAATCGAATTGCGATGCGCATTGCTCGGAACTATCAGACTAATAACGATAACGTGGTTGTGTCTGTTTGTATTGAGTGTGAAACGATACCATGTCTATGTAACTCGTTTTCAGGGCGCTCAAGTTTAGTAAGTGGTTTTAGTTGTATAGCGATAGAAAGAACTACAGCTGCTGGTCAAGGCGCCCAGAGCCCTCACTGCAAACCTAATCTGATAAGGTAACGGACCCAATCATGGACAGTTTAAGGAAAATTTTCGCCTGTTTTTGATATTTCACTCATAAATGTAAAAATTCTACCGCTAAGCGTGTTAAATCTTGAATGTCCTATCTTTCTTTTACATTTCAAGCGTATTGTAGAATGGATACTCCTATTAGTTTCTTCATACTTAACAAATTAAAACTAGGTGTTTTTTCTCCAATTATGGACGGCAGTTCTCCAGTAATGGATCCCCCATTATGGACAGTGAAATAAGTTTAAAATTTTACTTTTAAAGCCAACTGATACTCAATGAGTCAATTTTATATACCATAAATACAATTAGTTTGAGTTATTTTAACATAGGATTGTTTCTTGTAAATTTTGTTTTTGTAAATTGTTCCTTGTCCATCATAGGTGGTAGGCAGTTTTTCGGTTCCAGTAATGGACACTCGCAAAATAACGCCATTTTTTTATATCTTTGGAGCAACAAACTAGTATGTTTTATACCTTATCTCATGCTTAATGCAGTAAGTAAAACGCATTCAAGTTTACAACGAGTATTATTTTTTTATTATTTTATACATGAACTCAACTCTCTTAGCAACATTACTAAGAATTCGTCTTGATATTTTTTTCAGTAAACTGATGAATTTTATCTTGTCGCCAAATCCTTCAGAAATAACCGAATTAATTGAAACTTCAAAATGAAACAGCTCTACAACTCTAGTTTATGGTACATAGCCGTCAGTTTTTAGAAACTAATTTTAGATACTTATTTTTAAGGATTTGTGTTTTTTTGTCCATAATGGCATCACCGTCCATTATGGGGTATTTCACCTTACTTATTCTAGGTACCTGCTTTATAAAGTTCTGGAGGAATGACGAAAACAACGCGTCTCAAGCGGGAACGTGCAGGTAATCTAAAATTAAGACAGCCATCAACGTGATACTCGTACAAGCTACGAGTAAGTAGCAATATTTTGAAAGTACAGTTTATTTATAACGTCAGGAAAAAGCGGTATTTTTTCTTGGTGTTGTGGGAGTCACGACTTTTAAAAGGTCACAAAAGTGTGGCACAGCATCAAAGCACGTGAAAAAACGTCCAGCTGCGTTGAAAATCGTGGCAGGCTGGTCGGAAGGCGGGTGGGAGCGATTTCGTGGTCCGCTGCGCGCCGGACACACGCCGGTGCGCCCTGACAATGGGCACGGCTGTGTTCCTGCCGCTGGTGCGCCTCGCGACTCTGCGCGAGGGTTCATCCAGAGTCGTATGCTCACTTTGCCGTAGATGTGTTTGTAGACCGACTTAGTGCTGAATAATAGTGGGGACGTTTATCGACAAAAAGAGGCCAAACCTTCTTTTTCTTGACCAAAGCATGAAACTTGGCACAGTTGTTCCTTATATCAAAATAAGCCGATTAAGATCGGGAGCCTTCGGGAGCCTCCCCCCTGGGGCTCGGGAGGGGGGGTCAAAGTACCGCTTCACCCGGCTTGCTTTAAAAAATTCTAACATAGCCCGTTTAGTTCATAGGTCATGTTTGGTATCGTTTTCGAGTAAATCAATAACGTAGAATTCATTTTTGGTACTAAAATTATGATTTAATGGTAAATAAAATAAAAAACAATTTAAAGTTTGAAATTTTCATCTACGATTTACAAATTCAAGTCATCATAAATGTCAAACTGTTTGCTTTTTCTACAAATAAAAAATATGACATGAAAGCCTATTTAATATAGATTATGAATAATATAACTTTTACCCACCTTTACTAACGTTAAGTTTCATAAAAAAAACTTTAAGCCGCGCGGCGTCGGGACGCCGCGAGCGTAATTTTAAAATACCTTTATTTTAAAAAACTCTATTAGAACCCGTTTAGCTATTAGGTCATATTTAGTATCGTTTTCGAGTAAATTAATAACGTAGAATTTAGTTTTGGTACTAAAATGACCATTTAATGTTAAATGAAATAAAAATAAAAAAAAAATCATTTTCTGTGAGTTTCAAATTCAAGTCACGATAAATGTCAAACGGTTTGCTTTTTCTATAAATATAAAAATATGATATTAAAGCCTATTCACAAAGGATAGTACGCGTTCACCTACGCGAGCTTAGACTGTCTGCGGGGAACGCGCCTCTTTCATATATTTGATCGCCAGTGTCAGAGGTGTGTTAATGCATAAATAGAAAAAGATTCATTATTATTGACGTGTCGACAACGGCAACACTCGGGTCGGACCACACGATCTAAAGACCGACTGTACCTTTTATTTATTCATTGTAGTGAATCCTGAAAGAAATTTATATAATAGTATTTAATACAATCGTGATATAATACAAAACTTTTCAGTCGAGTACCATGTGTAGTACGGTACGAGAGTGAAAAGCTTAATTATATCACTATTGTATACAATACTTTTTCTACGAGTCATCATCTTCATCATCAATGGACGGAAATATCACCATTCATGCAAGTTAAAATTAATGTCAATAGAGTCGTTCACCGTTGTATCAACATCGAATTACCTAGCAACCAATTGTTTGTAATAACCGTCTCTGATTGGCCGATAACGCGACAGATAAAAAAAATGTGTTTCAGATGCAGGAAAATTTGCCAGGTATCGCAAATTAGTATAGAAATTGTATGAAGTTCTATTTTTGAAATTATTATAGTTAACTAAAGTCAATTATAATGAGCTTATTATAATTGAGTCGGAACTGCCATAGAGTATCCAACACTGAAAATTAGCACTTATAGTTTAGTCTGTGGTGTCCTAATTGACAGATTACTCATACTCATACTATACATTCCCTTCACAAAAACATAGCTGGGTACATATGGAGCTGCATAAAAAAGGCTCTACCCTCTTTATGCAGTTGCATCGGTTTTTGCAACCTGATTTACATTTACATCTTGTAACTTCTAAGCATATACTGGCCACTTCAGTGTTGTCTGACCAGTGTGATACCCATTCGTCTCCTTCTTCCTTCCATCCCCAAGAAGACGGACTTGGCAAATTTTGGTGTGGCACCAACGCCAACGCCTGACTCCAAACAAGAACGCCCTGAGTCCCATTTCTCAAAACTGAAAGTTACAAGTTACAAGCGGAAGTCTCTTTCCAACTTGTCATATTAGACATTGACAACCAGTTGAAAATTGTAACTTGTAGCTTCGAGAAATGGGCCCCTGGTACACTGTGCGCAGTATATGCTGATCCAAGGCAGCCTCTGAAGGAGGTATGTTCTCCAATTGTCGATCTTTTTTGGTACCTAAAGAGGTAGGTACTTCGACCACTCATTCACCGTTGCGCAACGACTTGGTCTGAAACAATATGTGCATTATGATTTTAGAGTCTACAACTATCAAATTACAACTTTTTGGTGGATCACGTAACCTTCAGTATTACCCACTTACGTTACGTATCATAGAAAATTATTACAAACTTTAGTAGAATCTGATTTGCCTCTGATATTGCTCCATCTTGTAATAGTTTGACACCTTGAGTGGCCTGGCTAAGCTTCAAAGCCAAAAGAAAACGTTTCTAGATTAGACATAGTATGGGATAGGTACGATAAACGCAGCTTGAAACGATCAACAAGGGAGAAACATGGCCACCCAAGGCTTCAAACTATTACGAGATGGAGCAATATCATAGATAGGCTAATCAGATTCTACTAAAGTCTGTAATTATTTTGTATGATAGGTAAGTGTGTAATAGTGAACGTGATCCACCAAAATGTTGTAATTTGATAGTTGCAGAATCTGTTTAAATAAAATGACAATGCACATATTGTTTCAGATCAAGGGTCCTTACGCAACAGTGAATGAGTGCTGGAAGAACCTCTTTACTAGAAAAGATCGACACTTGGAGAACATACCTCCTTCCGAGGCTGCCTTACTTCATCATATACTGCCATTTGTCTAAGACTGGGGCTAAAGACATGCCAACCACACCCTTGCTGCCGACGCATTAGGACACCACGGACTCCACTGTCAGTCTATTGCTGGCCGAATTTTGTGACACACTGCACTTAACGATTTAATCCGCAAGGCTCTCGGCACGGCGAACATGCCGACAACCCTCGAACCTGTCGGCTTGTCAGCAGCAGACGGAAAGCGGCCTGATGGTTGCTTGCTTTTGCCTTGGTTTCTGGGACGACCCTTGGCGTGGGGCGTGACCTGTGTGGATACCTTGGCTCCGTCCAACGTCTAACGCTCGGCCCAGAAACCAGAGACTGCTGCTGCAAAACGCCCAGTTTAAACGCGCAAATATGCATTTTTAAAAAACAACTACATATTTGCGGCAATTGCATTTGAAACATTTGGACCATGGTCATCAGACACCAAGCAGTTCGTGAAGGAAGTTTCCACCAAACTTGTCTGGGTGTTTGGTGACATAAGAGAAAAAGCAAACGGTTGACATTTTTATTGACTTGAATTTGCAAATTATAGATGATTTTTTTTTTAATTTATTTACAATTAAATTATAATTGTAGTACCAAAAATAAATTCTTTGTTATTAATTTACTCGAAAACTATATCAAACATGACCTAATAGTTAAACCGGGTCTAATAGAGTTTTTAAAATAGAGGTATTTTAAAATTACGCTCGCGGCGTCCCGACGCCGCGCGTCTTAAAGTAATTTTTTAGTGGAACTTAACGTTTGTGAAGGTGAATAAAAGTTATATTTTTTATAATCTATATTAAATAGGCTTTCTTATCATATTTTTTATTTATAGAAAAAGCAAACAGTTTGTCATTTATGATGACTTGAATTTGCAAATCATGGATGAAAATTTCAAATTTTTAAATTTTTTTTAATTTTACTTACCATTAAATTATAATTTTAGTACCAAAAATGAATTCTACGTTATTGATTTACTCGAAAACGATATCAAACATGACCTAATAGCTAAACGGGGTCTAATAGAGTTTCTAAAATAAAGGCATTTTAAAATTACGCTCGCGGCGTACCGACGCCGCGCGTCTTAAAGTAATTTTTTAGTGGAACTTAACGTTAGTAAAGGTGGATAAAAGTTATATTTTTTATAATCTATATTAAATAGGCTATCATGTCATATTTTTTATTTATAGAAAAAGCAAACAGTTTGTCATTTATGATGACTTGAATTTGTAAATCATGGATGAAAATTTCAATTTTTTTAATTTATTTTATTTTATTTACCATTAAATGATAATTTTAGTACTGAAAACGAATTCTACGTTATTGATTTACTCGAAAACGATACCAAACATGACCTATTAACTAAACGGGGTAAGTTAGAATTTTTCAAACCAAGCCGGGTGAAGCGGTACTTTGACCCCCCCTCCCGGGCCCCAGGGGGGAGGCTCCCGAAGGCTCCCGATCTTAATCGGCTTATTTTGATATAAGGAACAACTGTGCAAAGTTTCATGCTTTGGTCAAAAAATTTAAGGTTTTTCAATAAACTCCCCAACTATAAGGCGGTCGGGCGGTCTAGTTTAAATTATGTTAGCCGAGTAAAGTGAAGATCGATTCCCATCTCAGCCAGAGCTTAGCTAAATATTGATTTACCTACTCTGAAATTTTTGTTCTCTTAGTTACCTTAACTTATTTTTAGCAGTTAGGTATTCTATAAATGCGATATAGGCAGTGTTCAACATGCAAGCATGCGGTCAACGAGAAGGGTATCCCTATTAGGGATAAGGTCGATTTTGTACTTCCTCTTTCTTCTTTCTTTTATATATTTTTTTATGAAATATGCAGCAAACGAGCGATGGAAAGCAGTCATCGCCGCCCATCGACATAAGCAACATCAGGGGAGTCACTTATGCGTTGCCGACCTTTGAGAACCCTAAATACTTGCTTCTTGAAGTACCCCATGTCATAGCGCAAGGGGAACATCTCCGTAGGTAGCTCATATTTGATGTCTTGTATATTTTATGTTGGTGCTGGTAGTACAATAAGAGTTATTTACGATTTTTGGCAGTTAGCGCCGTGTCAATTGTCATGCCGTTCAATGCTACTATCCTATAATGCACCCGCGCGTTCTATCTTTATAATGGTTGGGTAACTCATGTGCTCTGCAAGCCGTTGTGAACAGCGTGACTCCCGCGCTGCACCCGCATTGTTCTAGCTTAATCACGCGTCCTACCATCACAAATAACTAGGGACACTTTGATCCAGTTTCATCGCATCATCGGTGCAGCTCTAAATAGCGGTACATACCAACCTAATGGCGACGATTTTGATAAAACAGTGCATGTTCAAGTATTTTAAACTTAATATTACATTACGATACAAGTACGGAAAAGAGATGGATCGAAACGAGGCAATAAATTAAAACACGACCGAAGGGAGTGTTTTTACAACAACACGAGGTCCGATATGCTTCGCATGACTATGTAATGTGTAGGGTACGACCTTTTACAGTACATGACCGTTGAAGACCCTTGGAAGTTTCGATATGACAAGTAATGTAGGTACTACTTTGCGAATCAGTGCGGAAACATGCTTCATAAGTATCGTAAAGAATACTTATGGCGTTATACCTACTCGTAGTAAGTAGCTAGGTAGTAAACATTTTTACGCCTACAAATTGTTTTGAGCAATGTTTCTTTTAGTTCAACGCGAAACAAATACCGAAAATTTAGTAAAAGTATCAAGTGCCTAAATAATAATTTACTTAGTTTCCATAGGAACCTATATTTGCCTTAAATTAAAATAATTTATTAGTATTTAAACAAACAATATTGCTTAATTATATCTATTGGCAACCATTTCTCAAGAATGTTTTGTCAGATGTTACACGCCCGGTAATTAATTCGATTTCCGATAATTCGCAGAAAGCTCAAACGCCTACATTTCTATAAGAGCAATTTCTATGACAACTTTATTTAATTTCAATATACATACCGTTCTGCAAATACGAAAAATTTCATAACATGTTTTCAATACTTTATCTTAAACAAGCTTTTGCCCGTGGCTTCGCTCGCGTTCAATTCGAAAATTGCGAAATGTTCCACACAAACTTCGAACCCCCATTTAAAGGATTTGTAGTAGTAGTAGTAACTCTTTATTGTACAAAAACACATAAAAAAAAAGCATACATTAAGATGTGAAGTACAAAGGCGAACTTATCCCTTTGAGGGATCTCTTCCAGTTAACCTTTGAGTAAATGAGAGAGAAAACTTGAAGAGGGTAACAAATTCCGCAATTTGTACAACATGGTACCATAAAGACAATGGGCAAATAATATATAAATAATTAATAAATAAATAAATACACATACAGTAATAAGATAAACCTAACTATATCACACAAAAAGGAATGTGAAAGATACACTAAAGAGTTGACAAGGAACACAAAATATATACAAAGCAACAAGGCAAATTAGTCAGATAACCATAGCTTCTTTAACCTCTCCTTGAGCGACGCGACCGATTGTGCCTGCCTAAACGAGACGGGCAGTTCATTCCATAGTTTCACTGCACGGACAGCAAAAGACTTGTGGTATCCACGAGATTTGTGAGGGGGAATGGCAAGAGATAAATTCGCGCTAGAACGCAGACGGTGGCCACTGCCATCAGCCAGAAAAGTAAATTTGGGTAAGAAAGAGACTAAAACTATCCTATGTCACTCTCTATTTAAAAAACAGCACATCAAGTCGTTGTTCCGTTTTGCTGTGATAAACGAACAAACAAACACACACACTTTCCCATTTATAATATTATTATTAAGTATGTAGGTATAAGAACTACGCTCCAGGACTCGCGCAATACGCAAAAAATACTTAAACGAGAAAAAAATATGGAATCACTACGCATGACTACGTCCAGTCAGTTCGGTGTCCTCCGAACAACATACACCGGTTTCCAGTAAGATATCTGTCGCATGTCTTTCAGTTTGAAGGATTGAAAGTTTTATAAATAGGTAAAATTAATGAAGCTAAGAAAATTTAACGAATGAAGTTCCGGAGTGCAATAAAATACTGAGTTAGGGTGAAAGTCGTCCCGTTTTCGGCCTGAAATCCGATTAATCACACAAACACAATCCTCACTTTCCTCCCTGGATAATAAATAACATTATTAGTTTTTTCCCCTCACTACCTCGCAAACACGTATTTTAATCCTTTAATGCCAGCGGGTAAAAACGCATTTTATCACTAGTGGGTAAAGTAATTTGACCTTGAATATAGTCAAATTAATTTCTTTAAAATTTATAAAAGTAGGTGAATCTAGTAATGAAGATCATTTACCACCTGTGGAACTACTGGAAGCAGTGATAAAGGCATTTTTTGCGTTGTAGTTTCCTCGCTATAGTGAGGGGAAAAGTTTTGTGTTACACACGGGTGCAAATGTATTTTACTTCTCGTGTGTTGAAAAACTCGCTAAGTTCAGGATTCTACTCTCGAACCACTCGCTTCGCTCGTGGTTCAACTATAGGATCCTTTCACTTGCTCGTTTTTCAATTCCACACTCGGCGTTAAAATACAACTTTACCCCCTTGTATAACAAATTACTATTTAAATCTCATTTGTTCTAATCACAGTTAGCTGAAAATTGTTATTAATCACAGTTAGTTGAAAGTTGACTTATCTGAAAATTGGTGTAAAATAAGTTTGTCGGTCCTACTTTTTTCAATCTAACCAAAAACTTTAAAAAATCAGTAGGGACATTTAAATAGCTACGAGTATGATAAAAATACACCAAAATTGAGTAAAAATTACAATATCCAGAAAGGAAACGCAGGACCACCAGACCACCACGTTTGTATGAATGAAAAACCGGTTTCAAGTGGTTTCCTTTCTTCGCAAAGGCGATGTATCGAAAGCATTCATTTTCGGATCATCCCATTATTTCCGGCTGCGCGAGCACTCAGTAAAAAGTAAAAGGGATCATAACGGAATTTATAGAACTTACGTACGTAAGGCTTTCGGCAGTAACTCGCAAAGTAATCGGGAAAGCGAAGGGGGCTTAGAAAATTATTTCCGAGGGTGACCATCAAACAACTGTTACGATTCGCGACCTTAGTGCCTCGAAAAGGAACTTCGCGTAACATAAAGGAAGTTTTATAGACCGATAAAGACCTTTTGAAGGGTCGCCGGTAGAACGAGCGTGTTTGCTTGGAGCTCTGAAATGACTACAAAATTCAGACGATGCTTACTCGACTGTACATAAAACAGATGCTTCTATCGGATCGCTTACGGGAAACGGTCTTTTCCGTAGTTTACATGCCCGCATCCTTTCGTGGGAAACAGTGACATTTAACGGGGTTTTTATTAAAGGTACAACGTTTGCAGACGTGTATTTTTTGATGAAAGCAAATTTTGTGGTTTATAACTTAATATATAATATAATAAATAACAATGTGAATCGTTTCGTGAGATCCTTATCTAAAAGTATACCTACACTTATAAACGCTCATATTTCCGACGAAATTTTCCCGTACAGTTTTTTTTTTTTAAGAATTTGTCTCCAGAAAAAAGTCTGACGCTCCAAACTAAGTATACAGCTGAGTCTTAGTTTAGTTTCCGAGTTTCCGTCAATTTAACTTCTGCCGAGCTGTCAGGCAACTCGAACAAATTAGTCAGGAAAAATTGGAGGATTTCCTCAAGCTTCTAATAAATGGCCAGTTTGGAAAGTAATTTCAAATGTAACGGTTTTCAGTACGGAAATGTGAGCGGTAGCTGTAATTTGTTACTTACGTGTAAAAGTTGTAGACTTATAGGTACACAAGTTGTTGGTTTTATACACAAAAAAATAAAAAATCTGAAAAACACACGTATAATCATGCCTGTATCCCGTAAAGGGGTAGGCAGAGCACATGAACTACTAAGTTTCAGTGCCACTCTTGGCAAAAAGGGCTGAAAAATATAAATATAGGTAAATGACAAAATAATTCTAGACCTTTTTCCCATAAAAGTTAACAGTGTGGATAGTTCGCCAAACTCGCATACACCTAGTTACAATATTTGACGTGAATGTGTTTTATACATAATAAATATATCGTTTTTATTTATTTTGGTTGCGATGACTTATTCTTATGACGTCACAACATATAAAATATATTCCAGTGAAATAAATATGAAAAGGTGTCAATTTCATAAAATTCTGCACGTGACCACGAACGAACGTAACGTCGGTCATTATTAGCTGCTGTTTTACGTGTTTAAAATCCATTTCAGTTTAGTAATGACGAACTTAGTAAAAATATTGTTAACTTAATTTCACATGAAATTAAAAGACTAATCTGTAAGTACCTATAGGTACGATATTTTCACAGCCAACGCTAATAATACTATAGCCATTTCACCTTAATGTCGTAATTATCGTTACAAAGTGTTCCTAGCGGTGGGTTGTGATGGGTGTCGAAAAAGTAATGAAATACGCACGTTATGAGAACACCGGCCGACGCAGATGGTGAGAATCGACCCCTAATTACTATTGAACATTGATCGCTAAACTTGCTAGATGCAACATTAGCTATGTTTTATGTTCAACAGGGAACAAATCAAATTATTTTACAATTTTTTTTGATTTGTTGGTTTTTAAGTAGTTGTGGCTACTGAAACTACTGAATATAAATTATAAACTGAAAACTAATATCACACATACACGAAAGAAAGAATAAGGTAAGCGTGTAAGCTGAAGACCCGGGTTCGATTCCCGGCTCGGCCACCAGTAGGATGTCGCTTTTTCTTTCGTGTATGATATCTATTTTCAGTTCATGTTTTATGTTCTGTCGTGGATAGGGAAAAATCGATTCTTCATACAGAAGTAAGCATTTTTTTTCTGTTTTTTTACACAGATTGTCTGAGTCCCACGGCAAGCTCAAGAAGGCTTGTGTTGCATGTACTCAGACGACGATATATATAATATAGAAATACTTATATACAAAGGAAACATCCATGACTCAGGAACAAATATTCTGCGCTCATCACACAAATAAATGCCCTTACCGGGATTCGAACCCGGGACCGCGGCGTAGCAGGCAGGGTCACTACGCGCTAGGCCAGACCGGTCGTCAAAACAAAAGCATTAGTTAAAGCATTAGTCGCAGAATGTAACAGATCTATCTTATGTTAAATTTAATCTACTTAAATGTAAATGGCTAATGATTTTTTTGTAAATAGTTTTGTTGATAATTTTAATATGAAATAGTTAATGGTGTATCATAATAAATATAATTGTGTTGTAATAAGTATTGCACATGCACATGTTAATACAGTTACTTAAGTGTGATTTGCACGTTGTCAAAAACATCAAAGAAGTAGAGTGATATTTATTATTATATATTTGTTATGTGTATCTTACACACATAATAAATATAAGGGAAGGTTGCTATCATTGGACCACTTAACTTCGCTGTTCTATAATTTATACATTTTATGTCAAAAAATAAAACTAGTTTGATAAGTTTTAATTCTTGTCATGTATTTATGAATTATCTTATTCACAATAAAAAGTATAATAAATTTAGAGAAAAATCGTGAAAAGTTTTTCATAGGCTGTTGCTTTCTTTGGACCAGAGTCGCCTTCATTGGACCACCAATTCGCCATCAATGGACTTAGGGAATTTAGACCAATGGTTCAATCGAGGAAACTTATGAAAATCGACAAAAATATATTTTTAATGAAATATTTTTTATTCAACCTTTACAATAAAATTTTTTTTTCATATGTACTACTAGTTTTTTTCTTACATATTTTCTATTTGCGTTTATTAAAAAAAAGTTGCCATGATTGGACCAGTCCGATGATAGAACCCACAGGTGGTCTATTGATAGCAACTAGGTATCTAGGTAAATAAAAATATCAAAAAATAGAGAAAACAAATGGCTAGAAACAGTTGTTATAAATTTCCTCATTAATAAATGTTTAAGCATTATACGTCAACACACAAATTCAATTGCAAATGTAATTAAACTTAAGTGATTTTATTCCTTCGCGTAATTTAACTTCAACAGCACTCGAAACACACTTGGAAGCTTCACTCTTTTCCGGGAAGCGAGGCGCGACTGAGGTTACGGAGTGGCACAAGGTCACCTTGTGCCTTAGTGGATTCCGTCTAGCACGATTAGATTTTGAAATATTTAAATGGTCCAATCAAGGCGCCGGTCCGATGATCGCAATCTTCCCCTAATATTATTACGCAAGCGTAACAAAAAAAGTCATTAAGTCCCCCGGTCATAAAATATTTTTAAATCGGTGTCTAGTTGATACAGTCTATAATATTAGAACTGGCAGTGGTTCTTAATCTCCGATGAAAGCAACTATTGATTTTAGGGTTCCGCAAGTAGAAGGGTCTCCAAGGGTAACTATGGGATGTCGTTAATGACTCGTCAGTTCGTCGCTTGTCGTCCAACTACCCTTTAAAAAGCTGTAATAATTTAACATGATGGCTGTTATATAAATAAATAAATAAATAATAAATAAATATTGGGGACACCTTACACAGATCAACTTAGCCCCAAACTAAGCAAAGCTTGTACTATGGGTGCTAAGCGACGATATACGATATACATACGATATAGATAAATACATACTTATACAGAGTGGGGCCTGTAACAAAGGCGAAGAATTGAACTCTAGGCTATTCTCCTTATACTGATCAACATTTGTTCGGCGACTTTTAAAAATAGCTTGTATTTTGATTTTTATCTCCCTTGAAAGTTTTTTCTAAGAGGTAATGTATTGCGAATTTTAAGTCTAAAGTGTGACAGACAACGTCAATGACAACAATAATGGCGTACATTGAAGCTAATATTTATTTTGTATGAAAAATTAAAAATTTAAAGACTTCATAATTTTTAAAAGTCACTGAACAAATGTTGATCAGTATAAGGAGAATAGCCTACAGTTCAATTCTTCGCCTTTGTTACAGGCCCCACTCTGTATACATAGAAAACATCCATGACTCAGGAACAAATATCTGTGCTCATCACACAAATAAATGCCCTTACCGGGATTCGAACCCAGGACCGCGGCTCAGCAGGCAGGGTCACTACCGACTGAGCCAGACTGGTCGTCATATAATATATTAGAATATCTTTATTCGTATTTTTTTGTAAGTGCGAAGAGATCGCGATATGTCATATCACGGTCATGATACCGCTGGCTTCATAGTTGTTAGTAACAAATAACATAGGTTAGGTACAAATTAATGAAACCTAAAATCGAAGGGTGAATCATACTTTACACGTTGTCATGAGGTCTAAATTTATTACATACATACATACAATCACGCCTGTATCCCATAAAGGGGTAGGCAGAACACATGAAACTACTAAAGCTTCAGTGCCACTCTTGGCAAATAAGGGGTTGAAAGAAAACGAAACTGTGACATTGCAGTGACAGGTTGCCAGCCTCTCGCCTACGCCACAATTTAATCCATATCCCATAGTCGCCTTCTACGACATCCACGGGAAGAAAGGGGGTGGTGAAATTCTTTACCCGTCACCACACAGGCTAAATTTATTATAACTTTAGAACGTGATAAATGATATAGGTACCTATCTCACTTACTAGGGCTTAGTTACGCAAAAGATTAAAGTTAAAGGGTAAAACACGAGACTTCACTTTTTTTTAAGAGGAGATAGTTGAAGGGATGGAGAGTGGCAAAGGCTACTTTTTGCCTCTTTCTAATCCTTCAAAATGGGGGCTGGGAGTTTGTATGGAGCATTCTGCGATTTTCGAATTTAACATAAATTACAGTAAGTACAGTAAGTTTTTTTTTTATAAAAAAAAAATTCCTGATATACAGGGATGATGACTCCCGGTAAGCAATATTGCCAGTTATTTAACAGTAAATGTAATCTTTTGTGCAATGTACATACTTACCTAACTTTTATTCGGCGTTAATATTTTGATGTTGACATTTACAAGGAGATTTGTCACCTTCAATTTATATTTGAATAGATTTAATCAAACGTAACCTTATTTACCTTATAAATTGAAATAGATATCATACATGAAAGAAAAAACGGCAAGGCCCACTGGTGGCCGAGCCGGGAATTGAACCCGGGTCTTCAGCTTACGCGGCTAACGTCTTTACCACTAGACCACAACGCCCACCCGACGAAATTTCTCTAGTTTATGTTATCTCAGATAAGGCTAGGCGCCTTTTGACCAACTCTATCGGCGAACAATGGCTTGCACCTCCTATATGAATCCTTTGCAGTATTACGATATAGCAAGAGAGATGGTGCTGCCATCTATACAACTAGGGAACAAATCAAATTATTTTGTTGAATATTTTTTGATTTGTTCTTTTTTTCAAGTAGTCACACTACTATATTTAAATTATAAATTGAAATAGATATCATACACGATACACGAAAGAAAAAACGGCAAGGCCCACTGGTGGCCGAGCCGGGAATTGGACCCGGGTCTTCAGCTTACCCATAATTTATATATAGTAGTGTGACTACTTGAAAAAAGAACAAATCAAAAAATATTCAACAAAATAATTTGATTTGTTCCCTAATTGTTTATTTACCTTCTTATTACTAAGAGCACTTCAGAATCAAAGTAGGTTTTCCATGTAAAATCTTTACCGAATCAGAGATAATAAGAATTGTGATAAAACCATCATATTTTTAGGGTTCCGTAGCCAAAATGGCAAAAACGGAACCCTTATAGTTTCGTCATGTCCGTCTGTCCGTCTGTCCGTCTGTCCGTCTGTCCGTCTGTCACAGCCGATTTACTCGGAAACTATAAGTACTACAGTGATGAAATTTGATGGGAATATGTGTTGTATGAACCGCTACAAAATTATGACACTAAATAGTAAAAAAAAGGAATTGGGGGTGGGGCCCCCATACATGTAACTGAGGGATGAAAATTTTTTTTTTCGATGTACATACCCGTGTGGGGTATCAATGGAAAGGTCTTTTAAAATGATATAAAGTTTTCTAAAAAACATTTTTCTTAAAGTGAACGGTTTTTGAGATATCAGCTCTCAAAGTCGTAAAAAGTATGTCCCCCCCCCTCTATTTTTATAACTACGGGGTATAAAATTCTAAAAAAAATAGAGGTGATGCATGCTAATTAACTCTTTCAACGATTTTTGGTTTGATCAAAGTATCTCTTATAGTTTTTGAGATAGGTTGATTTAACTGTAATTTTGGTTTGCTGCTACGGAACCCTTTGTGCGCGAGCCCGACTCGCACTTGGCCGGTTTTTTTTTACTTGGGTTAACTTTAGTTAATGTAGATATTAACAATTTTTTTTTTCTCTTCAGACATAGTTCTTTTTTTCTTAGATATCAGAAGTGCTAACATAAAAATGTTATCTACGAGGTAGGTACAATAAAAGAAAACCTTATTTTCAAATTCTTCATGATCATATTAAATAGAGTCGGGTTTAAAAAAATATTGTACAGAAACTAAAACCCTGTTGTAATATACTACCCTACCATTTATATAATATTTATCAAAGTTAGTCAAAATTGTATTTCGAGCATTTCCTATTCTACGTCTTATTTCATGGCTTGTATTGAGCTGCTCAGCTCAATAAAATGAAACGAACATTTTTAATCGTCGTGCTATTTGTTTTTGTTAGGTATTATGTTTTTCACATTATCGTTCATACAATAAGTCGCAGAGTTAAGGGACCTTGTGTGAATTGAACAGAATTTTATTGCAAATGGCGAAGGAGGTCGCTTTTGTCAAGCTGACTTGACAAGTTGACACACAATACTGAGGCCGACAGTCCACTGTCATATATTTATCATAGAAATATGATCATAGGCAACATGCCGTCCTTTGTCTTCACGTTGGAGAAAAAGGGAGGTATACAGATCTATGATCATATTTCTATTATATACATATGATAGTGGACTTTCGGCCTTATGCTTGGTGCTTTATCAGGATGGACCGTAGCCGCCTCGACTCCAGCTAGTCAAGTGGCCACTCCATATTCGGGCACGGTCCGAGGAGTGCTGCGTTAACTAGCCTCCATTACTTTTATAACCGCTTTGCGGATATCGATTTTCATTTAACTCGCCTTAAACAGGTCGTTATGGCGTGTTTATAAGTAAAGAGCCGGTCGAAGGGCAATATTGCGCTTTGTGGCCTCGTGTATAAAGGGTGATTAATGGTGATGTGGTGCACAAAGCGAGTCTTTGTTGTTTGGCAAATATTTGATCTCGCGCACGACGTAATCCGTTCTTTTTATATCACTGGGTATCGGTTTAAGCGGACTGGACTGGGTGGGTAATGGAGCTGGGATTTGTGGATATCCGGGTTCGCGACGGCTACTGTGATTCACAATAGGATGAGCCAATATCCGTTTCTGTCGCTCTTGGTACAGAGTGACAGGGACGCAGTTATCCAATTTTCGAATTTTGCAGTCGCCTTCTAAAGCTGATACGCCCGCATTTAAAGCGCAAACGAGCGTTCGCATCAAAGTGCTACACCAAGCGAATAAGCCAACTAAGGAACTTAATGAATGCCAACATTCGCTGTTGGTAGTGATCAGTAGGTAGTCAGAGTGTGTGCAAACACCAAAAAAGATTTTCCATGGCATTATTGTTGAGCATTGTCCTATGGAGTTGTTCAAGGAAATAGAGATATCAGCGCATCGGCTACACATAAATAGGTACACACATACACAGCTGCTGGCAATATAATTTAGAATTTTAGAGAGTGAAAGTGATGTCAACCAGAATTGTCAAATCCAACAAATGTCACACATATGACAGTCTTATCATAGAATGTACAGTATGTAAGTACTAAGTAACTGTGATTGGCATTCGAGATATGAAGTCAAAGACAACATTTCATCGCCTGCCAGTAGGTAATAGATAGTGTAATTATAATTTAAAGAGCCGGTCATACCAAATCCGCGAAAAAGGCAGTCGGCGTTTAACAAATGCTGTTCACATTTTTCAATAAAATAAAACAAAATAAATGTAATTACTGTATTATAGAATGTGTTTACAATGTTTGACTATTCAGAATTTCCTATTCTTAATAGTATAAATGAATCCACTCAAACTTGTACCTAAAATGAGAAAAACGGATGTCAGCGTTTAGTACCTTATAAAAAAAATCAATGGTTTAGTTATACTTAATATAAAATTAACTGAATATGAAAGCCAGATAAATGGACTACAAAACTTGTGTTTTTTATTAAATATTTTTCCTCTTAAAGGCAACGAAGAAATTATATCGTAAAATGTAAACTTTCGTAAAATGTTCATATATCCCCCATTACTACTGTCAAAGTCTCCATTGGATCCTCGAGTGGCAAAAAATGATGTATTGAGATAACAGTGTAAAATTGTGCTCAATATAAATAGGGGTTTTAAATCAATAATGACAGGTGGAGATCCAATCTCGTTTCAAGTTTAATTTTTTTTTAATTCACAAGTCATGCTCCTTCAAATAAATAGCACATTATTAAAGACAATAACGAAAACAACTGAATTAGTATAAATTATTACATTCTCGTTCGCTGAAATTGAAAAATAAGTGTCGTGTTTTTTTTTTACTCATTGGAATAAAGTTTCATTACGCTGGTATTAACAGTAGCGTACGTCATTTTAAAAATATATTTGACAGTACCTAAGTTAGACTAGGAAAGCTAGATGACACATATTATTTTCTCTTTCTTGGGGCCGCTTGCACCACCCGTTTAACTCAAGATTAGTGAGCTGTCAACTGTTAAATTCCATTTTAATATTTCTAGAGGTACTTTAATTTGTCAGAGGAAACACTGACCTGTCACAGTAAATTGGGGTGGTGTGAGTGTAGAGTGTTTTTGTGTAATGGGTGACAGTATCTGAAATTTTTTATAGGTACTCCCTAAAGGAGGGTTAACACAATACAGTCAAAGAAAATCTAACTACGTAAAAATAGAATGATTTAAAGTTCGCGTTATTCTATGTCCTCTAAATAATTCTACTAGGAAATTAATTATTAAGAGACTTGGCTAACGTATGCTCTGTCCAAATGTCATGGGAAAACGACATATGTATCATAATACCATAAATAATTAAAATGTAATGAGCCATAATTGTTTAAGCGCGATCACAAGGACGGCTTGTTTATTCACGTTAAATTCTGATACAATTTTATTCATATCGTAGGTATTGCGAGTTATGCTTAAAACGAAGTACCTACTACCTACTCGTAAGCACAAAATAGACATCCTAATTATAAGTAACTTATAGACGTAGGGAACAAATCAAATTATTTTATTAAATATTTTTTTGATTTGTTTTTTTTTTTAGTAGTAACACTACTATATATAAATTATAAACTTAAATAGATACTATACACTAAATAAAAAGCGATCAAGCGGCTGACGTGCTCAAACCATTACACCATCCCGACCGGCGTAATGGTGGGGGTAGGGGGGTGGGGGCCTTCACAGGGTGCCAAGTGTTCATATTAAAATAATATTATTGTAACATCCTGTACGTACCATGGTAAGCAAATAAATGATTTATGATTTATGATGATTTATGAAGTCGATACTATTTGTTTTATGAATAAAAGGCTCAGCAACTGACCTGCCTTGAGCATAACAATGAAAATAGAACAAAACGGATCTACATGGATCGCGCACTAGAATTTCCTGCAAGTTCTGAGAGCTGGGAATAGTATCATCCTCTTTTCGTTTTGACGTTGTTGGATATTGATATTGCTTTAACTTGTCCGGGTTTTCAGCAGTCAATATTCTAAAAACACAGTCAGAAATGATTAGAATCCTTTTGGCATTGTTTTAGTTTCAACCCAAAAATCCAATTCGACGCGTTATTTTACAACTTCCACGGGCTTTTTGGGCCCAGTTGGGCATTTGTACCAGTAGAATATTGAGCCTTGATCCAGTCCTGTGCTCAGATGCGCAGTTAAAAATTGGTTTATCTCTACATAAATTGACCTATTTAGGCATAATTGAACTCCCGTAAGCAATTGATTGACATGCGCCCATTTAGTACGTAGGAGAGGCGCAATTAGCCAACGTATGGACAGGTGATTTATCCCCCTTTAGTCCTGGTCTGGCTGTGAACGGATAAACCACCGTAACGAGACCTAAGGATCCTATACTTTGCGCAGCCCAAGAGAACCATAAATAGACTGGTTTATTGGAACGTTCGCCACGCGTGGTTGGCAAGCCACGGCAGTGACATCAAGGCCTCGGTCTAACGGCCTACTCATTTGTATGTAGCAACATAGTAACTTGTATCAATTGTACAGGCCGAAACGATTGATTTGAGTTAACTTAATGGTGATGCATCGAATGTTATTTACATTTTGATGTGTGGTCGGATTAATTTGAACGGTGTGCCAAAGGAATATTATGCAGATATGACGAACAGGAATCCCAATACCCTAGACGACTATGAATTCAAAAAATACCGAAGGCGGATTGCATGCCAAATAAAACCAGAGGCATCATACATCGAAAAATTAGGGAGCTTGTACAATACCAGTTACTGTTACAGTTAGGAACTTTCTTTATATGCTTACTGTAAGCATATAAAGAAAGTTCCTAACTGTAAACGCCTATTGATTTTCCAGTTAGTGGATGCCATAGATAGATATTCTGCCAGAAGAAAAAAAGGCGATTAACAAATTTTATTATAAAATTTTAACCAAAAATTTGTTGCGGTCTACAATGTATCGAAAAAAGGCTACATAATCGTGCCCTAGAAACGTCTACTACCAGATAATTGGACACAAAAAGTAGCTCTGAAAGGGTGATTTATAAAGTTTTCGGATGAAAGGCATTAATAATGGATGTGCTGAAAGTCTGCAATAATAGGCACGGAAAATTTTCAAAGTATATTTTCCGAAGTTTTAAAGCGAGTCAAGAAACATTACCGCCTTGAACCGTAGAATTCCCTTTTATACAAATTTTCTAATTTATTCGTCGAAGCAGCACTTGTTGCTATGGATTAATTATTAGGAAACAAGTTAACAAAAAGTGTAATAAAGTTCGTTAAGGAAGCTTAATTTCCGGCTGGGTGAAAGAGGTTGGCATTAATCAAGCGAGATCGGTCTCGACTGTGGATTTCATTACAGATTCCGAACAGCGGACCATTACGGGGGAACAATAGGCAGCGGGGCTACACGGCAGCTTAGCGCCGGTGCAAGTGCCAACTATATACGAACCGAGTAATTAACATTCGAGTGTACTAATTCAAAAGTGGGAGTGTGCGCCTGCCAATGCCAAGCGCAGTTCTGCGCGCCTGTCGCCGAATGACTGAACGAGGTTAGGCTGAATTTAGAGCTGAACAAGTGCCTAGATTTAAAAGAATAGGAAACTCTTACAGCTGAATTAAAAAAAAAATCCAAGGATACCGATGAGTTCCAATTTAAGCTTATTTTACCGTCTGAGTAGGGACCATCTCACCACCATCATAACAGATGGATGTTTTTGTACTGTATTAGCAGCGCCCAACGCCCATATTAGATGAGACGACCTAAGCTGTGTAGCCAGTAGTGACCCTGCCGATCAAGCAAGATGACATGTACCGGGTTCAAAATAGTGGTATAGGTAAAATATGGTATAGGACTGGCGAACTGCTGTCAATACGGGACTTAATAACTTTGAGCTAACCCGACTTAAAGACCTTGACGCCAAACGTCAGCGCCGAAAATCTCGGCCTAAGCCCTCCTACAACTACACTTACAACTCTTCTGTGGTCCGTGCTCTCGGACTTTCAAAACCAAATTCGGATTTGCAAGTCACGCTCGTGCTCATGCTCGTAACGATTTAGTTTCATAAATAGTAATAATAAATTCATTAAAAATTGTCAGGATGTCTCTTTCAACGGTTACGTTTGGGAGGACATCATCATCATCATCATAGGTAAAATAATTCTTGTTTGAATCTTACATTTTTAGCTGCATTAGGTTGTTCTGTGGCAGCCATGATTCCTAAGGGAGTCCTGGAAAAATTGTGATGGAACAGTTTAAAATGTCTTCTATAATGTGTACTTGAGTAGGCAGGTTTTAAAATGAATGAAGTACTTATTTCCAAGTTTTCCTTTCAGACCTGAGACGCGTCTTGACCTTATGTTAATGGACGTACAATGATTAGCAGCCCCAGGGCTCTTTCTAGAGAATATACTTAAAAAATGTGACGCCTTATTATTAGTAAAGTAAAATATGTACATATTATAATTTGATGTTTTGATAACTATATATATTTCAAAGAAAATCCATAATTTATTTACTTACTTTATAAGTAATTTGATTGTGTGATTTACGTAATTTAAAGATTTATTTTATTTTCAAACATACGAAGACATTTCATATAAGAACAAATACTTACCCCCTAATTCATAAACGTTCACTAAAGTTATCAAGCCGATAAAGTTCGTTTGTCCCTTTCCGACGTATTGGTGTGATAGAAAGGGACAAACGAATTTGATAACTTTAGCGAACGTTTATGAATAAGGGGTTTAATGGGTTTTTTCACATAGGTACCTAGTTACTTCGTGACTTTTTATTATAACGTTAGTTAGCCGCGATTACGACCAATGAAACCTGTGTCAAACTCTCGAAAATTTAATATCACAGTGAAATATTTTCATGAAAACTGTTTAATAAGTTATTTTATGGTTTAATGTATTTATTTAATAGTGCAGTACTCTGGCGGCAGAACATTGCCGTAATAACCATTCCCTATTATGACAAAAGTTTAATAAGGAGATAGGGCATAGCGAATGATATTCCGCTTTGTGTGGTAGGGCACAGCACAGCGGATATCGTCTCGCTCGAATCTAGAGCAGAGCCGAACTGGGGAAGTACCTCCGCCTTACAGAAGACCGCAGCCAAATAGCACTAGACCCTACTCATAGTGTTGTGTTCCTGCCGGTGAGTAACGCTGCCAGAGCTCAACGAGGGTGCGGTGTGCTGGCGACGGGAGGACTTACGGAACTCATTTGTTCCGTCTATTGTCCTTTGAGTTGTCGGCAACCCGAATCCTCCTTGGAACTTGTATACTCCTTTTTGCTGTGTACTTATACTTAACACAGCAAAAGGGAGTGTACATGTTTTTAATGGGGTGGCAACGCGCATGTGATACTCTTTGAGTTGCAGGCGTCCATAGGTTACGATGACCGCTTTCCATCAGGCGGACCGTATGCTTGTTTGCCACCGACGTAGTATTAAAAAAAAGTTGCTTAAGACCTGGGGGGCTACCATGAAGTGCTAAAGCCGTTCAGTTTAGGTTGAGAGAAAGGGACGAAGCTATAGCAGTTCCATAGCTCCGTCCCTCTCTCTCAACCTAAACTGAACGGCTTTAGCACTTCATGGTAGCCCCCCTGTACTATTAAATTAATAATAATATAGAAATTAATTATTTTCCCTACCATTCATGCGTGTGGTGACCTGTATTGTTAATTATTAACTAAAATGTATAACATCGATAGACATTGTTTTCCTTAATACCTAAATACATACCCCCCTACGAACACCTACCTACCTTTCCTACGTATTGGTGTGATAGAAAAGGAATATGCCTTTCAGATTTGAGGAGTTCCCTCAGTTTCTCCAGGATCCCATCATCATAACTGGGTTTTGAGAAAAATGGGACCAATCTGTATGCATATACA
Organism: Leguminivora glycinivorella; assembly: GCF_023078275.1. Classification (NCBI taxonomy): domain Eukaryota; kingdom Metazoa; phylum Arthropoda; class Insecta; order Lepidoptera; family Tortricidae; genus Leguminivora; species Leguminivora glycinivorella. Next base: position 33,672,297 of record NC_062971.1, read on the forward strand.
TTCAATCAAAAAAAAATAATTTCAAAATCGGTTCAGTAACGACGGAGATATCGAGGAACAAACATAAAAAAAAATACAGACGAATTGAGAACCCCTTCCCTTGAGATTTGGAAGGCGGTTAAAAAATGTCAATCTAAACTCAAATTGTGTGTTGAATATCACAAAATAGCATCTGTCATCGTGATACACTGTTCCTTTTCGAAAGCGTTTGTCAATGTAAAGTCTGGCCTTGTTACTCATTGTCACAGGACTCACAGGTCTGATGGTTTTGTGAGTTCATACTTTAGCTATTTGCTACTCACGATTAGTGTTTTTTTTTTTTATATAAATGGGCTTACTCTTTGCCACAGACTAGCCAAAGGTAAACGTGAAGGCCAGACACACTTACGTTCGTATTGGTTAGGTGACTGTAACTGTTTCTGCCGTCTTTATTAAATAAAGTCATTCTGGGAATAGGGATCATTATTCTCCATTCGAACCGTAGCACTCCCTAGCGACCTTCTAACGTTAAGTAGGTCGTTTGCATTCCTCCCAAAAACTCTGCTTTTCAAATACAATCAAATGGTTTTGGTTTAGCGGAAATTAATCGCGCTTTTCTTTAACTACATACGAATGAGGTTGTGAGATGAGAATTTACATTCTATACAGCTGCAAAACGTGAATCGCTAAACTTTTATGGCATGATTTTCTATTTATAGTATGAATTTTTTGAAACGAACGTTTCTAAACAAAGGTATTGTTCCTTTTGTGTTGAGCGGGAGCTTCTGTATTTGCACGCGCTAAGACAACAAGAAGCAACTGTATCCTGATAATTGTAAGGTTCAAATCTGTACAGCAGCAAATTTGAGATAGATTATTTTGGAAATGTGAAGCGATAGACCACACCGCTATAGGTGCGAAAATACAGCGCTTCTAATACTTTGATACTTGATGGTGTAAGTATAGTACATATAGTTATAATAATCATCGGTAATATGTCAGTCTGTATAATAAAAATAACACGTTTAAACAGCGAAACTGCCAGATTAAAAGGTTGATAAGCACCTGGCACCTTAAGGTGTCATCGCAAAGTGACAATAAACACTGATAAGGTTTTTCAATCTGACCGCCATTGTTATGTTTTGTTATAAATACGGTTTACGGTTTGTTTAGTTATTTATGTTATTTTATTTATCAAGACTTGTACCTAATATTTATGTAATTACTATTTATATATTGCTATATACAATTGTTGATTGTTAACAAAATCATTAATAAAAAATAACAGTGATAATATACGTGTTTCATTACTTACAGCACCACCACCAAGTATCAAAGTATTAGAAACGCTGTATTTTCGCACCTATAGCGGTGTGGTCTATCGCTTCACATTTCCAAAATAATCTATCTCAAATTTGCTGCTGTACAGATTTGAACCTTACAATTATCAGGATACAGTTGCTTCTTGTTGTCTTAGCGCGTGCAAATACAGAAGCTCCCGCTCAACACAAAAGGAACAATACCTTTGTTTAGAAACGTTCGTTTCATAAAATTCATACTATACTTACTCGTAATTAAATTGCGTCGTCCATCCAGGGGGCGCCGTCCGTCATTGGGGAATTGGTTTTCTAATAAATACATTATTTAAGTTATACGTCTTTGCTCGTTTAATGGTACATTAATAGGTATAATTATTACTGCTGAGGACTAGGTAATACCCCCAGTCGCGTAATTGACATAATGGATAATCATAAAAAAACAGATAGGCGCGGGGACCGTGTTTTATCTATACCTTGTACTTTTAGCTGTTGAAAAAAGTGTAAACAAACCGGAGCCGTCAAATTTGACAGATACAGGGGTAGTGAACCTTTTAAGGCCAGATCGAAGAATAAAATTGTAGGTGGCTACTTACTTGGTACTTTTTATTCATAGTGAGTCAATTTTAATGATTATAAACGCATAAATGTATTTTTAGGTATTTAAAAAACTGAACAAACCGTCAAATGGTTGTTTATCAGGTAACGTTTGGTTCCTGTTAAAATTTTCGTATTTAAAAATAATTGAGCTCGCTACTATAGTCCGTTCCATTCCAAAAACATATACCTACTTTCGCTCAATTTTACCAAATACACATGTACAATTAGACAAGATGAGTGTAAGTACAAGTTTATAATGGGTCAGCAAACGCACATTGCTAATGTGGTACCAGAAAACTGGAGAAGATGCGAAGAACATGTCATCAAGGAAGATAAGAAAATGAAAGAGTTAGAAAACAAGATTGATGATTTGGCCGACAGAATAATAATAAATGTGACCGATTCATCTTCGTCTTCATCCTCTTCGTCGTCATCATCCTCACCAGAATAAAATAACGTATATATAAAGTATTGCGTTTGTTTTACTTATAAATATACATATGTTTTCACCATTAAACACAGAATAGAACGACACATTTTTTTTCATTATTTCATGCACAGATAATCTTAATTTTATTTCTATTGCTTTTTTATATTTCTCTGTCTTTCATCAAAATTTAGTGTGGTACCTATAAATATTACTGAATCAACTAAACTACCATCTAGTATAAAAAATACATAAATATAACAATCATCATCTCATACGGAGAAACGGAATCTCGAAAACATAAATATCAAATTTGGAACAGATGATGATGATGATGATTGATAACAAGCAATGGAAAATGTAAGACAAAATTAAAAATCGCGTAAGGTCTAGTACCTTTATATTTTAGTAGTGTTACACCCAGATTAAAATGCAACCATGAGTTTTAAACCTCTGCAAAATTGGGTACTTTTTGGTTGATGATTCCCCGAAGAAAATAATAATATTAATTAAATGTCATGACGATACGCTTGTATTCATGAAGGTGTATTATGTTTCGTCAAATTAATCGAAATTACATGTTAGTGGACTGAAATGGAAAATAGTATAGTGAACTCAAATATTTTTAAAAAGAGAAAAAAAATCGGGAACCAAACGTTACCTAATAAACAACCCTCAAATTTGACAGCTCCGGTTTGTTTACACTTTTTTCAAGAGCCAAAAGTACAAGGTATATAAGAGGTTAGTGATTAAAGTTATGAATGCTATAATATATCTTCTATGGTACCTTTGCCATCCATACTCGTTACTTTCAATTCTAGTTTATATTCAAAATAGTTAGTTAATTAAATTATTATATTTTATCGTCACTACTTTAAAAAAAACTTGTATCTTCGTCTGTCAATTAAAAGAAAATTGTAGTAAATAAGTATGTATGGAATGCATATGGACTTACTGCGTTTTAACTTTGAGGAGCAGCGTGAGATACGAAATTTTTTCAAAGTAGTGACGATATGTTATTATTTCGCCAAAATGGCATAAGTACCTGCTGTTTTCACCACGCCAACCGGTAAAGGCTCTGCTGATTTCATACAAATTTTAACTTGACGTCTTATTAGTAATGCGGCTAGAAAATAGAAGGCTATTAAAAGAAGAAGGAAGATTCATTTAATTCATTGAAGTTAAATTACTAATGATGATTCCAAATTAAACATCATAATGACCCTGCAGAAACAATACAAATTTGTGATTTTCCAATGCGTTTACTTAATGATATCATATCATTATCTCAAATAGATAACATTATTAAAGGTATATATACATGAGGCATTGCTACTATCGTTATCAATAATCACAATAGTATCAACATAACAACAATGGACAAAACAAAACAAAAGTTGCTGGGCCTACTTGACAAGATAGCTAAGGAACAAAACTATGTGAACAATACGGTGGACCAGAAAGAGATCAGTGCCGAAGGCGCCAATATAACATCTGCGCTGCTTCTAACGACAATCCGAGCCGAAGACAAACCAGACTTGAAACTTTTCACAAAAGTCGCTCTCTTGAATGACCACGTCCGCCAAGTCACTCCTCTGCCATGCCCGTTTACTACTGAACTGTTTTTCTACACTAAATTAAAGAATCAATATGAAATGATAGAAGAAAAACACAACATTCAAGAGGATGACGGAGTGCGAATGCCGAAACTATATGGCTACCACGATGAGTATTTAAGCGAGATAGTCGTTCTAGAGGATTTGGTCGCTCAAAGGTTTACAAATTTTGACAGACAACAGACTGCCGAACTCGAGTATGTGACAGCCGCAATCGATCTGATGGCCAAGTTCCACGCTTTATCCCTTGCCTTTCACAACGAAGATCCGGTTAGCTTTGAAAAAGCAAGCGACTCACTGGCGGTGGACGTATCCCAAATGGAGTCATTGGCGCCACTTATGTTGACTAAAATAAAGACTAAAGCGATAGCAGCAGCGGCCGAGGGTGAGAACAGAGAAAAGTTAGAGAAGTTTTTTGACCAGCAGGGTTCCTCCCTGTTCGACATTTGGATGGACTTATTCAGTAAAAAAAATAGGAATATCCTTGTGCACGGTGACTTCAAACCAAATAATCTGATGCATAAACGACGAGTAAGTAATAAGTCTGTACCTAATATATCTATAACGTATCTCTACCGTCTGGACATTCTTAGGTTTAGGACATAATATATTTATAGATAGGGACGTATCAATTAGGGTTTTTATAATCCATATATACTAAATGCTGGTCCCGCAGTTATAATTGAGAAATGACTCATATATGATTTTATTAAATACCCGGTAATGCCATATCACTACTGTCAATTTAATCTTATCGTCATTATCAATGCAATGCCAGGGTGGCTAGCCGAATGGCACAATCGCTCACGAAACGCTCACGAAACGAAGCGCTAGTCTAGTAGATATCTATCTCTATCGCGCTTGCGTATTGGCGCGACAGAGCCAGCGGCGTATCGCTTTCGTTTGGCGTCGGAGAAATGCCATTCGGCTACGGGGCCTGATTGATACGGTACGAGTAATTCACTTAAGTATTACAATATGCTCAGTTTAATTATTGACACAACATTTTTATTATCTAAAACACTTCACATTAGAACATTCCTGAGTATTCCTTAGTCGGAATCTTTGTCAAAGTCTCACACACGTTGTTCATTTGTCTATATAATTCTTGCAATTCAAGGTCAATGTTCTGTTGTCTTTCTATATATTTTACCAATTGATTGTAATTTTTATAGACTGAGAGGTGTTAATTGCTGGAATTATTGACACCCACGATTCTATAGACTAACCAGAGTAAATACAACAGTAGTAGTTGACAACCGGTCTGGCTCAGTCGGTAGTGACCCTGCCTGCTGAGCCGCGGTCCTGGGTTCGAATCCCGGTAAGGGCATTTATTTGTGTGATGAGCTCAGATATTTGTTCCTGAGTCATGGATGTTTTCTATGTATATAAGTATGTATTTATCTATTTAAGTATGTATATCGTCGCTTAGCACCCATAGTACAAGCTTTGCTTAGTTTGCGGCTAAGTTGATCTGTGTAAGGTGTCCCAAATATTTATTTATTTATTATTTATGTATGGGCACTTTTGCACCGGAGGCGGTGCGGACCGGTATTGACTAATTACCGTTTGTAATTATTTTTAGTTATGGCTTTTTTGACATGTAATAGAAATTATATAATAATTTATGTATTAATAATAATTAACGTTATCAAAAAAAGTTTCCAGTTTAAGTGAATAAACAATTATGTAAAATATCTCAATTATGCAAAATATACAAATCTAAATAGAACCCATAGTACAAGCTTTGCTTAATTTGGGGCTAAGTTGATCTGTGTGAGGTGTCTCTTTGATATTTTTTTTTAAGTTTATACCATGCAGACCAAAAACTCATAATGTATTGAGGTAATTGTTGTAAATACTTTCATGTCACATAGTAATACATATAATAATCAATGTCCAGAATATTAAGACCTACAAGATTTCTGGAGACTACTTTAATTTAATAAGATTTAAATTACTTTTAATACATTGTCGCACTTAATTCATTAAGACGGTTAATTTCTTTATAACCAAAGTCCTGTCATGACAATCAAAGCGGTTTCACCTTTCTTATTTTTTGTCTGGACTTCCTCTTACTCCTTAATTTCATGTTGTAGGATAAACATGACATAAATAATTTAATTTATTCTTAGCTACAAAGTTGAAAACGGACACTGGGGATCGATTTTCGAATTTCGAACGCACGCATTCGCTGGAAAGTCTGTGGAAAACGATGTAATGCTATTTTTGAAACAGGACGACTAGTCATTTCCAAACTAGTGGTAATGACAACTCGTTTTTGGTTCTGTTAGTAGAATCTAACTCGCTAGTAGTGGAGTTATTATTGAACGAATTTCACGAAATCGAATGGCCAAGTTTCAAAAATCGGCCCCCTGGGATTTTTTTTAACTTAAATAAGATGGTAGCACAGAATATATATTAGTACAAGTACAGAAGGCTCACTCCTTTGATGTTCACAAAATGTCGCCATTCTAAATTCTTACCTACATTAACAAACGGACCGCACGCGAGCAGCCAACATTGAATTTTATTGCGCCGCGCGAAGGTCGTCGCCAATGAATGGGCCGCAAACTCGCGGCCGCTGACATGTACTTGTAGCGCGGCGATAGACTCGCGGAGTGAGCCGCCCCTGATGGTAGCCAATACAATTACATTTGAGCTTTTGAAATCAGGCTATAATATGTAGGTAAAAATGTGCTCTAAATCTTCTAATTGACACTTTTTTATATAGATTTTTTTTAAATGTACTGGAAAAATATTTTTTCTTACAAACTTCTTCGACGCACTTTTTTATGTCCAAGGCGTAAAAAAAAAACGATTTTGAATAAAATGAGCTCAAAATGAAGAAGATTGCTATACCTAATAAGTACCTACTACTTTGATAAATATATTTAAAAATATGTTAATATCACTATCACTACATAGTATAAAACAAAGTCGCTTTCTCTGTCCCTATGTCCCTATGTATGCTTAAATCTTTAAAACTACGCAACGGATTTTGATGCGGTTTTTTTAATAGATAGAGTGATTCTAGAGGAAGGTTTATATGTAGGTATAGTACCCGTGCGAAGCCGGGGCGGGTCGCTAGTGTAATATAATATCACAATGCCGGTGTCTTTTACCTGTCCAATTGCTAAGAGTGGCGTTGAAACTTGAGCAGTTTCTTATGCGTGACAAAAAATGATAGCAGTATTGATTACTGTCAAGCGTTACTTGAATAAAAACTATGTTTTCCAGAACGGCAAACTGGAGATCGCTCTAATGGACTTCCAGCTGGTACAGAACGCGGAGCCCCTGCGGGACGTGCTGTACTTCCTCATCACCGCCACGGACGAGGCCTTCCGCCGCTCGCACTACCACGCCATGCTAGACCTGTACCACGAGTGCCTGGGGGAGGCCCTGCAACGGTTTCAAATTGATATTGACACTGTTTATCCGGAGAGCGCGTATAGAGAGCAACTAGAGAAGGTGAGGGCGGCATATTCTTTCCAGTACTTACTGGATAGGGATCAAATACCTCATAGTTTTTCCGCCACTCGCACTACCACGCTATACTAGACCTGTACCACGAGCGCCTGGTGGAAGCTCTGCAACGGTTTCAAATTGATTTTGACACTGTTTATCCGGAGAGCGCGTACAGAGAGCAATTTAAGAAGGTGAGTTGCTCATTCTTTCATCCTAATACTTACTTGGCCTTTCGTTGTTCGCATTCGCACTACCGTGTCATGATAGACCTGTACCACAAGCGCCTGGGGGTAGGGCTGCAACGGTTTCAAATAGACATTGACACTGTTTATCCGCAGAACGCGTACAAAGCTCAACTGGAGAAGGTGAGAGTCGCACATTCTTCCAACAGATACCTATTCTTACTTGGTGGGAATGTGATTCTTCATAGCCTTTCATTAAACGTACTACTACGCCATGTTAGAACTGTACCACAAATGCCTGAGTTATGCTGGACTCGACCCGTGGAACAAAGTTAATTTGACATTATACACGGCCATATCCGGAAGACAGGTCACCTTACATATCGTGATCTTTTCCATAAATAAAAACCGGCCAAGAGCGTGTCGGGCCACGCCCAGTGTAGGGTTCCGTAGTTTTCCGTATTTTTCTCAAAAACTACTGAACCTATCAAGTTCAAAACAATTTTCCTAGAAAGTTTTTATAAAGATCTACTATTGTGATTTTTTTCATGTTTTTTGAACATAGAGTTAAAAAGTTAGAGGGGGGGGGGACGCACTTTTTTTTCCTTTAGAAGCGATTATTTCCGAAAATATTAATATTATCAAAAAACGATCTTAGTAAACCCTTCTTCATTTTTTAATACCTATCCAACAATATATCACACGTTGGGGTTGGAATGAAAAAAAATATCCGCCCCCACTTTACATGTAGGGGGGGTACCCTAATAAAACATTTTTTTCCATTTTTTATTTTTGCACTTTGTTGGCGTGATTAATATACATATCGGTACCAAATTTCAGCTTTCTAGTGCTTACGGTTACTGAGATTATCCGCGGACGGACGGACGGACGGACGGACGGACGGACGGACGGACGGACGGACGGACGGACGGACGGACGGACGGACAGACAGACATGGCGAAACTATAAGGGTTCCTAGTTGACTACGGAACCCTAAAAAGTGTCAGAAGTTTTATAATACAAAACCAAAACCCAAAACCAAGGTCGAAACTAGACAATACTGAAAATATTAAAAATATTTGCAAACGAAATCGGTATTTCCATTCATTACTATATTATCGGTTTGATAACGAAATTTTGTAATTTTTTTAAAGATGTAATAGTAAGATATTCGTTGAAGATAATAATGATATGGGATGATTTTTTTTTACTATTATGTCATTAATTGATATAATTGATAAAATATTATCTTTTCGTAAAAACTCAGATTTATAATTTTTTTTTTCTTGTGACGAGATTTATAATTATTTTATGGACTGTCACCATTAAAATATGACTAAATTATATGAATAAGGAACCATATTTTTGACAGATAACATTCTAATGAACACTGTCCGTCGTGCTCGTTGTTGTCCTTAGATGTCGTAGAAGCACCGGCTTCGAATGGGTATTATACATAAAAACCCTGCTCCTAAATCACTATATTTGTTTAAAAATACCGCATCAAAATCCGTCACGTAGTTTTAAAGGCAAGCATACGTAGGGACAGACAGATAGCGGGTAGTGAATTTATTTTAAGAGGGCTTTCGTGTTAAAAATAGTGAAATCGCAACCGAGCGCTTGATCATACCGTGTGTGGTATCAAATTAAAGGGCTTTGCGAGTAGTTTATAAATATATATCACATTATAGGACTTTTTCTACTTGGTCTAACAAAATATGAGAAAATGTCCAAAAGTGGTAATAATTGTACCGGTGAAGGCTCGTTTTCAAAAAATTGGCAAAAATCAATAATAGCAATTTATAATCACTAAGGCATAACAGCAATTTAAGTAAACGTTGCAGATTAATTTAGTACAAAACTTACTTCGATGTGATGTAGATTTTCAAAGAAATTGTCACTTAATTTTAGGTGATTTCTGAAAAACATTGAATTCGCCTTAGGCTAGTTTACTCTTTTTCAAAAACTTAAAATAAAAATCTAGTCTGAAATGATTGTGGTACAGGATATACGAATTATAAATTTACCAGTTTTAATATTCAAAATTGTCCAAATTTTACAAATAAGATCGACTGATTCAGCTCTATACGTGCGTTTTTCTAAACGTGCATTAGAGAAAAATTCATAATTAATTTAGTGAGTTAGTTTTCAAAAATCCAGTCTTATAAAAATCAAGATAATAAGATGCTCTAACTGGAACTTGAATTAAATAAATCTATTGGATAACGGAAAGTGTAGTATTTCACCGACTAAAACTATCAATTTTACATTCTTTTGACGTTTTTTTTGAAAGCAGCCTTAAAAACAACGTAGTAACATACGTGCCTTTGTTTTCCAGTATCGCATGGTGGGGCTCACCATAGCTATTGTCGCGCTGCCCATGATTCTGGCGGAGGAGGAGGCCATCCCGGACTTCAACGATGACTACGATGTGACCGACTTCGTAGTCAAGGGCAGCCAGCTCTACAGGGAGAGGTTCAACGGCGTGATCAACAACTATAAAGAGTGGGGACTTTTGTGAGTGACCTAGCCGTGCGCATTATTCATTGCATGGACAGAAGTTATACGGTATATGTAGTTTCTAAATTCAATACTCATGAATACAATGTATGATGTATAGTGTTTTGATTGTGAATTTGATTGTGTTTATTTAATGTATTTAAATAAAAAGAAATATTTCTGTTAAAAAAAACTGGATACCAGATTGTTTAAAAAGGTTTGTTTATTTTTGATATCTACACCATTTATTTATTTGTATAAAAAATAGGCATGCCTCCCTTCTCTAAGTACTAGAAAGGCAACTTTATGAGTATTATTTTTATCACAAAACTTGCGGCTTTTCGCGCTATATGTGAACACTTTGTTTGCGCTAAAAGTGCTAAAACTTTCTCCGGCCATTTTTTACACCAAGATTTAGAGCTATTAAAATCTCCTAAGCTTTGCAAAAATTTTGCAGAAATTTCAAACGGATTTAAGAAAGAAAATTAAAGTTTAGAGGGATTGCAAAGTTTGCTTGTAACAGTCGTAACTCTACGTGACTGGTGGCCGTATGCAGTGCGCGGAGCCGAGCAATAAATCTATCGCACGCATCCCACTGTTGGACTATGTACGAGTGTTATTAGTTGCTGCCAGTGCGCCACGGTACTTATATTCAAACCAGTACTTTCATTTCTTTCAACCTGTATAGGTTTTTGGACGTAGCTTAATGGTAACGGCATTTCTCAGAGCGAGCGCTTTAACGCTTTGAATTCGGTGGCAGCATTTTTACCCATAAGAGTAGCATGAGTTTTCTTCGTTTCTGGTAGAATTCTAAGGCTTTTGCTTGAATTGACACAACGTCAAGTGACTCTTATGGAATTTGCGTAAAATTGTTGCCACTTGTTATTGTTGAGGACGGAGGGATGCCCACAACAATTTGTATAAAGTTTGGAGTTGTGGGACTATTTGGTTTTTTTTGGAGACAAGTCGTCAATAGCGATATGATAAAAGTCCGTTTTGTCAATATTCAGTCAAATTTTAACAAATATTTTTAACAGATAGTTACTCATGAAATAAAACTATGGAAACGGATTACATCGCGTATAATGAATTTACAATTCATCCCAATGTTTCGAACACTTTACATCATTCGTGGTCAACGGGTGACTGAGGAAAAATAACAATGTGCTGAAGTAACCCACATACAAGAAAATATTAATGAACCAATTTTTCCTTAGTCACCCGTTGACCACGAATGATGTAAAGTGTTTGAAACGTCAGGATGAATTGTAAATTCATTATACGCGATATAATCCGTTTCCATAGTTCTGGATATTTTTTATATATTTTATAGATACCTACCAAGTAAACCATGTTGTCATGTATTTTGAGTTATAAGAATAATATAAAATTTACATAATATAGAACCTAAGACTAATCATAATTATTAAACTAAAACTAATTAACCTAACAAATTTTAAACAATACCTACCAAGTTGAAATACTGCAAATATCTGTACACTGTTAGCGCAGCGCTACGAGCTGTCAGACTGCCGAACTTTGTTAGGGAACATTCTGTCATATATTGCGCTTCGATTTGGTTTCACGCGTGCTGTATTTACAGACCTGTACAATCTACCAACGTGAACTCGAAATCTGAAAAAATATGAAATCTAATAAAATGCAATTTTTAACTAAATTAAGTATATAAACCATTCCTTAAATTGTAACAAGTTATTTTTAAGCCCCGACGCAAAAACGAAGGGGTGTTATAAGTTTGACGTGTCTGTCTGTCTGTCTGTCCGTCTGTCTGTCTGTCTGCCTGTCCGTCCGTCCGTCTGTCTGTCTGTCTGTCTGTCTGTCTGTCTGTCTGTTTGTCTGTCTGTCTGTGTGTGTGTCTGTCTGTGGCATCGTAGCTCCCGAACGGATGAACCGATTTAGATTTAGTTTTTTTTTGTCTGAAAGCTAAGTTAGTCGGGAGTGATCTTAGCTATGTTTAATGAAAATCGGTCTACTATGTCGCAGTCGGGGGTTTTTTCAAAATTTTAATTTTGTGGTTAGGTTATTCATTAAAGTGCTAAAATAGTACCTAGATTATTCCGGCATAAAATTATTCCTTCGTGTAGCTACTTAAGAATTAACCTAATAAGTTACCTCGCTTTGAAGAGTTTTAATGAAAAACGTGCCCACAAGAACATTGCGCTGTAGAAAATACTAAAACCATGAACTGAAAATAAATTACCTTTTCCCCTCACTAGCTCGGAAACATGTGTTTTGTCCTTTAATACCAGCGGGTAAAAACGCATTTTATCCACTAGTGGGTAAAGTAATTTGACCTTGAATAAAGTCTAATTAACTGCTTTAAAGTTTATAAGAGTAGGTGAATCTAGTAATAAAGATGATTTACCACCTGTGGAACTACTGGAAGCAGTGATAAACGCATTTTTTGCGTTGTAGTTTCCTCGCTATAGTGAGGGGAAAAGTTTTGTGTTACACTCGGGTGCAAATGTATTTTACTTCTCGTGTGTTAAAAAACTCGCAAGTTCAGGATTCTATTCTCGAACCACTCGCTTCGCTCGTGGTTCAACTATAGAATCCTTTCACTTGCTCGTTTTTCAATTCCACACTCGGTGTTAAAATACAACTTTGCCCCCTTGTATAACAAATAACTATTTCAAATTGCATCTCATGGCTAGCATGGAAATGTACAATAAAATGGAAATGGACTGCTGAAAGTGACAGTATTATCCGAATAAATAAATAAATCAGTTAAAAGGATTTAGAGCGCACTAATTGTTACCGTATCAGCCCTGTGAGTGTATAATAATGAACTTTTTATAATTAATATAATTATACCTACCTATAAAATATCTGCGTGTAATGTGAGAGTCTGTGACGATCAATGTTGGAAATGACATTGATTTGATATTATATATGAATATTATGTATATTAGGTAGGTGTTTCAATTCAAGTGCTCAAGGTCCTGAAAAGATAGACTTGACATTAATATATATAAATATAGGTACTAGGTATTTTATGCACTCGGCGTTTAAAGGAGGTCAAAAAAGACGAATGGCGTGAGTAACAATTTGAGGCTAAGCCGAAAATTATTAATAAAGACGCCACGAGTATTTTTGACATAGTTAAATATCGTTGCATACAATACTTTTTCTACAAAACGTTATAACAATGCGTTGCCATAGTTACAGAGCCAAACAAACCCAAACAATGCGTTTTCATTTTTTTCGTGCCGACGGGGGCTTGCTTTGGGGAATAGACTTTTATGTGGGGTTTTAGAGATCTGTGCACGACCCTGTAAATGACGAATAACAAGTTCGGGAGTTAGGAAAAATATTAATATACTCCTACTCATGGTGCAGAGATAAACTCAATTCCCAGGTGCTCAAATATTGATATCTAATCGAAAGATTGGAAAGAGTATCTAAATTTGTCTCTAGAATTTAATATATTCTTGTTCAATCCACTACGTCTAGCGGATCGCGCAAAAAATGTAATAATGTGTCCCCGAGGGATACCATAACTGCAGTCGCGGTGAACTTTCAGCTGCCGCCTGATGGGACGGTTATATATTAGTACATTACGATACAAGTGCGGAAAAATGGGAATGAAATGGGGGGTCCAAAGTTTGTATGGAAAACCAAGATTAGATTAGTACGCGGGCGAAAAAGCTAGTACTTACATAAGCGGGGTGGCAACGCGCATGTGACATTCTTTGAGTTGCAGGCGTCCATAGGTTACGGTGACTGCTTTCCATCAGGCGGACCGTATGCTTGTTTGCCACCGACGTAGTATTAAAAAAAAAAACTGTTGACTCAAAGGTCAAAACGAAACAGATGTTAATAAAATTTAAACCTCCACGTTCAGAAAGTGTACTCGAAATATAAAAGTTTCTACAATAAAATAATGTGAAGTGGGATTGAAATCGCACCAGCGAGAAATTCCGGATTTTATTTTCAAGTGTGGCGAGGTGAGTTTTACCGTTCATTACTCACATTCATTTTACTTCGGCAAGATTAAATAACTTGTGAAAAGCGGTGGCTGTAATAACCAGCTACGGGTCAATTTTCATTTTCTCTCATTCTTTAACTGGGTGATAAATTCCCTGTGTAACTACCGGAATAATCTGATATGATTGAGGCTATTATAAGAAATTTGGACTATAACTTTGCCCTATTTTGTGTCACTTCACAACTGGCGCGGACAACTGTCTAGCCAGGGTATGTAGCCGAATGGCACAAAATGTTCACGCGCTCGCGCTCACGAAACGAAACGCTCGTAGATATATCTCTATCGCTCGTGCGTATTGGCGTGACAGAGCCAGACTAACTTTCGCGGCGTTTCGTTTTCGTTTCGCGTCGCAGAAATGCCATTCGGCTACGGCACCAGGTGTCAATCGTTTATTACTTACGCTCGTAGCGTCAATAATTCAGAGCATAAATATTACTTTTTATTAGAGAACGGTCAAGCCAGCTGCAGTCGTTAGCTCATTGAGCATACAGTTGTCGTCGTGTGCGTGCGTGACGCACGCTGGTCGTTCGTATGTACACAAATATCTTCTTTCTAGTTTCCTCAGCCTAGCTGTATTAGGATTACATTGGTTGATGTACATGTTCCACGAAATTTACAGGTAACCTCAATCAATGAATGTTTTAAAGCGAACTAACAATGGTCTTAGGCGCCTTACAACTTATACCGATTTGGGTCGGTTAATTCATATACCTACCGATTACCGCCATTCCGCACATTTTCCTACAAATATAAAGTAAAATTTATACTTAAATATCTAACTATCTAACCTACTCACCAAGTTTAACGACAATCTGCAATTCTGCAGTGCTGACGCGTCGTATAACATCCAAATATTTTTGTCCGCATTTTGTACGCAGTATTTTTGCCCAAAGTCAAGCCGTAACAAAGACCCTCGCTCAATGAAAACGATACAGAACCCTAAGTGTTACTTAGCCACTTCCTGCACATTGTAAGTTAATTAGCCAACACGGTGCCTAGGCACTCTAGGCTGCCTAGGCGTTTAGGTGGGATGGCGTCGAAAGCTTTTAACGGCCGCTCGATTAATACCTGTCCTGGACTTTGCTGGCTATTCCTAACGCTGTGGCTGGCGTGGGCGACGGTCGCGCGATGGTCGCGCGACGGCGATGCGACGCATACGAAATCTAACCTTATCGATATGGAAGTATGAGACGCGACGGCGAACGCAAGACACGGCGTAACTCGCGCGAGTGTTCATCTACCGGCAGAGCCAATGCCAGCATCGGTTACACTCCGTGGTAAAACGCACTTGTACTGGTAGCAATACCTACTGAAAAGCGATACCTAGAAAGATAATAGAGCTTAACACCAGAAAAACACGTATTACTTATATGTATCCACTTAGCTATGTTTATTGTATGACGTACAATGATACAGAACATTTGCTTTTGGTCGTAAAATAATTAATTACCTACAGAATATTGATATGTGATAGTTAAGAACCTGTTGTAGTAATATTGTCTTCGGTTACCGCGATAGTTACTCATGAAATAAAACTATGGAAACGGATTAAATCGCGTATAATGAATTTAAAACTCATCCCGACGTTTCCAACACTTTACGTGCAAACACACCCTTTACAGTGTCCGTGTCTTTACAGTGTCAGTGTCGGGATGAATTTTAAATTCATTATACGCGATTTAATCCGTTTCCATAGTTTTATTTCCTGTTGGAATAAGTTTTCTGTTTATTTATAGTTAAAATAATTAGGTTTATTCTAGTGAATAATTAAAAATAAATTAACAATTTAGTCCTTGTTTTTGCCTGAAACACAGGAACTATATATACCTATGTATATAAACTGCAATGCAATCTTGTACAAATTAAAGTGGTACTACTACTACTACTACTACTACTATCCTAGCTCAGGCATTTGTATAAATCATCCCTTATAAAATTCTTAGTTTTTTAGAGTAACTACTGTACATTTATGTTTTTCTTAATAAATTATTTTTATTTGTATAGTTGTGATACGCTATATACGGAGCGTGGTTTATGTATTTGCGACTGGCTCTTCACTGATCTCTGGTGAAACAGCAAAAAAAAGAAATAAATATTACCAAAGTTGAGTTGAGTTACAAGTGAATTGTAGGTACCTCGTCCCTTAAAGTCTCACTAATCCAGGTTTTTCGGTACATCTACTTTATGTTCCATATAAATATTCGGGAACTCATTGGGTCGATCCGAAATTCGAACGACCTCCGTGAGGCAAATTTATTTTTATATTTGTTACACTCATATCTATCGCCAAACGAAACATTCAAAATGAATGAGCCTTATTTTATCCGATAAATTCCTTTGTTCGATTGATCTCAAGAAGAAAGAAGTTGTACATCAATAAGTGCAAAATAAATGTAGTATGATCGAGGCAGTATTTGAAGGAGCGTCTTCAGTTTTATTGATACTATATAACCCCAGCCAAATAACAACCGTTGACGCTAGGTGCCGATGGAAACGCAGTCTGGCTCTGTCGTGAGAATAGGGACGGAAGAGAGATGGAGATAGCTATAGCCACGATAACAGTATTATCGTAAGCGTTTGTGCATTTGGTTACGTACCCGGATGTTACGACTATTAGGTAGGTATAGTTATAAGTTATACCAAAAACCGTTTTAAATATCGGCTAAGCTATCAAAGACAAAGTGCGTACAGGGTGGCTAGCCGAATGGCACAATCGCTCACGAAACGCTCACGAAACGAAGCGCTAGTAGATATCTATCTCTATCGCGCTTGCGTATTGGCGCGACAGAGCCAGCGGCGTATCGCTTTCGTTTGGCGTCGGAGAAATGCCATTCGGCTACGGGGCCTGATGTAGTGCGAATAGGGTTTCCTTCGTATTTGTCCGGAAACGTTCGTATTTGTCATGCTATTTCAGTCAGTCTCAGTACAAGTTGTGCTGACACTGACTGAACTAGCATGACACGTTCGGTCGTTCGTACGTTTCCGTGACGATACAAAGGCTTTTCGGTCTACATCTGTCTCATAATTGTTTAAGCACGTCACATTTCATGGGTGAAAGCTAATTGCTACGTGCCTAACGTTCTTTTTACTACAGCTCGTAAATTTTCTAATAAAAACTTAATTTTCCATAGTAAAAGTGCAATTTTTATTCTCCAATCGTCCGCCTTAAACTTTCCGGGGAGGGCCGTTTCTTGCGAGACTTATGAGAGCAACGAGGGGAATATTGGAAT
Organism: Leguminivora glycinivorella; assembly: GCF_023078275.1. Taxonomy (NCBI): domain Eukaryota; kingdom Metazoa; phylum Arthropoda; class Insecta; order Lepidoptera; family Tortricidae; genus Leguminivora; species Leguminivora glycinivorella. The sequence continues at coordinate 33,689,623 of NC_062971.1, forward strand.
ATATTTTTATGAAGCCCGAGTCTCAGTCCCAGTCGAGTTAATCCCACTAATATAATAAACGGAGAAGTTTGTATGTTTGGATATTTCTGTGGTGAGATTCTTTTGAAATGTCAAATGTCCCTACAACTTGTTAGTTTACATATATGTACCTATATGGATTGTAGTGATTAGTTTGCAGTCAGGGTTACTATATTGTACATACATTCATACATACATACAATCACGCCTGAATCCCACAAAGGGGTAGGCAGAGCACATGAACCACTCAAGTTTCAGTGCCACTCTTGGCAAAAAGAGATTGAAAGAAAAGTAAAATTGTGACATTGCAGTGACAGGTTGCCAGCCTCTCGCCTACGCCACAATTTTAACCGATATCCCACAGTCGGCTTCTACGACACCCACGGGAAGAAAGGGGGTGGTGAAATTCTAAACCCGGCACCACACGGGCACTATACTACTATATTGTATTCTAGAATTTTCGATACCACGGACAGACACACTCACAGACAAACAGAGAGTGAGAGAGAAAAGTGGGAGACCACTACATGGGAACCTTTGATTCAGCATGGCAAAAGATTCATAGCTTATTTAAGTCAAAAGAAAGTGGAAAAAGACGAGGTCGCGGGAAACGACGAGTTAGAGCGTAGTTTATGGAGCCAGCGAAGCTAATCTGCTAATATTGAAACGCTCCCGTAAAGCAAACCGCAGAGCACTGAGCAATGGTGTGACTAGCTCCAGCTTATACTAAAATCTAGAATTCTTGCGCACATGTTTTAAGAGCACATGCCTTTACATTAGAATATTACATTTTGAGAGTTTTGAATGATTCACGGTTATTTTCATTAGACTTATATTGACTGGGATATAGACCGTGATAAAATTAAAAAAAAATGAAGAAAAAAATTTGATAAATGACGTCAATGGGTTCGATGATTCTTGTCTCCTTTTGAGAGTCACTGTGGTCTGAACGTACGTACAATACATATCTGTGTGTTTTGCCAAAAAAATGACAGTCTTGGTTTGCACAGATACATATATCGGATACACACTCCGCACTACAGTCAACTTAGCCGTCTTTATATGCAGATTTATGTATGTGGTCGTGGACACCTATTGTGTGCAAGACGTCTTGTAACATCCAACCAGCATGCAAAGCCAGCATGTTATTTGATGGAGCAGCTATTTAATAAAAACTCTCGCGCTATTTGGTTCATGCAAAATTATCAAAAGATCTGGGCCTGTTTAATTCAAGACGGCGGCTAACTAGCCTATACTTAAGCAATACAAATTAAAATGGGTTGGCAACGCGCGCGTGACACCCCTTGAGTTGCAGGCGTCCATAGGTTACGGTGACCGCTTTCCATCAGGCGGACCGTAGTACTTTGTGGATAATGTTGTTGACTGTACATATGATAACACCTACTGTAACATTTGTTGTAATACCCCTTGTGCAGTTGTTTGTTATCCCTGGAATAAATAAAAATAAATAAAAATAATAAGTATTGTAACACCACCAAATATTACACCGACCAACGCCGAGCGGCGACATCGGTTTAGTTACAAAAAACCCACTAGATGTCGCTGTCAAGGTCCCATATTATTTGTAGATCGCGGTGTTAAGATTTTTTACGATTTGGTTAGGCTCGCCGCTTGAAACTTGCTATGTATCGAATCTTAGGGATACAAATTCCGACATAATAGCCCCCTGCTTCCCTCTGGGAACTACGCGCTATTATTAAGGACTATCCTCAACGTGCTTCCGCTCCAGTTATTTCTCTCTCTCTAACTGGCTGGGAAGCACGTCTTCGTTCTGAATCATTCACTTGTACCGTACGTGTTATTGTACCTACATAATACACACCTCTCACGATACTTCGTTTTCCCTTCTCTCCCCGCACGCACCCCCGCTACAGTATACTGTTTGCCACTGACGTGGTATAAAAAAAAAAATCTTACACTCATATTAAACATGTAAAATCGGGTAAGTCACGTAAATTTGTCGAAGATCGCTCGACATTTTCATTGAGAACGCGCGATGCTCGTTACAGAGCGAAACATGACGAGTGATCTTCGACAATTTTACGTGAATTACCCAATTTTACATGTTCAATATGTCAGTGTCTCACGGTAGTTTTATTATTAAAATCTTATACCCCTCCTTTTGTACGGCAAAGCCCTATTTTGCACCCAATGACTGGATTATAATACGGTCTCGAGGCAAAGGCCACATTGCCGCTTAAGCATGAAAACGCTCTAACATAATTATAATAACTATACACATACTCTGAATAAATAACATAAGAAAGTAGTGATAGTTGCGATTAACTTCTTCAGTCATTAAATGTATTCTTAAATAACTCAATAAGACAACAGGGTCGAGTGGAATAAACGAGGGGAGGCCTTTGGCCAGCACTGGGACACTAAAGGCTAATAAAAATTATAATACAAAAAAACTCATTAACAACACTAGTTGTTTAGAGGATTTATTTAATTGTGTTTGACCTAAATAATATTCCCTTAAACTTAACAGAAATGTATAAAAACAGGTACAGATGTAGTACGAAAAGGGTTTCCTTCGGAAACGTTCGTATTTGTCATGCTAGTTCAGTCAATGTCAGTAAAATCTTGTACTGAGACTGACTGAAATAGCATGACACGTTCGTACGTTTCCGTAACAATTCGAAGGCAAATCTTTGCGCGCTACATCTGTAGTACCTATTAAGTAAAAGGCATGGAAGAAAGTTTCATTGTTAAATTACACACAGCTTTCTGTACGGCTATCGCCTTCAAGGGCTCAAGTGTCCGTTCTATAGGTACATGAATTTCTTCGAAGCGTAACAGGGCAAAAGAACCCTCATTTATTATTAAATGTGTTGCCTTGTTTGCTAAGAGTTTTACGCAAATCGATCGTGCCTAAAAGGCTTTTCGTTGCACACTCCAGTAACTTCACACTTACAAGTGAATGATTTAAACTACAAGTGAGTTAAAGGGAATAAATAAAATAAGTGAATAAATATTGGGGCACGTCGACACAAATCTTCGTGTGAAATGTTTTTTTTTTTCGTATTTTTACGGAAACCCACAAACGTGACATGCTATTTCAGGCAGTTTCAGTTCAAAAAGTACTTTTTGCTTTCTTTTGACCGCAGATGCCTGGTTAAAATATTTCAGTTACCTCAAGTTACACTGTGTATAGTTTTTATATTCTAAAATACAACCATGACCTAGGAACGAATATAATAATAAAAGTATTGATCACACAAATATAAAATGTCCTTATTCGGAGTATACCTACTCTAAATATTTACTTGTGAGCATTTTTCCAATAAGTACTCATATTTTGATACGACTACTTCATTGGCTTCGCCCACGTAGGGGTTTTGTACAGAGGACTGTGTGTTTTTCCTTCCTGGCGATTTCTAAGAATAAAGTTGATCCACTTTAAATTGTGTTTATCATTATTGAGTTTATATTTCCCTCTCAAAATTATAATCTGAAATAAAATATTACAAGCTGGCGTAACAACGGGTGTAACTAAACCTCCGCTCACCTTTACTTACTTACTTACTTGTCTAACGAACAGTATAGCTAACCCCCCCTTTAAATATACCCCGTAAATTTGGCCTTGTGATCGTCTAGCGTGAATAAGTAGAACCCTTCGATGTGATCCGCAATAACCTAGATCCTTTAATGAGTATCAGCTGTATTTTTGACTAATATTTAAAATTTTATTTATTTATATTTTAAAGAAGAATAAAGGTTATTGTAGCATAATAATATAGTGTTATAGAAGAGTATTTTATCAGATTTAGGCCTAGAAAGTTATATGTGAGAAAATTAATGACGTAACGAAGAAATTTTTAGTATAGAAGTTAGTGAGTGAAACATACATGAAATAAATATTAAAAAATATTTTGGAAAACAACCGCTACGCTCTATTAGTGATCCTGGCTTGGGTACGAACTTGCGTTGCGGAATAGGATCCTTAATCTCAATCAAACTGCTTTATTGAGAGTCCTATGCCAAGCCAGAAGGGCTATCTATCTACTAACTAACCCCCCCTTTTATTTTGTTTCTTTTTCCCTAGCTAAACCCCCCTTTTCCCCAATACTGCTAATAGACCATAACTTCTCGATCCTTCTAATGTATCATCAAGGCTCCGAGTAGTTGCTACCACTGAGAACGAAGTAAGTAAGTCTAGTAACTCCTTGATGCTTTTGACTTGTCATCAGTGGACGGCGCTCGCATGCCACTGGGCCCTATAACAAACCTATGCTTTTTATTCCAAAGTATAGTTTGTTTCCCTAACCAACTTGATAGAATTTACCTTGAAAAACTAGTTAGCAACACTCACTGGCTCGATGCTACACGAAGAATCAGAAATTGCTACCACAATTATTAATTTCACTCAGATAAATTAAGTAATAAAAGGTTTTATAAATTACCAGTTTTACCACATATTTTAAGATAATAAACACTACATTTAAAATCCATTTAAACCATATAAGTAGTAGTAGTTAAATTATTTCTCCACAATACACGTTGACCAATTATATTCCAAGACCAATCATAAAAGAACTCTACTTTCATAGAAATAGTGTGTGACTCTACCCTAATCCTATTGTTTTTCCTACTCTAACATATCTGAAACACAGACCCTCACTTACCATAGATCTTGTGTTCAGAATATGTACAAGTGTATCCCTACTAGAACTGTACCGTTCAGCCAGCGAAGCTGAGATAGGCAACCTATAGGCTTGTGTTCTGATCCCCCCTCTGCTCTTGCCCGCGAGCTAGGGTAGCAGAGAGTAGATCGCCCTATCCGTGTATATATCCAGTATTCTAGGACACACCAGTACCAGCCACATGGGAGACCCAGCTGCGATCAAATTTTACTTAGATATGGATCAATCACAACCGAAATCCCCAGCGACCAACGCCAGCATGAACCAGAGCACCGAGTAAATAAATATATATATATATAGGACCCCAGCCTTAAATACTGCCGACTTCAGTGAGCTAGGATTACTCCTAATGTCTTTCGTCAATCGTGAAAGTCCTCACTTCCATCTAACAGTTGGACTCTTTGAGACCGGTGAGAAAATACGCTTTTGTAAGTATAGAAAAGCGTCCAAGCCTCCACTTGGAACAAAAAGACTCCTAAACGCCTTATGTTTAACAGCCGCAAGGTATAAAGCGCTTAGCAGGACAACAGTCTGTCACAAACAATGATCTGGCTTATAACTTTCACAAAATAACCCCATAGAAAATTACTAAATTCAATTTTACTGACCAACTAAACAAACGAGTGAAGTTTCCTTTACGTGCTATAATCTAAGCTTAGTTTTGCAAGAATTACTCCCTACAAAACCAAACACAGACTTATCTCCAAGCACCAGCCATACATCGACCCAGTCTTTGTATTGCTTAACGGCACTCATGAAACAAAGCACAGAAAACTTCACTATACACCTTAATTGAAATGTAACACTACACTATAAATAGGACACTAAAATAACCCCACAACTGACAGTAAAGCAATTCCACCATAGGTCTAAGTTCAACTGTACGACGATATTGTCCCCGCACAATCAAACAGAGACACAATTTCAAAGTTTACAATCACTTAGAATAATTTCCAAGTAAAAACAAACAGAGAAATAATAGCAGAACAACTTCACTCACCAGTTTAACACACGAAAGCCAGAGACACTGTTAGTCTTGTAGATATTTTAAGAATGACGCGCGTCGGCTCGCTTCGACCCTTTTATAGCCTCTATCTCCGACTTAAATCCGACATCCGACCTATCTCCGACCTATCTCCGACCTATCTCCGACATCCGACATATCTCCGACCTATCTCCGACCTATCTCCGACATCCGACCTATCTCCGACCTATCTCCGACGTATCTCCGACATCCGACCTATCTCCGACTTATCTCCGACTAGGCGGCTATTAAATCGCGCACATAAGAAAAAGGTCATAAATGCTTTGTTTACTAAGTCATACGCCCTACGTAATAAAGTTCACGATCATCACGCGGACGTTTGCTTATCAACACGTTCAGATTGCAGCTGTTTTAGAAAGAGACAGAGCTATTGGAATTGATACCTATGTAGTCCAATAGTAGATCGATTCGCAAATATTTTTACGTAAATATTATTTTGTAGAACCAAGGACCATTTAATACTAGACTGATATAGCCCATACAAAAAAGCGTACCCCTGAAAAAAGCTTAGTTTTTGCTTTAAAACTAGATGGCGTTGTTTCGTAACCCGGGAGTGGAAAAAACATATTTTCACACATATGTTTACTTGTTTTTATATTATACTATGAATAACTATCAAAAAACTTTATTTTAATATCAAAATATTGGCTCAAAACATAATTTTTACAAATTATATTTTTTGGTCGGCCTCGACGTAGTTGTGATCGCTTCGCTGGCTAAGTTTGTTCGCATGTTGTCTAACTATTGCCAAATAAAATGACTAGATGACGTTGGTGGACTAGGAAAATGTCACATCCGTTTCGTTGTTCATTAATATAATATACTTAGTGATAATAAACCTATATGTTGAGCTCAAATACGTTCAACAAAACGCAATCATTGTGCCAACAGATGTGACATCCAGTGACATCTGACATCCATGTCACATCACAAATGTCATTGTATGATTTATTGAATATTCATAATATATGGATATTAAATATTTTAGAATCGCAGCAGCAATGCGAGTAGAGATACAGAATTAATAACTGTATAAATTAATAATTGTATGACCAATGACCTCATACATAAAATTACCAGTTTAGGTGACAGAAGGCGAATCCAATTTGTAAACATTAAATTTAATGTGCTAAGGAAAAGAATCTTTCCGATTTTCAACGGGACACGGCTGAAGGGGCGAGCTGGTTTCGACTGCGCCCATGCATCTCAATTGTCCAGAAAGTTCATTCGAAGATCATTTTGCTTATAATAATCTGAGTAATCACAGTGAATGGTTTGACAGTATTTCAGCTAACATGTAGAGAGACTTGCTAGCTTCGTCGGTCAGGCTTCGTCTTGGACACAACGCCGATAGTTAGGCCGCCAGGTGTGGCACTTTGGATTACGTTTTTATAATAAATTAATGATAGTTTGTATTGTTTTGGTAATATATTTTCTACTCGTATACTATACTCGTTTGGTACTCGTATAAACCTAAACTGAGATAATAGATGAATAAAAGGAAATAATTAGTGGAACTCTGATATAAGTAATAATTAATGAGACTAAATGCGTTTTCACATTATCCGATCCGATATCGGATGTAGGACTGATACCCCCCATACATTACAGGCGCTATCTTGGATTTTTTCCATTTAAATCCTTCCGACATCCGATATCGGATCGGATAATGTGAAAACGGACTAAGACAATAGATACCTTGTTAGTGTTATATACCTATGCCTATGTATATCCCACCAAAAACATTCTGTAAAAAATAGCCGTCTCGATGGAGCTGCTTGTTTATCTCTAAAAAGTAATGAAATCTACATAAAGTTCCTTACTGCGATTTCTTTATTATTATAGTTAACTAGCCTTTGCCCGCGGCTTCGCTCGCGTTAAATTCGAAAATCTCTCCACAAACTTCCATCCTCCATTCTAAGGAAGTGGGGGATATAAAAAGAGACAAAAAGTAGCCTATGTCACTTTCCATCCAGTCAACTATCTCCACTTAAAAAATCACGTCAATACGTCGCTCCGTTTTGCCGTGAAAGATGGACAAACAAACAGACACACACACTTTCCCATTTATAATATTAGTATGGATGTTGTGTGACTTGGCCGTTGAAGTGTAGCGGTGCTGGCGACAGATTGGTGCAATGGTGTCATGGAGCACCTGGTTATAAACTTCTTTATACCCTTGTGTATAAAGAAGTTTATAAGTTTCATATTCGATGGTCCGAGCTAAGGTTCGTAAAGCCATGAAGCCGAGCTGATAATCATTGACGCTAAACGCCGATCGAAACGCAGTCTGAAGTGGGTGATAAACGTACGATACGAGCATATGGCTCGACGACCTTTTTCGATTGTGTGTCACCGTAAGTACGCGTAAAAACCGCTGCGCATAGTAGTCGACCATCCAACGCGTACTTGCTCGTACGCCTATCACCCACTTGACGTCGCGCCAACACTTTATGGAAAAAGCGGGTTTTCGACAACTAAGTACCAATAAGATTTTAGACATTCAAAAATCTTCAATAATACTCAACTGTTTCGGTCGCACTCGTTCAAATATAGGATAGGATTGGTATGAGCGAGACGGTCAGGAGATTGATTGTCAACATGATATCTATCATAAACACCGTTCGAAATGGCCTCATTAAAATCTAAATTTTAAATATATTGAAAGTAATATTACTAATCATTGACGTCACGCTCAAAATGAAAGAGATAGAAAATTTGACAGTATGTTACTCTTTTGCATGATTGTCATAATTCAAAATAAGAACGATGGTTTGCGTTGTAAACAGGGACTGAAACATGACACGGGCCCCTAGCGTCATCTATATACTTTTCACTGTATCACTTGTAATGCCGTTGAACTACCGCGTACGTATTTTAAAAAAAAACGACATTTTTATTCAAATGACACTCTTAGTGACATCTAGTGACATAGATTTACGGCTGCCAACGGGGTACGGTATTTAGTATGGACTCTGCTGGTCCTTTATAATCGTCCTTGGTAGAACATTCTTATTTATTTTGTAAGTAATTTCGCAATGAAATATTTTATCTGTTACTAAATGTTACATTGAATGATATACTCAGGAAGCATAATAACCAATATTAGTCATTATTATTTCTTTGACTTGTAAATGAAACCCAGACATAATATCGGAACGTTACGCAGCTGACAACTGTCAGTGTCAGTCAGGGGCAGGAAACTTAGAAGAGGCCCCTTTTTGCATAGAAAGTGGCTACATCGTGTAAGTTTTGGTACCAAAATTTCTTAAGTTGGTACTTTCAACTATAGCTACTAGATGGCGGGGTCACTAAAATACATTTCTAAAAGTTTCTATATGAAATATTCCATTTCAAGCACAGAACATTTAATGTTATTTTGTAACAAAGATTTTTATTGAAAAATTATTTTTTTACTGAGAAGTTAAATATCAGTATTTTAGAATTATCATTATTAACATTTATTACTTATTACAAACAATGTCCGAATATGCCCACCGTAAAACGAAACGTTTGGAAAAATGGCGTTACAAAAGTCATATTTTTTTTAGGTTAATTTACTTGGTTTATTATTTTATTATTTATTTATTAGTTTATTATTTTTGATGTCTTTTTTATCACTTTATTAAATAAAAATTAAATGTTCCATTTTTTTTTTCAATTCAAATTCGAAATTGTGATTTTGTTAATTTCTTGTTAAAAATGAGTGAACCCGGCAGAAATAAACGGTATTGCATTTTCAGCTGTGCGGATTTGGGTAAGTAAAGTAGTTTTTGATACATTTTCCATTTGCGTGGTAATTATTTCTTCATATTTATTGCGTTGTGGTGCATACACTTAGCCTATGCGTTTTGGATATTTATAATTTTTCTTATAAGATTAAACAAGACGGTTTACCACCACATATGTTGCAGGTGCACCCATGCACGGTATTCCTCATCCGGAAAGAAAAGTCGAGTTATTTGCTATTTGGCTGTCAATTGCTGGATAGAAACTGAAGGAGACTGACCCTTGGAAGATATATAAAAAGGTTTGTGACCATCACTTTACATTACACCAGAGCAAAAAGTAGCATGCCCGGTGGCATGTGTGAATTTTGAAGGTGGGTAAATAATTATACACCATATTTTTATTGAATTCCGTTAACTTCGGCATATAGTTAGGTCCACAGAACTTAATTTAGATAGAAGAAACAAATTCATATATTTGTATAGGGGCCGAGTGTGTCAAATTTTGTACTGAAGTTGATTCTTGCCTGTAATTTTGAATATGTCTCAGGCTCTTGATTGTTCATAATTTTTGTGTTGTTGCAATTGAATATCACGTAACAAGGCATTTTTTATGTTTTGGTTGACTTCAACTTACAAAAATTGACGCCCGAAAGCTGCAAGCTGCGAGTAAAGACGGACAACTCAGTGGATTTCACTGAGTTCATTTGACACGCTAAGTAGATACGTTTGCTTGATCTATGGTTTATATCTGTGGTTAGGTCCATTATAGGAAACAGAATAGCATGGTTAGTTTTTTTTATTTCGTAACTTTTTTTTGAAAAATCCCATACACCTGCAATAGATGTTACATCAATTGCGGTTAAGAAACGGGCTCTGTGTGTTTGATATGCGATTTAGTACGAGTTCTTAACCAGTCCCGTCTGGCAGAAAGCATGAAATTTATGTAGCTTATAGGGCATGTATGTAGCTTATAGGGTTATAAGAAAAAATAGAAGTAGAAACACGCCGAGCTGTCAATGTTTCCCCTCTTTCCCCCCACTTTTGTATCCCTGTTTTCAGTTTTTTTATATTTCCATGAAAACCGTAAAAGCTACAATAATAACGTCTAAAAGAAGTATATTCTCTATAAAATTCCCTACAATATTGTCTTTGTTAGCTAGAACTTATAATTTTCAAACTATGCTCATTTTCCCTTTGCCATATTTGTGTTTGGTGACCAGTAGGATAAGTAAGGCCAGCGACTTTGCACTTTTGCCTGTGGCGACGCTGCTTGGCAAAATTGTTCCTTGGGTCAAACTGATCCGATTTACCCCAATAGTCATGAAATCGCACGTGACTACTCCCCACAAAGAGCGCGATCGCGCGCGCACACGTACCTTGTATCGCCGCTCAAATAAAATCAAAATATACGAAATTAGTTGTGCCCTAAGTGATATTTGCATTAAAGTGGAATCTAGATACGTGAAGTATGTGACCTGCTAAATATTATTCGTGAACTATCTTTGAAAAGTGCAATTTTGGTGAAATAACTAAGATGAAATAAAATCCAATTAAACGCCATAGCGCACAGCTGACCGGCCGTTATCGCGGCCGTTAGTTGTCCTTGTCGCGCATACTCAAACTAAAGTGCAGCGGTCCTGCTTACACACGGCGAAATAAAAAAGCATACCCTCAAGATGGAAAAATGTGCACTATGTTCTGAAATAATCGAACAAAGTGAAATACTAAAATGCACAGTTTGCAAAAAATGTTACCATTACAGATGCCTGCTTATAACTACGGCGAAATATATGGCTCAAAATTATGAAATCAAACGCTCATGGCGCTGCTCAGAGTGTTCTAACATAACATATAGGAAAAATAACAACAGTACACCACCAGGTCAAAAACTATCAGCATCATTAAGCGAACTGGACATGTCCGTGGACCACCTACTAGACGAAAACGACCTGCAAGGTGATACTCTTTATGTAAGCCCTAACAAAACCCTAAGGGAAACTAGTTTACGCGTCAACGCAACCCCAAGCACCTACGGGCCAAACCCTATTTCTTTACAAGCAAAACCTGTCACGCTGGAGAGCATTTCGAACCTTTTGGACATGAAATTCGAGGCTAACAACAATTATATGCTTACAGACCTAAAAAAGACAATTAAATCTGAAGTTATTAACGCAATTAATGAACTAAGGGCGGAAGTTGAAGTAAAATTAACGGATATGAACCAGGAACATGAACGACTAAAAAACCTAATTAATCAAGCAAACACAAGGATTCAGTCACTTGAATCTGAAAAACGAAATTTAAAATCTGAATTAAGTGACTTAGAAAATCGTCTGCTTACGAAATTGTCCACCAACAACGAGCCCGTCGATAGTAACGCCAAAAAAATTATTATTTACGGATTAACCGAATACCACTATGAAACGTCACATGACCTATATGAGCGAATTACGAATATTTTCTATGACAGATTAGAAGTGAACGTAAACAGCTATATCGAAGACATAAAACGATTAGGTAAACAGGGGCGTCGGCGTCCAGTACTCGTCGAATTTATCAGCAAGAGGGTAACGACCTATATACTTCAAAATAAACAATATTTCAAGAACACTGGAATTGCAATCTCGACTGTTTTGGACAAGAAAGCGCTACTGGAAAGAAAAACATTGAGAAAAGGCTTGATACAAGCGCGAGCCAGCGGCAGACATGCCATTATAAGAAATGAAAAACTGATAATCGACGGTCAAGAATATACCGTGGACTCTATGGCAAATCACTACCTATTCAATGATAGTTATAAAATAAAAGCAAGCAACTCTAATCACGAGCAGCAAAGTACAAATTTATCTATTGAACTTACGCAACATAAAACCCTGAATGGATCACAGACCGCCCAACAGAACAACAATAATATAGATCTGCAAAATGGTCCTTTTTTTCGTAAGTAATTCGGAAGAAATTAATCTATTATTCCAAAACATGCAAAGTTTGAAAAATAAATCTCATCTTCTTGAAGAATTCGTGCATGATAACGACTTTCTAGCTATATGCCTAACGGAGACGTGGATTTCTGAAGCGCAAAAAAATCTAATCCACATAAACGGATACGAAGTTGCTGCAGCATACCACCGACGAGAGCGCCCAGGTGGCGGGGTGGCGATACTCGTAAGGGATAATATTAACTACATCGATAGACAGGACATAGCGGACTTATCAATTGAAGGTAACATAGAATGCTGTGCGATAGAAATACCTCAATATAGCCTCATGATCGTTAACATATATAGGCCAGATAGAAATATGACTACTTTTTTCGACACGTTGAATACAATGTTATGTAAAATTAAATGTAAAGAAACAAAAATGCGTATAGTTATAGGAGGAGATTTTAACATAAATATGCTCAAAAATAATACTGTTTCTCAAGATTTACTAACTGAAATGTCCTCCTATAATTATAAATTACTTGTTAAGCAGCCAACTAGGATAAATAACAATTCTGAATCATGTATTGACTTAATATTTTCAAACTGCTCTGATTGTACAATAAAGGTAGAAGAAAACGGTTTATCTGACCACCGAAGTGTGTTATACTCATATAATTACCGGTGTACAGTGCGCAAAGCGGTTGAAAAATTTACTTACAAAAGAATATTTTGCGACACAAATATACAATTGTTTAAAGAAGCGCTGAAGAAAGTAAATTGGTATGAGTTAATGTCAATAAATTTTGATACTAATGTGAATTATAATATATTTCATGATAAGCTACAAGAAATTCTCCACAATGTCATTCCAATAAAATATATAAAGGTAAAATCGAAATTTAATAAAAAAACGTGGCTAACCGCCGGCATAAAAACTGCATGTAGAAATAAAAGACTTTTAAGAACACTTAATAATCAAATAAAAGATAAAACACTTAGTAATTACTGCAAAAAATACGGGAAAATTCTAAAAAAATGCATTAAAATGTCAAAAAAACAGGTCTACATTAACCAAATGAATAAAGCGCCGAACAAAACTAAAGCCCAAACAAAACAAGCCTAAACAAAATTCCCGGAAAAATTAAACTAGAAACAAATCCAACCGCCTTTAAAAATAATCTTAAGAAGCTGCTAATTGATAAGTGCTACTACACTGTGAACGAATTTCTTAACGACGCTAATCTATGATGTTACCTAAACTTATTGTACCTGCCTATACTTAAATAATTTATATTAATAATGCTGATTAAAACTTAAGTTTGACATAAATTTTACTACGACTGAATATTTAACTGTTAGAATAATATGTTGTGCAGGCAAAATTTATTTGTGCGAGTAGATAGTGTTAGTTATAAGTTATAAGTATGTACTAAATTGCTTTACCCTACCCGGGTCCATGTAACATAGTCATAAGTCCTAGACGTAATGCATGTACATGACTGCAATAAACGAATATGAATATGAAGAGAAGGGGAAGTGGCCGGTTTCCTCGATGAAATCTATGCAATACTTCTTCTTGCTCCTAGCGACTAGGGCAAATCGTATATCATTTCCGTGTTAATCGTTTCTGCAAAAATCGTTGCTCCTTTTCATACAAAAAATAACGATTTTATAACAAAATAATGTTTTTAGGGTTCCGTAGTCAACTAGGAACCCTTATAGTTTCGCCGTGTCTGTCTGTCCGTCCGTCCGTCCGTCCGTCCGTCCGTCCGCGGATAATCTCAGTAACCGTTAGCACTAGAAAGCTGAAATTTGGTACCAATATGTATATCAATCACCAGAACCCCAAAGGCGGCGGTTTTTTTTTCTTAAAAATTATTACATTATCCGATCCGATATTGAATGTCGGACCGATATCCTATACATTAATTACAGGCGCCATATTGGGTTTTTTCTACTGAAATCCATCCGACATCCGATATCGGGTCGGATACTGTGATAACGGCCTTAGGGTCATTACGCACCAGATCGGTCGTCATATATTATGGGTTCGTAGCAAAAATGTACAAAACGGAACCCATATAGTTTCATCATGTCTGCCTGTCCATATGTCATTGAATTATTAATTTTGATAACAAGTAATTTTTTCCTAATTCTTATTTATAACTGCAGGTTCATCACAGTTCCTGCACAAGGAAAGTAAATCTGCACAAAAGGACATCAGAAGTTTAAAGAACAAGTTGAGGAAGTCAGTGAAACAGGCAGGACATAAAAAAGCAAGACTCGCCACGGTTTCTAACCTGTTACATAGATCTGACGATATGGCAAGATTTACAAAAAATATGAGCCGATCATGCCGCATTTTTACGGGCATGCAATAACGCCAAGCATCAAAAAAACCAAAAGGAAGAAGATATAACATGGAAGAAAAAGTATTGGCGCTATCCATTTTCAAGAAAAGCCCTAAATGCTATAATTTATTGTATAAATATTTTAAATTATCATCAGCAAAATCATTGAAAAACTTGTGCGACATAAAAATATTGCCAGGTATTAACAATTGCATTTTTGAAAAATTAAAAGAAACTGTTGATGAGCTCATTGAAGAAGACCGATTGTGCACTTTAATGTTCGATGAAATGTCACTGACACCTCATGTTCAATATAACCCTGGAACAGATGAACTGAAAGGTTTTGTAAGCCACGATGATAAATTAAAAATCGCCAACCATGCCATGGTTTTCATGGTAAAAGGTATAAAAAAGAATTTCAAACAACCTCTGGCATACTATTTCACACAAAGTCTGAAAACGATTGAATTAAAGTAAAGGCGATTATAAAAGAAGGCTATACACAAAACTGGCCTTAAAGTGATATGCACGGTGTGTGATCAAGGGGCAACGAACGTGAGCGCTATAAACAGTCTCGTTAAAGACACTAGAGAAATGTATATAAAGGCAGGAAAACAATGGCGGGAGGAATGTTTCGAAGTCGAAGGAGCCAAAATTATTCCACTTTACGATGTCCCCCATCTTATCAAAGGATTACGAAATAATCTGTTAAACAAAGATATACAGTATAAAGATTCAAGCCAAAATGATAAAATTATAAAATGAGAGTTCTTCGAACAGCTTTATGAAGCCGATAAAACACGCGGAGAGCTTAGGTAAGTCAGCATTCATAATTACCAGGGTTCGAAAATATTCGATATTTATAATAAATATCAAAGTATCGGATATTTATGATATCGATACCTCTGGGTTCAATTGGCGTAAAGGACATTTTGGCGAAAATGAGTTATATATACAGTTTTGTTCAGAATTTCAAGCGCTATCGATCTGTGTAGTTAAAATTTCGATATCTCTTAAAAAGTTGCCTTTACGACCAAGATTTTCTACTATGGACTTGCAAAAATAGCTTTTCTGAAGGGGCGTAAATATCAAGTCATTAATTATAAATTATTATTTGTGTCGTAAAGGAAATCTACAAATAAAAATATAGTCGTAAGTCACCTTGATATATATTGTTGCCCTTTAAGCCCTTACTTTTTAAGGATCACTTTCTATAGTAGTGTGGTAAAGTTGGGCGTAAAGGACAAGTTTTTTTGTTCTTCGTCCTTTACGACCAGCACTAAAAATATTTTATCCGCAACTGTAATCGATATCTTTGGGTTCAATTGTCGTAAAGGCCATATAATGCAGGTTTCAAGAGAAAGATAAACCCACTTTTTTTGTTTTTTTGACCTATATTTGTGCCGTGTATAAGAAAAATATGCAGATTACGAGTATCTTTAACCTAGTGTAGCAACCGTAGTGATAAACTAAACGATTTAGAAGATAGATGGTTGTAAAGGACACGTCAAAATGCTATAACGTCCTTTACACCCATGATTTGATAGGGTCGTAAATGACAGTCTTAGATGATTTTTATACAAAGTCGGGGCGTAATTGTAACCGAAATGGTACTACAAATGTTGTGCTAAGTTTACAATTAAAAACTGGAAAAATGTATCAAAACGTACTTAATATGGCATAGAATAGCTACATTAGTTTAATGCAGTGTATTATTTATCTAAGCTATCTTAGCAACAAAAAAGAACAAGACTATTTTATATCCAGTTTTGTAATAAAGAAACAATATTTGCTTAAAAACTATCTAATACTTTGGCAACAAATTCAAAGTTATTTTTTTAGTATTCGCCGCTGTCTGAATAGTCAGTAGGTTACGCATTCAGCCTTTAATTCTAGCAGGGAAACGCTTTCGTAGTATTATTATACTGCGGCGAGATGTAGGTAATAAAAAAACACTATGGTAATCAGGGTACGTACCCAAATGCACAAACGCTCACGATAATATCTATTTCGTAGCTATATATCTTTATCGCTCTTGCGTATTGCACCAGACTGCATTGTTGTCGGCGTCTGGCGTCGACGATTGCCATTCAGCTACGCCGGCAGTCATAGCTGGGCACCGTTAATCAAATAGTTAACTTCGATAATCGCTAATCCGTTACTATAAAAGTTAACTTCGTTAATCGTTAAAGCGATACATTTCAACAAATTTAACGGAAGTTAAAGTTAATCGATAATCCGTTAATCGCTATAAAAAAAAAATTTTACTTGATAACTGATGCAACTAGCAACAGTAAAAAAATTTTTTTATAGCGATTAACGATATTTAGTATTTGAGTAAGTTTATATGTTACTGTAAAAGCCCGAAGTTTGCCAAAATCTCTTAAAAAATCCCAGCTGCCAATTGGTAAAAGCGAAATGTTAATAAATATTGTTCTCTTTGGACTTATATCGACGTTGGTTAGGTAAATTCTAGGATTTATATGTTTTATTGGGTCAATCATACGGTCGTAGTCATGGTGCGTAGGTTCCTCGGATTGAGATACCTCTAATCGAAGTTGCGATCCACGGTAACTTGGTAGATAGCGCGGCCCGCCGAACTCTGCACTCTGGCTTGATACGTCGTCGGTTGCGCGATTTGTGTGTCATGCCTGATGATTTACATTCTATTTCGCAGTTAGTGATGGGTGCAGTAGGACTAATAAACTTTAGCAGGTATCGAACAAGTGATCCAAAGGCACCAATTTGTCTGCAGACAATTCACAAATTCACAATTCATAAATTCACAAATTTACGTGAAAATCCTAGGTTTCGCCGTACTCCGGGCTTTTACAGTAGCGGTCAGAGCAAGTATTACTCGGCGCGTGCGGAACTGGATTAACGATTAACGGACTCGAAGAAATTTAACGGAAGTTAACGAATCCGTTAACATTTTTTAAAGTTAACTTAAAAGTTAATCCGTTAACCAAAATGTTAACTTCGTTAATTAACGATTAACGAGTTAATGCCCAGCTATGCCGGCAGTAAACTTTAACAGTAGACTATACTAACATTTAGTGCGACAATAACGGCCACTTGCACCAATGAAAATGGAGTTTTAACCCACCATTTTATATGGAATTTGACAGTTGACAGCCCACTAACCCTGAGTTAAGTAGTTGGTGCAAGTGGGCCTAACAGGTGCGTTTCGCTAGCGAATGAGCATTAGCGTTTGGTGACTTGGCTATGTACCCAGGTACTTAAAGCATTGACTATAATATTTCTAGGATTGAACTCATAATTAAGATTATTCTTATTTAACAGGTTTTAGACTAAATAACAATCTTCTGTTTTAAAATTATCAAAAATATGAATCAACATATTACCTAGTAGGTAGTCTTGACTACAGTTACTATTATTTATTAGTTGGTCACAGTTTGTATACGCGTCCTAACTTGCGTTTATAAATAGGTACTTAACTCTTTAGTTATTCTTAGAACTTCTTTCTACTTTAGACTTAAAATTACTGTCGTATTAATATAGTCTACTGTTCACAGTTGCTGATTAAAGTTTACGTGATTACCATTAGTGTTTTTATATTTACTTAAACTACGAAAGCGTTTTCCTGCTAGAATTAAATACTGAAGGCGTAACTTATTGAGACAGCGGCGAGTACTAAAATAATAACTTTCCAAAACATTAGATAGTTTTTAAGCAAATGTTGTTTCTTTATTGCAAAACTGGATATAAAATAGTCTTGTTCTTTGTCTTTGCTAAATATTTAGATAAATATACACTGTAACACTATTGTGGCTATTCTATGCCATATTAACTACGTTTTGATACATTTTTAGGGTTCCGTAGTCAACTAGGAACCCTTATAGTTTCGCCATGTCTGTCTGTCCGTCCGTCCGTCCGTCCGTCCGCGGATAATCTCAGTAACCGTAAGCACTAGAAAGCTGAAATTTGGTACCAATACGTACATCAATCACGCCAACAAAGTGCAAAAATAAAAAATGGAAAAAAATGTTTTATTAGGGTACCCCCCCTACATGTAAAGTGGGGGCTGATATTTTTTTTCATTCTAACCCCAACGTGTGATATATTATTGGATAGGTATTTAAAAATGAATAAGGGTTTACTAAGACCGTTTTTTGATAATATTAATATTTTCGGAAATAATCGCTCCTAAAGGAAAAAAAAGTGCGTCCCCCCCCTCTAACTTTTGAACCATATGTTTAAAAAATATGAAAAAAATCACGAAAATAGAACTTTATAAATACTTTCTAGGAAAATTATTTTGAACTTGATAGGTTCAGTAGTTTTTGAGAAAAATACGAAAAACTACGGAACCCTACACTGAGCGTGGCCCGACACGCTCTTGGCCGGTTTTTTTCAAGTTTCTCAATTGTAAACTAAGCTAAAAACAGTTGCCATTTGTACCATTCCGGTTACATTTACGCCCCGAATTTGTATAAAAATCATCTAAGACCGTCATTTACGACCCTATCAACTCTAATTGTTCAAAAAATCG
The DNA here is from genome assembly GCF_023078275.1 of Leguminivora glycinivorella. Taxonomy (NCBI): domain Eukaryota; kingdom Metazoa; phylum Arthropoda; class Insecta; order Lepidoptera; family Tortricidae; genus Leguminivora; species Leguminivora glycinivorella. The sequence goes on from NC_062971.1 coordinate 33,708,875, forward strand.
TGGGTGTAAAGGACGTTCATAGCATTTTGACGTGTCCTTTACAACCATCTAACTTCTAAACCATTTAGATTATCACTACGGTTGCTACACTAGGTTAAGGACACTAAAAATCTACATATTTTTCTATATACGTCACAAATATAGGTCAAAAAACAAAAAAGATATAAACATTTTTATAAAAAAAAAGTTGTTTTTTGCTTCTCCTGAAAACCTGCATTTTGTCCTTTACGCCAATTGAACCCAAAGGTATCGATATAGTATATCGGATATATATCAGCATTGATATATCCATTTTGTATGGAAGGCATATTATTTTGTTGCACTATTTATGAATATAACTTCAAGTTCAAATAAGGAAAAATCTTCAAAAAACATAACATTCAGTAGAAAAACAGAATCAAACACAAAAAAAAAAATATCTTTAACAATGTAAAAATTTTTTTAAACCATTTTTGTATTGCAAAATTTATAAAAAAATTGTGTGTTTTTATTGAATTCCGTTAACTTCGGCATATATTTAGGTCCATTATAGGAAACAGAATGGCAAAGTTAGATTTGTTAAATTCGTATTTTTTCTAAAAAAAACCATACACCTGCGATAGATGTTAACTTCGATTGCTGTTGAGAAACGGGCTTTACAATTAACTCACACTAAGTAAGTGTCAAAATTATGTCATGTCAATCGCGTATCAAACACACAGAGCCCGTTTCTTAACAGCAATTGATGTAAAATCTATCGCAGGTGTATGGGATTTTTAGAAATTAGCGCGACCTGTATTGTATGTCGGTTTTTCAGGGATAATTATTTATATTGTTAATGCAATTCAACAGTTGTTATTTAATTCGAAACAAAATATTTTACACTAGGTTTTTTACATTTTCCTGAGAGGGTTCCTTTTCTATGACCTCACTTACCTCACTAGTAGTGTACATATCAGAGTGTTCTTGCTGAAATGTAATATTATTTTAGCACTAATGTATTAATTTTGTTCCTTGTCTATTTTCAGGAGCCTTCACAAACTAAGCCTTCAAAAAGATGAGAGTGAAGATGGCTGCCCAGATTTTTAGTCATAGCGTGGCTACAACAACAGACCATTTCGTTGCCAGAGGACTCTTGCCCGAGGAATGTCGACAGTTAATAAATCCTGTTCTCTTGATTGATAAGCTATTCGTTAGCTTGAATGCTGGTACATTTCATGTGCCAAATGGCAAATTATATAGAGGAGCTGTGCGCAAAACATCAGAGCACCATGAACTGTGGCGAAAGGCAATAACTTTTTTTAAAAATGCTAAATTTTTATCAAAAAAGAAGATAGGAAACAAAATTAGACTCGTCGAAACAAATATTCCTAGTACAAAAAATTTAATTAAAACTATCGAGGGAATGCAAGCCATCTGGAAAATTCTTAGCCAAAAATATTCTCTAGATAGCATGTTAACAAGAAATTTTAATCAGGACCCGGTTGAAAACTTTTTTGGAAATATTAGAAGCTTGGGAGTACGAAACAATTCGCCAACATGCACTACTTTTGAAGGTTCATTTAAATCTCTGCTCTTAAATAACTTTAGTTCCCAACAGGCAATCAACGCGAATTGCGAAGAAGATTTCAATTCATACTTGCAAACTTTAGATTTTTTTTTAGACGAAAATAAAAAAAAGAAAGTTTAAAAAAACAGAACGATATGCAAATAAACGAAAAACTTATGGAATCATTAACATCAGAGTCGACAAACAATGCCAATTCGTCTACGCAGGCGCAATATGTTTGTGGCTGGGTCCTAACTAAATGTTTAAAAAAAAAAAACACAATGTTCTCTATGTCGAAACTCTTTGCTCGCAAACAAAAATGGAAAAGGTACTCTCATGCAGGCTAGAGAATATACCAACAAGATTTGGCTTTGCTATCCATCGGATGCATTATACAATAGTTTTAGAGAAATACAGGACATAACAGTCACATACAGTGCTGGACAAAATGCATCATACACCGACATATAAAATAAACTTTCTATCATAATTTTTTTACCCTTAAGCCCCATTTAGATGGTACGAGTTTCTCGCCCGTTTTGGTCGAGAAACTCGTATGACATTATCGTATGCGATAATCGCCTGGCGATTATCGTACGAAAACGTTTACATTGGTGCGAGAAATAAAAACTCGCATACGAGTATCGTATGCGATACTCGCCAGGCGATTATCGCCAGGCGAAATAGTTTAGACGGAGAGTTGAATTTTCGGGAAATATTTCCATAACATTTCTCGACTCGTCTAAACCGGTTCTCGTATGACATTTCTTCTCGAACGTGCGATTATCGCACGAATCGGAGCGAACCGATTTTCATGCGAGTTTTGCCTGTCAACTTGCGTGCTTAGTTGCTAATTAATTAATTATAAACACATATATTACATGCTTTTTTATAATGTTGGATATAATTTACTTTGGATTTATTTGAATTTAAGAGGAATAGTACCCAATAATATTAAAAACACTATAAAATATTTATGACGGTCTAAATAATAATTATATAATAGGGAAAATAATGAATTCGACCGTAGCGTTACCTAGTTAATAAAATCTTGGTTGCGATACTTGCTATTAGGTTTAGGATATTATTGAACATAAAATATAGATAAGATTTATTTTAAATGATAGCATTCACTATATAATATTGATAATGATAACCCTAATTTATTTTTGGCTTTAGCTGTTACTGAGAGTTAGCTGTAAATATAAAAATACCATGGTTTCTGTTTCTAGATAAAGAGAATTAATTTCGACTGTAGCGCATAAACTCGTATACGATTCTCGCATACGTGTTTTGTTTACACGGAGACATACAAACATCAAAGGTGAGGCGATTATCGCCTCCTCCCGAGCGATATCGTACGCATAGTTTACATGATACGATATTTTTTCTCGTACTTCGATAATCGTACGTTCGAGGCGAGAAACTCGTACCATCTAAATGGGGCTTTAAACTTAACATCACAGTTGTGTTGGAAAACTTTTAGCTAATTTCATGGCGTACAACATACAGACAATATCATATCAATGATTGTACAATTATTGTTTAACATGGGTATAAATATTAGTACTTTTGGCTCTGAACAAATTTGATCATACAATAAAATAGTAATAGTAATTAAAATACGAATGAAATGCAATGTACAAGTGTGTATGGCTTTCATCTGCTTTAGATATTGCTGCTTGTCTCATAGGAACATTTTCAGTTACAAACTGAAGGTATTTATCCAACCCAAGCTTTTTCCTGTGTGCCTACTAAAGTAGGCAAAGTGGGTATAATTCAGAATAACATTGGATATTTTCTTTGTTTTTCCAAAAACTTCCTTAAATTTTGGCTAGGATTGATAACATGACACTATGTTAGCCATTGAAGCTTCTTAATCCTATGAATCACAACGAACGCATGAAATAGACATTCTAGTATTTTCTTTCAGTCATCTTTATTAAACATATCATATATATTCAGACGGGCGATGGCTGAAAAATAATACCAGTATGTATATCTCATGCGTTTGTTATGATTAATAGGAATGAATAGCTTGAATGGCTAACATAATCTCATGTAATCAATCCATGCCAAAATTTAAGGAAGTTTTTGGAAAATAAAGAAAATATCAAATGTCATTCTGAATTATACCCACTTTGCCTACTTTAGTAGGCACACAGGAAAAAGCTTGGGTTAGATAAATACCTTCAGTTTCTAACAGAAAATGTTCCTCCGAGACAATCAGCGATATCTGAAGCAGATGAAAGCCATACACACTACTACATTGCATTTCATTCGTATTTTAATTACTGTATGATCAAATTTGTCCAGAGCCTAAAGTACTGATATTTATATTAATTATACTCATGTAAAAAATTAATTGTACGATCATTGATATGTTATTATCTGTATATTATAAGCCATGAAATTAGCTAAAAGTTTTCCAATACAACTGTGATATTAAGTTTAAGGGTAAAGAAATTACAATAGAAAGTTTATTTTATATTATCAGTGTATGATGCATTTTGTCCAGCACTTACTGTATTTAAAAACAATTTTGAGTAAAAATAATATAAAAGAAAATATAATGAATTTAACAGATTCTTTTGTCGCCTTTCCTTCGAATTGTGGAGAGCATCATGATTCATTTAAACATTTTTTCACTAAAACTACTAATAATGTATTAATACATAGTTGGTGTCGCTCTGTAAATAGAATTTTGTCGAGGAAGCAAACATATACAGAGAACGACGATCCTATTAAAAAAAGTGCTCAAATTTATTACAATATTCATAAAAATAAGAAATAATTATTTATATTAATATTAATACTTAAAATTGCAAACGGGACTCGCGAGTAACTATGTTTTTAAACTAATTTCCGTTGTTTGAAGGACGGCTTTGTCCCCGTGGCCTCGGAAAAGACAAGTCAAGAAGTCTTCTCCCAGACTACATGAACAACGCCGTTCTTCAAACGTCGTCGATTGGTTTAATCATCAATCATTCTATTTATCAATGATAACATTGAAATAATTGTGAAGGCTCGTTAAGTTTTAATGAAAATAAGTATATTTAAATTTGTGTACCTCAAAAACTATGTTTTTAACAATATTTGGTTATGCAAAATGTCATTTACTTTTGTCCTCCTAAGGCCTTATTTTGTTACTCAATAAAAGTTCAAAATTAATTTTGAATTTGTACAAAAATTTGTACACATAACACGAGGACTGAGATGACTATAAAAAGAAGTTAATGTGCTTGCATTATTTGCCATTTTTATTTCGGTTTTGGCGTAGAGCTCCTCTTGTAAAGACTGTACACGATAAAATCCGGCCATGCATAATATGGAATATTTTTTCACCGAATCCACATTTTGAAGTAATGTTTGTACTTTTATTAACCAGTATATCTTAAACTATGTAATAATAGTAGCTTTTCGTCGTGATGCATGAGTATGTGTGAGTTTCGCCGAATATAGTGCAAAGTACATTTCAATTTTTTTGTCCAGCGTTTTTTGACAATCTTCACAGGCTTCCTATCCCACTTTTCACAATTGTAGTTATATTTTTAAAAGCTGTTTTACACGCATTAGAATGTCATCATACCAAAAAAATAGTTATTGTAACTCATTTCGACATTTAGGAGTCAGGAAGACTTTCTACTCCAAGCACTGAAAGTTGTTTTTATATGGGAAAGCCAAAAAGTGTCAAAAAGTCGAACTCAGCAAAGTTAGAAAACCTCAGAACTTACTTAATCTTATTACAATCAGAAAAATGTTTACTATTGTGGAATCAGTAGGTATGTCATCAGTTATATTTTGGCTAATATTATTGAACATTAAAAAATCTTTGAAAGTTTTGTAAAGACTGCCAGAAGACAGTGGACAAAAAATACTGGTACCATGAGACTGCTAAAATTCATAGACCAACTAACGTTATGGTATGTTTATATCTTTAATTTGTAGGTTGATATCCACAAATTATATGGAAACGGTCCTGCTTGAAAATTCACTTTCTATTAAAAGATTTGCCATATTATGTTTGGCCAGATTTTATCGTGTACAGTCTTTATTATAGACGTTAAAATTTCGTGAGACTGCTGCGACAGGTTTCGGGCCAATTTCCTCTTGTATTAGTGATTTATTTACTATTAGCACACTTATTGTTAATTATTTTACCCTGTCATGTAATACAATAATAATTTAAATCCTGACCAGAAATGACTATGACCGACGCTGTTATTGTGATGCATGCGGTGACAATTCAGCATAATACCTATGAAGAAAATAGTTTTTATGAAATTCCGCAACAAGGTGCCTAAGTCATGTATTTCTGGTCAGGCTTGCTTGTGTAAACATTATAATATGTGATCAAACAATAAATTGAACATCAATCGGCACATATTGATTTTTTTTTACTTTTTCATGACTGCCCCTTGACTGTGTAGTCACCTATAATGAGATGTTTTGTTTTTACATTTTATTGTCTGCAACAATATTATACGAAATAAAAACGCGATGATATTATTGTAGTCAATAAAATAAAAAATAAATACATCTCATTGTTGGTGACTACGAGAGCCCGGAATGTAATAATTATAGGTAAACATGTGTGCGTGCACACATACATAAGATTTAGTATAGCAAAAACACGCTTGGGGCGCTTGCATCAACGTGCGTCCACGTTTGGTCGAGAGATGGCTCTCTTTTTATAATACTATTATTATACTCTTTGGTGTCAGTATTCCGTCCATGTGAATGTAGTTTGTTGATAAATACGTTTTTCCAACCTGTTTTGCACCAAATAATAGTGAATTTTATGAGTGAAGACGTGACTAAACATGTGATAAACCATCACAGATATTATATTTGTTAAAATATTCAATGAAATCCCAAAGTAAACATGCACCAAAAAGTTGGTCAAGGAAAAGTTGATTCGCCGTAAGTTTTATATGTAATAACGAGTCCATTTCCTCGTCATGGACGCTTGTTCTGTTACACGGGTAAACATGATGTCATTATTAAGTAAACGTAGGTATACTACATCTGCATGGGAAGCCAAGGTATAAAACACTATCCACCGAACTCAGCATTTGCACCAGTGAGGCATATTTAATGGTGTCCTGATTCTGAGACATGTGGCCATCCGAGATGTTGTTAGCAATGTAGCTAGTCCTATTATTGTGGATGGAAGTGTCTATAGCCAGACTCCGAGTCCGATTTCGCGGAAGCGAAGAATGAGCTCGATCTCTAGGATTTTAATCTATTTGTATGTATGAGACAGTACCTTGTTACATAACAGACGCATGGCCAAGATGCTAATAAATGTGGCACCGTGTTCGTTGTGAATCAAAGGCCATCTTTGTACCTATAACGTGACATGATTCATAGTGCAACAGAAAAACTGTGTCCCCTACTATATTCACAATTGGAATCTTAGCTAGGAACGGGAGTGAGTTAAAGCGAATGATTAGTTTTGATTAAATATACGTAAAATCATACGATAAAGAGCCATTAAGAACATCATTTTGTAATTTATGTAAATAATTGTAAATACCTTATAAACCTGTACTTTATGAAAACAAACAATCTGAATCTGAATCAATCATCATCATCATCATCGAAAAACACTAAACTTTCGATCCCTTGGCAATCAATGCAACATTTTTTTTTTATTATGGACTGGGTGGCTAGCCGAATGGCACAATCGCTCACGAAACGCTCACGAAACGAAGCGCTAGTAGATATCTATCTCTATCGCGCTTGCGTATTGGCGCGACAGAGCCAGCGGCGTATCGCTTTCGTTTGGCGTCGGAGAAATGCCATTCGGCTACGGGGCCTGATCGGTGATTGACATGTAAGTAGGAATATGTAGGTACCTAATAATGATCCTCCTTGCGTTATCTCGGCATTTTTGCCACGGCTCATGGGAGCCTGGGGTCCGCTTTGACAACTAATCCCAAGATTTGGCGTAGGCACTAGTTTTTACGAAAGCGACTGCCATCTGACCTTCCAACCCGAAGGGTAAACTAGACCTCATTGGAATGAATGTAGGTAGGTTTAAACCTTACCTAAAAAAAATAAGTGCAGAAAATATATTATTGTCAATGAAATAATTGACTCCACCGAAAATCCATGCTCAAACTTCAAATCTCAGCCTTTGTACACACAGTATAAATTACATAGGCATACGTTTTTCGACCTTATAGAATTGGCACAAGGTGAAATTCTGTAGAGCCACGTTTAGTTTATGCCTCTGACTACGACTAGGACATATTTACTGTTTACTGTCCCAAGTTAAAACAGACTGCCGGGTCTTCGTTACGGATCACAAGCAATAGACACCGTTAAAGAATAGCAAACGTAGGTAGGTCACAAGCTCTCTGGTTACGGAAACAGACTTTCCTTTACTGGTTACTAAGAAATAATTTTCTCGTATAAAGTGCCTAATACTGTCCTGTGTTTAATAGTAAAATGTCAGTATTGAAAGTGAGATTTATTTAACCAAAAACGTCACTGAAGAAGAAAGCACCTAATGACACATGAAACTACTCAAATTTCAGTGCCACTCTCGGCAAAAAAGGGGTTGAAAGAAACGATATTTTGACATTGCAGTTATAGGTTGCTAGCCTCTCGCCTACGTCACAATTTAACCCATATCCCACAGTCGACTTCTATGACTCCCACGAGAAGAAAGGGGGTGGTGAAATTCTTAACCCTTAAATGCATGAATTTTTCTTTTAACGAGGTATTAATATATGTGATAGACAACGGTTTTCTGACTCTGGGAAAAATAATAAAAAAAATATTTAATACCGGTGTTAGAAGTTAAATAGGCCAAAACTTATTTATATAAATATATAATTATTGGTAAGTTTTATTTGTAAAGTTTTACTACTATTACAAAGGTACACTATTTGTGAAACCCCCATGATAAAATGTTTAAACATAAACTAATTACTAACTCCGAAAAAATCTGCCTAAATCACATACTAAAAATCGCCATCATCCTGTTTTTTCACACTTTTCCGCCATTTCATCTTTATCCTTAAATAATAAATAGTAAATCATTATATTATTTAATTTATTTAATTATTTATTAAAAATAATATTATTATTAAAAATAATAAATACTGAATAATAATTAAGCTATAAATGTGATTTTGGATAGCTACATATTAAGCCACAGGCCATCAAATATATGATGCATATATACATCACCATGCATTTAAGGGTTAACCCGTCACTACAAAACTTTGCAAAATTGCAACTGACGATTGGTGAGCGTCAATGACGTGTCATATAAGCTACATGTCTTGAAAGGAATCGTGAATTTCCCTGGCTGTACAGCGAGGTAACGCAGCTAGTGTCATGGGAACATTTGGGCCAGCTACGGTCCGGGGTGGCACCATAGGTTAGTTTATAGTGTTTAAGTTTGACAAAGCCTGTTGCGGATTACTTCATTTGTATGTATGCAGATGACAAAGCCTGTAGCTGATTTGTTTTATGTCCACTTGACGAAGCCTGCGCTGCTGATCATGAACTATTTTTGTTGGTATGGTTTTTGGGTTTGGTTATGACTATATCCCGATATTTTTCTGGCACAAACGAAGTGACACTAGTGACTTCCTTCCCATATTTAGTTCATCGATAATGTCATTAGTTATTAAAAGTGTGTAGTTTTATGTGCTCTGTCTATCCAGTTTAGGGAATATAGGCTTGAATTTAGATGTATAACATTAATGTTTTATACAAATGTCAGATGTTTGAAAATAAATGGCCAATAATAATAAAACGAACCATATCTTAATAGTTTACATAATTTCTTACATGATTATTCAAGATTTTAGAGATTATTATTAGGGGTAATTAATACTCTTATAGGTATGAAAGGCTATTTATCGATAAAAGGATTGTAGATGTTTTTATTTTTGTCAAGCACTTACAACTTGACGTTCGTGCCAGAAAAATATCTAGGTATTGTAATAACAAAATATAATATTACAGATGAGGATGGGCAGCTTCACAGTATGAGGTGTCGTCAAATGATAGACACGAGTAGTAGGTAAAGTAATGAATCTCCTTTATTGTATAAAGGTATGCCTATATATACATGTTTGGGTTGTCGCTGACCAAGCAATATGCGTTATGTCGCAGTAAACCATCGTGTTACTGCTAAATACGGCAAGTGGCTAATATGCCATTACAGTATAAACTTTGATTTTTTTTTACTCTGAATAATTATATCGTGAATTCATCTATTAGGCAAGTGGTGAGTGTCCTTGCCTTATTGCCCCAGCCTGTTGCAACGTAGTACTTGGCCCGCTCCGCACAATCAACGCATGCAAATCTGACCGAACCACCTCCCGATACGATTGTGTTGATTTCAAATACTCCTTAACTCTACTGTTATATTCTATCGTACTGAAATTTGTTTTTAATTTCTCAAATAAATAACAAAAAGAGCGATCGGAAAATATATTAAAACTAAAAATGCTTATTGTATTAGAGATAAAAACTAGCAATATCCCCCGGGTTCGAATCCCGGTAAGGGCATTTATTTGTGTGATGAGCACAGATATTTGTTACTGTGTCATGGATGTTTCCTACGTATATAAGTATTTGTATGTTATATACATAAATCGTTGTCTGGTATACGAGTTAAAGTGTCTTCACAGCAATAAAACTATTGTATGAAATTTGTTTAAGAATAAATAAAAAATATTTTAATTCATTAAAAATGCTGTTTGTGTTTTAGTCTGTACGTAAAACCAAACTAGAACAATTCACTTCCGATGAATGAATCGGTATGAATAAACCGGAAAAATACTGGCTCTGTAATGATTTAAGCGGCCGTTTTTTTTTGCATGTCAGTTCATTTTATTCCGACATAATAGGCAGTGGATTTTATTAAAAATATTTTTATACGGGTAGCGGTACGCAGTAAGTTTCAACAGTATAAGTAAATAGCTGAACGCTTTATTTCATGACAATAAGAAATATTTATACATTTTATCCCATAATAATTATCAATCACATTAATTTGATTTGTTTTAATCCATAGGCAACCCTAGCGTCGGTCGCTGCGCACGTGCGGTTCGTTTCTTTGAAAAAAATTACATATTTTAAAAAAAGGCGGCATTTCGTGACCATCAAAGCGGTGGGCCTTCTGTACTTGTACTATTATAATTATATTCTATGGCTACGGTCGTAGCGCTACGTCGTATCCGATAACATGGATTTCCCCGTATGTAGCGAAAATGGCTAGTAGAGGAAAACGACAACGTGTTGTGATTAGCACTGAATGGTTTAACAAAGCTTAAATATCCATGTATTATTATTATTTTTGTAAGATATATCCATGTATTATTATTATTTTTTGTATGAAAACAGAATACCCCCAGACGTTTATTTCAAAACGCACTATCAATACACTGTCAATATCTCTCATAGTCATTTATTTCACTTACTTTAGGTTATACTGAAGAAATATTCTATCGCAGCACTTTAGTTCGATCAGCGTTTTCAGAGCGCAGATACGTAGGTACGCCTCCAGTTAGACATGCCAATACATCAAGTGGCATTACCGTTTGAGTAATTGCAGGGAGGTGACGTCCCTGAAGGTAGGACTCAGCGCGCCATACGTGGGGGATTTATTCATCGATATTATTTAAAGGACCAGTTTGTCAAACGTGAGTTACGTAAGACGCTTCGTAGTCTGTGTAGTCTGTGGCAAGAACGTGTTCAAACGACAGCTGAACGCTTGCGACATCGACCATGAGCGTTGGGAGGAGCTTGCTAGGAAAAGGTCATGTTGGCGAACTACCATCTATAACGGTGTTAAGGCATTTGAGGATAACCTCCTCAAAACCTTAGACGAAAAGCGCTAATCACGAAAAGAGAGACCTAAGCCTTCCTACGTGTACACTTATAATCGAGAAGTGGGTTAAATTTAGTTAATTCTACTTTTTGACCCAAAATAACATACTAACAAGGCAAGTTGAATAAAAGTTTGTAAAAATATAAACACCACGACCGAGAACAGTCTGTGGAGTCACCTGTTCAACCGTTTTCTCCCAAAAATTATACAAAAATTACGACTGTAATTCCATTTCATAATGCTTCACTGAAAAAGCCATTACGACCATCGCTCAGTTATGTAACCATGAAACGTCAAAAACAAGAAGATCCGCCGGACTAAGCCCTGGGGTTCAACGCGCGACGTGCCTGGAATACGGGCCCGCGTCCTAACCAGTTTAAGGTCCAACTCAGAGATACACCCGGAATGGCAATTAGCCGAATCCCGGCCGTGGGAACGCCACATAAAGCGACTTTCAATTAAAAGCTCGAAAGTGACACGTTAATTGAACGAGAACGAATTATACAAACGGTTGGTAAACTGAAAGAGATGTCATGTAATAAAGATAAAGAAGAAGTCACGAAACCCTCTCCTGCTTTTATGTTTGCTCTTAAGCGAGAGTGATCATGTCTCCATACAAACGTTATCGAGTGTTTCCTGCGTGGTAGATTACTGAAGGTAGATCAACGATTTTTTTAAACAGATATTCGTAATAATATATCTATCTTTTTTTTTAAGGCTAGCGCCTAGTTATTAAAATAAAATTAATATAGTCTAAAACAGCTTAATTGACTATGCCGCAAATATAGGTGATATTCGAAACTAATATAAATTCAAAACATAGATAATTTCATAACACTCCGATTTCAATAATTTCATGATTACAAATTCAATTTAAGAGAATTTAACGCAATATTTTTCACCAGAGTTATCCTTATCGCGCATTTTCTTCTCACCTCGACAACGCGACGGGTATAGAAATATGAAATTCCCATGTCAAAGAAAACGAATATAATGACATTTCAGTGTAAAGTTGCTAGCCCACACCAAAATTGAACCCTTAAATAAATTCACAGTTAACTTATATGACACCGGTCCATGGGAGGAAAAGGGAGAGGTGAAATATTTGAACTGTCACCACGCAGCGATTTAAAATAAAAGTCTGATTAAAAAATTAACCAAAAAAATAAATCAATTGTCTGAATATTGTAAACACTTAGCAATTACGTGTTCATCAACCCCTTTTATTGTTTGTCCACGATCTTCGTTTTCAATATTCGAGCAATAAATTACAAGTTATTGGTAATTTTTACGCTAATTTGACCACGGTACTTCATGCAATTTATTTGATATTGTGGAGTTTTCGACGTGAAGTGTTGGTAATTAGGCGTGCTGAAGTTTTGCTTAATTGTTTGGACGCGGGCTCAAGCACTATTAATATAAATAATAATAATACTGATATTAACCCTTAAATGTATGATAATAGTATTTTATGCAACTGGTGGTTAAAAGAGGTCAAAAAAGGTGAGTGGCGTGGGTATCGAGCCGAGTTGAATCGAGTTCTCATACATTTGAATGCGATTCGACGCGTCGCCAATGAACGCAGCAGAAAACGAAGGAGTCTCGACTCTGCGAATTGGTTTGTTAAGTTGGTAGCAATGTATTTACTGAACTTTAACAGCTATATCGTGCTACTGCTACTAAATTTTTTCAGGGTATAGACTAGATAGACTTGTCCTGACATCTTTTATGTAGGGTTTTAAAGTTCTATGCACGACCTTGTAACTCACGAATACACGGGACTACTCACGTTGTACGGGAGTAGAAAAAATACTATAAATTGCCTAATATTATAAAGACTAAAACGTCCTGGAAAAATATTGTACGAGTATTATATGATATTTTTTGCAAAAAAAACGAACGGGTATTTAAATTGCTTTAAATAGTATTTGTTATTTTTTTTAATACTGCCTAGGCACGCCTAGGAGCATAGGGCAAACTCAAACTTTGGGAAAAGTCTTATATTTTATTCGAGGAAAGACCTATGTTCTTTCGTATTTATTAGATTCTCAATTTTCTAATTTTCTAAGTCGGGTCGCGGAGATCATGTGATGCTTTCCATGAACAACGAAGCACCAGAAGCTTCGTCTAAAGTTCGGCCCAGTCTCAAATGAACAACGCACTAGCAATTTTCCAGGCCAGTAAAAGTAAGTACGACATGTACTAAACCTGTATAATATATACGGTTTTACCCGTTTTCATTGATCTGACGGCAAATCAAAAGGACTTGTAAGAAGTTTTCAATAGAACTTTGCGACCATGTTTTCTTACTTAACACCTGCTGCCTCAGAAGTTTACTAACTTTCTCGTATTTTTATTCAAATATAAAAGTTCTTATTTTAAAGATAAATCAGTAGATTTACAACACAAATACACGAAATCGTTTCAGGCCATTAGGCGTTAAAAAATAAATAAAAAACCGGCCAAGAGCGTGTCGGGCCACGCTCAGTGTAGGGTTCCGTAGTTTTCCGTATTTTTCTCAAAAACTATAGAACCTATCAAGTTCAAAATAATTTTCCTAGAAAGTCTTTATAATGTTCTACTTTTGTGATTTTTTTCATATTTTTTAAACATATAGTTCAAAAGTTAGAGGGGGGACGCACTTTTTTTTTCCTTTAGGAGCGATTATTTCCGAAAATATTAATATTATCAAAAAACGATCTTAGTAAACCCTTATTCATTTTTAAATACCTATCCAACAATATATCACACGTTGGGGTTGGAATGAAAAAAATATCAGCCCCCACTTTACATGTAGGGGGTACCCTAATAAAACATTTTTTTTTTATTTTTTTATTTTTGCACTTTGTTGGCGTGATTGATATACATATTGGTACCAAATTTCAGCTTTCTAGTGCTAACGGTTACTGAGATTATCCGCGGACGGACGGACGGACGGACGGACGGACAGACATGGCGAAACTTTAAGGGTTCCTAGTTGACTACGGAACCCTAAAAAGTACTCGTGAAAGGCGCCAAACGAGGCCGACTGACTTACAGACACGGCCGAGCTAAACTGTGTTTTCCATTAGTGTCATAAAAAGGTAGCGTTTCGAAATAACGCCAACCCGCGCCGTATCCACGTGTGATAATGTGCAGTAACATTTTATAAGGGCTCTAAATGTGAGCAGATGGCACAATGCGAATCGCTTGTACAGGCTCCCGCGGCCGCAATCTGCCATTACATTTTATGCAAACAGTGCCAGAACCCAGAATGATTTCACGAGCACTCCGAATGGAATACCTTTTCAGTTTCGACATCGCCGTAATAGTTTTATGCCGTGTTTATAGCACTTATGAGATTGAATGGCGCGTCGTTGAACAATAATTATTGCTTGAGGTCGTTTTAACTGTTGTTCGAAAACTTACTTTGTAACGTACGCTACGCATTTATCGACGAGAGATATTATTGTATTGTACTGGCATATATAGTTTTTTTAGGTAATTATATTAATCGGTAATGGGTAAAGTAATAAACCAGCGTATTTTCTTGCGACTTGATCTTCACATGTCATGTCATGTCAAATGTGAATAAATGTGAGTGTGTTTAGTAAAACGTCCCACTTTGTCGGTTACCATTAAGGCGAGATATACTTGTATATGCATATGAATAAACTGACAAAGCGGCTTTATAGCAATCGACAAAGTGGGACGTTCACCCACGCACGCTCACAAGTTTAGGTACACAATAATAATATTGACCAGATCGTGAATTGGTGAAGAGTAGCTCGACAAAGAAAAAAGAAAGTCACAGTCTACAATATCCCATCCACCGTATAATATGAGTCAAGTCATAAGATGTATTGAAACAGACTGTGAATAATTTAAAACCCAAACCTCACAAATTATCCGTATTATTCACTTTAACTCTTAGGCTAGGCTATTTTATAATCCCTACTCCCTACCAATATTATAAATGGGAACGTGTGTGTGTCTGTTTGTTTGTCCTTCTTTCACGGCAAAATGGAGCGACAAATTAATGTGATTTTTTTAAGTGGAGATAGTTGAAGGGATGGAGAGTGACATAGGCTACTTTTTGTCTCTTTATAATGCGAGCGAAGCCGCGGGCAAAAGCTAGTATGATTATAAAACTAAAATGCAAAACCACTTTCAAAACAGTACAAAATATATAAATGTCGCAGGGAAATGGGCAAAACAGAGATTTGATCAAATCTGTAAGGGATATGATCAAATCTCGCAAGATGTCAAAATGACGAATCCATTTCATCATTTATCTTGAAAATTTCAGTCATTTGACTAAATCCCTGACTTTGTTTAGTGAAATCACAAAATCGGCCAATAGACACGCCACGTTTCGTCATTTCACTAGATTTGTTTAGGGATTTGATAAAATCCCTGAACCATGACAGAATCCCACATGGCGGTTATCGCGTGAGCCTAGTCTAGGTACTTACTGGACTTGTCCTTCTCGGCTTTCATGAGATTCTCACCCGGGTCTTCAGCTTACGCGGCTAACGTCTTCACCACTAGACCACCAGCACATATTTATTATTATTTTACATAATACCGTATATGGGTAACCCCTTATTCATAAGCGTACAATAAAGTTATCAAGCCGATAAAGTTGATAACTTTAGTGTACGTTTATGAATAAGGGGGTTAGTCTCCTCAGAAACAGTCTATTTATAAGTGAAACGTAACTACACACAGAACAACGTTACAAAAAAACAGATCAAAAGCACCGCTAAGCCACACTGAACAATGCTTCAGCCGCCTATTTTACATGCGTAATTAGAAGTTGAGTATCATTTTACGAGTATAAAACCCGCTACTCAATGATAATATCTGTTTTATTCAAACGCACAGCTCAGATCATATTTATATTATAATTATTGTATTGAACTTTTCCTGGAAATTTAATCTGATTGAGAATTTTATCTGGTTTTATTATGAACACGAGCATGGTCTATCAACGTCAACAATGGTATTTGAAATTGATAGTTTTTGATACTGACTTCCAAAATAAATATAAATGTAGTATATCGAAACATTAATCAGAATAAGCCTAACGATCAGTCGTATTTTACATCAACGTCATTTAAAAGACAGTTTAGGTAAAACCGCCATTCTCCCAAAGAACTTTTTATATAAGGGCTTCTGAAACGGCCTGTTTACAGTCTTGTTTAAAGTAAAGAATAACCACTAGAAGTTATCCCTCGAGGTACACGTTTCGGCAAAAACATATTTCGTGTCCCGCCTGAGATCGTTTGTCACCGCGAGGCTGCGCGCGGCGCCTCCAGCAATCTGTTTGTCCAGCTGCCACCTTCCTTCTTTTAACAAGAGCTTTGCCTAATATCCGGAAATTTATTTTTCTCGTAATTTGTCTCGACACACCGCGGCCTGAGGCGTATAAAGATTTATGGTCACATAATAGCTTTTGATGTTTACGACGTTCTTTGTCGCTCGAAAGTCCGGGAAATAAAATTTAACGGAAAGAGTCCGGCGTGGGCTGTCCTTTAAGATTATTCCCCCTTCTTTGCTTTTGCTCTTACGTTAAATGAGTTATCGGAATTCTGAGATTAACGAAGGATTAGGTATTGTGGTTGTAACGCCGAGTTTTACTTTGGGGTTTTTAAGATTTTCCTTAATATCATTTTGTTCACTGAGTAACAAATCAGTTACATAATAAGATATTGAAGTATGTAATTGTATGATGAAAACGAAACAAAAGTAAAATTGTGGGTTTACAAATAATTATCTTTATAATTTGCATAGTCCCGCGCTTTACTCTTATTTATCAACAAGAGCTATTAGTTAACATCAAAGAGGATCGAGTATTATAGAAAGTTACTGTCAAAGTAAAATGTGTAATCACAGAGCATAGACTGCCATCTCTCGACACAAGCTTAAAACTTTTGACAATTTGGCCCATATTCTTAGCTTGATATGCAGGGCCCGTAACTTTCATGCCGATGACATAAATTTGACGTCACGTTGCATATAGGATGATTCAAGAGTTTTATTTAATAATTAATCATTATTCATCAATCATTTTAATCATGACTTCAAAACTAATCTATTCATAAGTGAAATTATAAATACTTACTTGATACGTGAAAAGTAAATTAAATTCTTTGTTTATGTTTCATACATACATTTTATTACATAGTTTTGTTACCATATTTCAATAAATTATTAAAACAAAACAAATTGTTTCCTTTTCGTTTCACGTATCAAGTAGGTATTAATTATTCCACGTATGAATAGCTTTCTTTTGAAGTCATTTAGTACCTACATGATTAAATTGATTAATGAATAATGATTAATTATTACAATAAAACTATTTGAATCATCCTATATTCAACGTGACGTCAAATTGATGTCATCGGCATGAAAGTTACGGGCCCTGTTGATATGTGTTAAAATGTCAAATAATAATATTAGCGCCATCTAGCCGAGCGCTACCCAACGGTGTAATGCCATCTAGGCCACCGTACCTTTTTCTCTATGGCTTTGAGGTACGTTTTTTTCTTATACTTTATCCGTCTATACGGAGTTACATATATCTTGGTTAACATACTCCATTAGTCACTACCAGGTGGTCTAACACTACTTGCGCTCTCGCCCGCGAATCCCGCGAGTCCATACTTGAAGTCACGTTTGTTTATGGACTCGCGCGCGAGAACACAAGTTGTGCTAAGCCGCCAGGTACTGCGGAGGTTTTCTATTCGTAGGCGTTTTTCGCTACATACCCACGTTTTTTCTCGTGTTACCAGTCGTCTCAAATGGGGGCAAATGTAACTGGTCCATTTTTTCCATGTTTTACAATGCTTGCGTTATTAAATAGAATGCCCCCAGTAGGCGTGTTCAGTGGATACATGTAGAACTCAACATCGTAGTGTAATAATAATATCAAAAATGGATCAGTTACATTTGACCTCCAGTCGAGATTTGCCCCGCTGTACCTTACATGATACAGCTACAACTTTCAAAGAGCTTGCTTCAAACTCGACTCATTCATAATTTTATGATGGTCTGGCAGGCAAGTCGCGTCGTAAACGACATAACGTCAGACCGTCCCTTTCGCACTATATATTAGCCATGCGACAGGGACGCACCGATGCGATAAAGTTTAACCAACTAGTGTGCTACGCCCGCTACAGTATACAATATAATAGTTTCTGTGCCTTTGCGTGGTATTATGATGATGACGGATAAATGCTTTTCTCGGAAAAGATTTCAATACGTCAGTACCAAACCAACTTATGGGGTTTTATCTACCTACATTCATATCGTAAATTCTCTGTAATATACTAATGAGTGATAATTAAGCAAATGGCCTACATACACACAAATACCTAACTATTTTTACGCCACCAAAAAAGCAGTAAAATTGAAAGTTCTATTGACGTTCATCTGGACGAAGTCACTAGCGAATCCTAGCCTATCAATTGGTCGTACACGTGTCCATGTATCAGACAATGAAATGACTATTGTTTTGTCTAATGCCGTCTTTTGTGTACAAGGGCTAGATAAGGTGATCGATAAGGGGAGTTCGGCATAGGTATCTCTTTCATCGAGCCCTCGTCAAACCTTCACGAACTTTGACGATTGTGTAGTACGGGTTTACGAGCTCAGTATAGTGATGACTCACAAGAGTCCCGGGCTCCAAGTGAGTACTCGACTCGAGTCGTAATTCGAATCTAATTCTGAAGCAATGTTTGTGTACATTCTAAGTTAATTTGAATTTCAGTCGCTGCGCGTGCAAAATTCGCTATGTGATTTTTAACGATTTTTCGTTTTCAATGCCATTTTAAACCTTATTTCTAGATACATATGCTCCAAAAACAGCGTCGAGCTCATTTCAGTATTACAGGTTTTATCAAAAGTAGGTATGTGACGCCCATACATTGAATGTTCTTCCTATAATCGCTAACTGCAATAAATCACATAACTACATTATCTTCTTATAACAGCAGTTTTGGAATTGCGCCTGCTATGTGAATTATGACACATAGCTATATTTTTCTAAATATTGTATAATAAGATGTGTTAGATGTTTGTGCCCGATTTGTACAATCTCATACATAGCGATAATTTAGTACTATTTGTAGAAATCGTGAATGTTTCCAGATCGTGTGTTTTGCGTCACATAGCAGGCTTTTCTTATAAAAATCTTTTAAAACTTGTTTAAATGGTGTATGGCAGCTGGGTTTGTCGTCAAGTATAACCTCTATAAATGAGACAGAGTGTAGTTTCCCTTTTTATTGAGACTATGTCTGAAAGTACTCATTTTTACGAATATTAAAAAATAACTATTCGGTCAGAGGAATAGTTATTTTTTAATATTCGTAAAAAATAAATCATTTCAAATTGATTTTTAAGATTAACTGTCAGAAATTTATAGTGTTTAGTATACTGACAAATTTCGTGTAGGGTTCAGTGTGTGTAAACGTATATTACAAACTATCGAAATAAGATAAATTTATGCTAAGTAACTCAAAAAAATAGCAAGTGATTTATCATTGCCTTGAAGTGGCAAGACATCGTTTTGTATGAAATTTTGTGTGATAAGATCTACCTATCCTTTCTGGAAACATTTTACAATAAATTAATGAAAATGAAATGTTTAATAAATGAAAAAAAGCTGAATTGAGAAATCACATAAAGTTTTGAATGACAAAGATTTTTTATCTTTTTCGGATCAAAAGGGAAAAATGGAACCCTTATACAATTATGTACTTTCTTGTCTATCCGTTTATCTATTTGTCAATATTCTTTATTTCGGAAAAACCCTATACTCAAGTGTACTGTACCGTTCCTTGAAGCTGTAAAAAAACCTTATTTCTAAGTAAATACTACATAGGTTAATTGAGTTGAAAAAAAATCTACACTCTCAAGGAAGTCAAAATTAATAGGATACTTCCGGTTGACCTAAACTATAAAATTTGGAAAATAAATCGTATTACACCATACATCAGTACATGATTATTAATATATAGTTGTGAGAAAAAAATAGTAAAATGTACACGTAACCTTCGGTGTTCGAGCCAGACTAGGATTATCCGGTTTTTTTCAAGTTAAACATGCATAATGAAAACTTATTCAATGCGTAAATGTTTACATAATACCACATTGAGCAACTTTGTAACTGAAATAACCTCCATTCATATAAATTAATGGAATAAATATATTATTATAGTTGTAATGTATTGGTAGTAAAGTAATATATTAATTAAATCGAGTTTTTTATTATAGTATTGTGTATTAAGCTTATAGTATTAAATTGTGGTTTTTCTGAAATAATTTATTCGAAAATGAATTGATAAATTACAAATAAACAACAACATAGTTAATTCAAATCATATGATTAAATAACTATGTGACGATAAAGTGCACAAATTGTATTTTGTTCCTTAAGAATAAAATCTAGTTATGTGATTGTAAGACACATACCGATTATTTACGACTCAAATTATAATCGCTATGTAACATATTTATGAAAAAAAATTTTTTTTAACCTTATAATAACTAAAATATAATTTCAAGTAATTTCTTAATGTATGCAAAAGTGAAAATACTTATGCCATAAAAATATTGATTTATTTATGTTAAATAATTGCCGAAATAAACAGTTTTTTGTGTCTCCTGTAAAGTAGGTTAAAAACACATAGCGAAATTTGCACGCGCAGCGACGATTTGGTAAAAGTAACGTACTTACATTATTTTGGTTTGTTAAGTAATAGATATTGTAGTAAAATAAAACTTCAAACATTCCACTAATGTTACTATTATTTAGAGGTATTAATAAATAGTATTTTATGCAACTAGCGTTTAAGTGAAGTCAAAAAGGCTGAGTAACAATTTGAGGTGTAGCCGAAAATTGTTAATAAAGACGCCACGAGTATTTTTTGACTCAGTTAAACGCCGTTGCATACAATACTTTTTCTACGACCATGCACTTACTTTTTCATAGTTTTCTAGAATAACTTTTGTGAAATTCGCACTGTTATCTGTATTTTGACGCATCGGCCTCCCTCTGTTCCTGCACTTACCCTGTCGCGCGCACTCCCTCGCGCCGCCGCCAGCCCCGGCCGGCGCCCCGCATCCATATGCGTGGGTGCGCGGGGCGCCGGCCGGGGCTGGCATCTTTTATGTAGGATTTTAAAGATCTATACACGACACTATAAATGACGAATAACACTACGGGAGTAGAAAAATATTGTTAAAGGGGTTTGAATAGGTGATCGATAAAGAAAGTCCGGAAAAGGTATCTCTTTGATGGCGCGGGCCCTCGTCAAACCTTCACGACCGGAACCTTGACGGTTGTACAGTCCGGGATTACGAGTTGGGTAGTGGTGAATAGAATCTCAAGGACTCAATTTGAGTTCTCAAAGCAGAACTTGACTAATGTCATTTATGACTAATTCTTAAACCGAGTCAATTTGTGACTGTTTCAAATAAGGTAATTCAAAAAGAAAAGAACAATAAAAACGTATTAAATAAAAATCCTTGTAAATACATTTCTTTTCGCATTATCAACTCAATGAACATTATTTTAAATTGCAAACGGGACTTAATCTAATCAAGTGAGTATCAGGACCAAGTGTGGATAGTTCGAAAAACTCGTACAGTTAGAAGATATTGATGTCAACTTTAGCCAGTCTGCTCCGAGACCACGGGGATAAGGGATAATGCCGTCCTTGAAACGTCGGAGGTTAGTGTTTAAAATATAGTAAAATGCGATTAAGTCTAATGCAAGTAAGTCTGCGATTCATAATAGGTACTACTACTAATATTATAAATGGGTAAGTGTGTGTGTCTGTTTGTTTGTCCGTCTTTCACGGCCAAACGGAGCCACGAATTGACGTGATTTTTTAAGTGGAGATAGTTGAAGGGATGGAGAGTGACATAGGCAATTTTTTGTGTCTTTCAAAAGCGTGCGAAGTCGCTGGCAAAAGCTAGGTATAAATATTAACGACTCGGTTCTCAGAAGGTCGAGTCTCGAAGCTCTCGAGTCTGCTTCCCAACATTGACGGTACAATTAGCTCATTGTGCGCGTCGTCTCACGTTGTTCGCGCATTGTCTCGGGGAATTATGATCGACCTGCGTTATCCAGCGCCATTACCACCATTATGTCGCGGATTAGATTAATATCGGATTGTTGCTAGTTTTGTGCATTTGTTTCTAGAGTGTACGGGATTATAGGTGTTTTTATATCGCTTCTTTAGGGATGACGACAGCATTAAAAAATGGCATTCTGTTTGGTCCGTCAGTTAGATCGTCCAAAAATTCTGAAGACATAACGTTTTACCTTATGTAGTTATTGAAAAAATACAAAGATATAGAGCATCAAAGTTCCGGAGCGGGGGCTTGTGACGTCACTTTTATATAAGTAAAAATTGTATCTAGGCGTGACATTACACGTAACTTCAACGCCAGTACCGTCGTCATTTTTCGTTTACGAGAAAAAAACAAATATGTGTCCAACATTTTTTGATAATCTAACTGATGGAGTAAATAGTTTATTTTAGTAGTTTCTCCCATTGTCTGTGTGTGCTTTAGAACCGATATAGATTTTTGAAGGAGAATAACCTAACCACAAAATTAAAATTTTGAGAAAACCCCCGATATATATATCCCGGTGTAGACCGATTTTCACGAAACATGGCTAAAAAAATTAAATCTAAATCGGATCATCCGTTCGGGAGCTACGATGCCACAGCACACACAGACAGACAAATAGACAGACAGACAGACACGTCAAACTTATAACACCCCATTGTTTTTGTGTCGGGGTTAAACATAAGTATTTATTAAATTATAGTTTAGTATTGTTGTTTCTTTAATTATGTACGTATGTATATTATGTAAGGTGCATTTGGGTAATTCCGAATGACCGAAATGCTAGGGTAATTTCGAATGAGGAATCTTGATATGATTGAAATAATTGTGATTTTTATGCGACTTTCGAAATTAGACGACTTTCGGAATTACCCTAATGCACCTTAGTTCTTACTTATATATTGGCCACAGCATCTATTGTAGATGTTTGTTGCGGCGCTTGTAGGTTTACGGGGGCTTGCATCTTTGTTGATGGCTATAGAGTCCTATAGCAACGCGGCACTTCTTGCCACAACGACCACACACAAAACGTGAGTCTGCAGGGGGTGGTAGCGCTCGACGAATGCTTTTCTGTTTTAGATTTTCTAGCCAGTTACTATCATGTTGCGATATACCGACACTAATGTCATGACGCCATTCAGGGGCCTATTGCATAACAATTTACAACTCATATTACAAGCGGTAGTCCCCCTCCAAGTCATTTTATAAGAAAGAGAGTTCCGCTTGTAATACAAGTTGTAAATTGTTATGCAATAGGCCCCAGGTCTCACATCGCCACGTTTCTCCCAACCGCCAATCTGGATGGTTTAGTACTTACTTACCTTTATGAATAAATCCCTTTATAAAGTCAAAACTCAAAACAGGTACAAACTTTGCCAACTATAACATTGTTTCGTTTGAATAGAACTTTCGTGTTTCTACATAAGTTGAAGTATAATTTTAAGTTGGTGAATACATCGTATACCAAGGTTTTATTGGATTGGGTTTTATGGGATTGTCGCTGAATGTGATATACGAAAAACTACGACTGTACCAAACATATTTAAACATTTGAAGTTTACTCCCAAAATTTAAAAAATAATATATGTGTAACCAAAACTGTGTAAATCTAAAATATACATACATACATACATATAATTACGCCTGTATCGCATAAAGGGGTACGCAGAGCACATGAACTACTCAAGTTTCAGTGCCACTCTTGACAAAAAGGGGTTGAAAGAAATCGAAATTGTGACATTGCAGTGACAGGTTGCCAGCCTCTCGCCTACGCCACAATTTGACCCACTAAAATATTTTTTTTTTCAAAGTTTTAATTTTGTGTTTAGGTTATTAAAATTACATTATACAGAGTGGGGCCTGTAACAAAGGCGAAGAATTGAACTGTAGGCTATTCTCCTTATACTGATCAACATTTGTTCAGTGACTTTTAAAAATTATGAAGTCTTTATATTTTTAATTTTTCATACAAAATAAATATTGGCTTCAATGTACGCCATTATTGTTGGCATTGACGTTGTCTGTCACACTTTAGACTTGACAGAATTCGTAATACATTACCTCTTAGAAAAGACTTTCAAGGGTGATAAAAATCAAAATACAAGTTATTTTTAAAAGTCGCCGAACAAATGTTGATCAGTATAAGGAGAATAGCCTAGAGTTCAATTCTTCGCCTTTGTTACAGGCCCCACTCTGTTTAAGCGCTGCGCCGCCGCTGATTTTTAAGTCCACTTCAGCTTCGTTTATATCTCAGGCAGTCATCATGCGCTACGAAGCTACGACACGTAGAAGCAGTGTTCAATCGCTACGCGCTACAATAGGTTAGACTGATTATACACTGAGAGAAATTTGCATTGTGAATTTAACAAGTTCGACTTGTTGCGGTTTATCCGTTTGAATCAGCCAAACGTATGTTTAAAACAATATGTGTCAGGTTGTTTTTATAAAATCGACTTGTTGATTCAAATATATTGCCGATTCAAATGACAAGTAGCTTGTTATTTGAACCAAAAAGCACGTAGGCGCTATTTTAACCAAAAAACTTGTTGAACGAACATGAAAACTGGTTGTGTTTTCTCTCAGTGTAGCAAGGCTTATTTATACAGGATTGACTATATTCATAGGAAGAATCGTACCTCATTTTTTTAGCGCCACCTATTAAATACTTCTATCATAACTTCACTGCTGATGCCTAAAAATTCGTCGTGATATCATGATATTAAAATAAAAACACGCAAAAATATTTGGGGAAAATATGATTTTTGCCACTTCCAGGCTGAAAAACAGCGCCATCTAGTTTTATCCCTAAAAGGCCCATACATTTGAGGGTACACTTTTTTGTATGAGCTTTGTCAGTCCCGGTATATATCGTCCTTAGTTTACATACATTTTGGAAATGAAAAGTTTATTATTTTAAAGCATAGCGGGGCAGCTGATCCATTTTTTCATTATTACACAATCATGTTGAGTTCTACATGTATCTACTGAACACGCCTACCATATCTCTATTTAATAATGCAAACATTGTAAAAGTTGGAAAAAATGGACCAGTTATATTTGGACTGGGGGCAGTCGACATTTGCCCCGATTAAACGTATTTTATACGTAGAATACACGTTCAGATACTGAAATGTAGGTACTTAATTGGCTTTTCCTACTTTATTTGCTAATGTACATGTTGACACCATGCGCACGGAATGAAACGGCGAACGTATATTTTAATTCGCAAGAAAAATACACTCAATTCTGAAGTGCAGCTAAATGACCCAATAGGAAACAAAGTAGGCACATTTTCAAATCTCGCTAACTTTCGCAACCAATAATTAGCGCTCTCGTGAAACCGCGAACATAATCCAAAACATGGCAAACATCAGGATCGGTGTTGCCTGATAAATCAATTACGCAGCCGACAGCCGCGCGTGATCGCATCACACGCGCCCATATTTAGCCCGATAGCCTAATGAAAATGTGTCTGATACATATTCTGTGCGGGATTTCACATTGGTGAAATTATATTTCAGTATATGTATTTCACATGGTAGTGTACAAAACACAATACTTAAGAGGATACGGTAGCGAAAATGCTAAAATGGAAAGGAGCCCCCCTTTCAACTTGGGAATTTTAGTTAAATATACAAGTGTTATTAACTAGATTTATCGAAAAAAAATTGTCCATTAAGAACAACTCAGTCAAAAGATATTTCAAAAAAATCTTTAAAATCGAGGTTCCGCTCTCGACTCTTTCCTCCTTCAAAACTTAATCAATCGGAACGAAATTTGAGAATCTAAATAACAATGAAATAATCTATGTCGGACCGTTTAACTTTTTTGGTTAATTGTTACCAATCTTGAGTATCACACCTTTTTTTGCGCCACAATGAAAAAGGCCGTTTTTGGAAATTTTTGATTGGCTGTAGAATTTTTAAAAAGCAGAAAACAAAAAATAAAAACGGTCCGACACAGATAAAAATAATAACAATCTGTTGAAAAAATCATTGCTCTATCTTCAAAAATCAGGAGGAAATAGTCGAGAGCGTTTGTATGGAGAACTGACCCCTACCGTATCGTCTTAAGTATGTATTTCTGATACATTAAATAATAATGTATAAATATTGGGGACACCTTACACAGATCAACTAAGACCCAAACTAAGGAAAGCTTTTACTATAGGTGCGACGATATACATACTTAAATAGATAGTTAAATACATACTTATACATAGAAAACATCCATGACTCAGGAACAAATATCTGTGCTCATCACACAAATGCCCTTACCAGGATTTGAACCCAGGACCGTTGCTTAGCAGGCAGGGTCACTACCGACTGAGCCAGACCGGTCGTCCTGCTGCTCATTGCTCGGAGACACGCAAATGGTCTCACTATTGTTAAATAGTCGTGTTAGTCGGTAAGATTGAAGAGGAAAGAGGATCGCGTACCCGATGGTCAGACCTGATAAAAACCATACCCGATGCGACGAGCATGGCACATTTCAATCTACAGACTAGATAGTTACAATCTTCAAAAATGATTACACCGACTAAGAGTCAGTTGCATCAACCACATTTGACAGACACATCATCGTTACGCAGCATATGACTATGGAACTTCCTATACAATAAAATTTTAACGAGCGCTTTAACGGTGACAGACTGTTTGATGTAACCGGCTCTAAGACGAAGAATACCTAAGGAAACCTGAACAGTGCATAGTTTCAATTTGATTACTTAATAGTTTTAAAAAGAGCGCAAAATACTTTACTATCTTCTTCTATTTGTGATTTGACTCTTAGCTGTGTTTATTTTATAAGCGCTGGTGGCCTAGCGTTAAGAGCGTGCGACTTTCGGAACTTATGTGCGAAATGTCATTTGATATTTGCCAGTCGCTTTTCGATGAAGAAAAACATCGTGAGGAAACCGGACTAATTCCAATAAGGCCTAGTTACCCTTTGGGTTGGAAGGTCAGATGGCAGTCGCTTTCGTAAAACCCAAACGCCAAATCTTGAGATTAGTTGTCACAGCGGACCCAGGCTCCCATGAGCCGCGGCAAATGCCGGGATAACGCAAGGAGGATGACGATGACTCTTAGCAGTGTTTGGTGTAGAATTTAGCCGGGACCAACCAAGCCAAAATCATACTTAATCGAAATTTCCCAAACCTTACTAAGTATTATATGTTTTCCACCCCGGCGTTCGGAATTATAAAACCACCTGTCTCTCTATCACCTAGAACAGTCTCGCTGCAGCGCCACCTGCGTCAAGCTTAGCGTTTAACCTCATTATTTTCGGATCTGTGGAGGCAATCAAGGCAGAGGGAAAATTCCTGTGCGCTGGTGCAAAACAATCAAGAAGACCCTGTTGATATAACTTCTGTACAGATGATGTAGTACGAAAAGATTTGCCTTCGTATTGTTACGGAAACGTACGAATGTAATTTTATACGAACGTTTTCGTAAAAATACGAAACCCTTTTCGCATTACATCTGTAATATGGTTTATTTGTTAAGGAACTGGATTGAAACAACTACTTTATTACGGCTAGTGGTCAGTAGCTTCGGAAAGAACATATGAAATGGTCATTGTTTCGGACAAGATTGAAAATTATGAACTTTTCAAAAGACTAATCCCTCGCTCTCGTAGCTCTTAGCCAATTAAGCTACCTAAAATGCTTACGAATATCAGGCAAGCAATTTCATATTAGACAGATAGTTTTAATAATTAAGATTAACATAATTTTAGTTTTAAAAATAATAATGTATTAAGAACATTTATAATTACCAAGACTCCACTTGTAGACAGCTCATTAAAATTTCATTAAGTACTCAATTATTACCTAAAGCAGGCTTAGTTAAAATAGATACTTAATAATTATACCTACGCCTACACATTCATGACGCCGTAAACACTTAAAACGCAAAATAGGGAATTTCTCCCCTCTTAAATG
This sequence comes from Leguminivora glycinivorella, assembly GCF_023078275.1. Classification (NCBI taxonomy): domain Eukaryota; kingdom Metazoa; phylum Arthropoda; class Insecta; order Lepidoptera; family Tortricidae; genus Leguminivora; species Leguminivora glycinivorella. The sequence continues at coordinate 33,737,330 of NC_062971.1, forward strand.
TTTCTTGTTGAAGACCATATAAATCATGGAGAGTGACGTTAAATTGACATATCGAGGCCATAAATCAAACTGGAATAGCATAAGAGAACAAGTTTTGACAAGGCACTTAAGCTCTGGGGTACAAATGTATTTACCGGAGTTCACACGTGTTAGGTGTGCCGCCGCCGTGAGGTGAAACTGCGAATCTTTCTATTTATTTATGTGGTGTGTTTTCAATAAAATAGGTAATGACTAAGAGGAACATTTTTACTACGGATGTTAAGCATTTTTAGCTTTTATAATAAGGTTTTGAAATATTTGACTAAGTTATTCTACTAGATAATTTATGTTATTTTTGGTTCTAATAACTAAGTAACGAATGGCATTTCTACGACGCGAAACGAAAACGAAACGCCGCAAAAGGTAGTCTGGCTCTGTCACGCCAATACGCACGAGCGATAGAGATAGATAGCTACGAGCGTTTCGTTTCGTGAGCGTTTGTGCATTCGGCTACGCAAACAGGGCGTTCACATTATTCATAAATATAATGAATGACATTTTTCGTAACGTTGATGCTATCGAGTAACGTAGATATTCTCAAGCACGCGTGTGGTAGAGGCCAACAAGTATCAAGTGAGTTGACACGTTTCCTTTATTCTTAAATAATTAAAAAACGCTCAATTATTTATCTGGGTCAATAGCAAAATACATTAACTTTATTGCTACTTTAAATAAGGATGACGACTACATAAAAAATGGCATTCTGTTTAGTCCGTCAGTTAGATCGTCCAGAAATACTGAACACATATTTTTCGCTTTTTCTAATTAATGAAAAAATATAAAGATATAGAGCATCAAAGTTCCGGAGTGGGAGCTTGTGACGTCACTTCTAAGTAAAAATTGTACCTAGGCGTGACGTCACGCGAAACTTCAACGCACTTTACCGTCGTCATTTTTCGTTTACGATAAAAAAGAAAAAAATACATGTCTAAAATTCTTTGACAATCTAACTGACGGACTAATTAGTTTTTTTTTTAGTCGTCTCGCCTACTATGTGCTTCAGTATTATTTAGAAGAGAATAAACCAGAATTTCTGTTCCCCGGGCGGAAGGCATCAAAATTCCAGGCCGCTGCGCAAAACGAAGGTACCTACCACTTCCTGGCTCCGTCGAACAGAAAAATAGTATACCTACACACATTGTACTGTAAACAAGAAAGCCTCATATATCACAGAGAAATTCTTACTTTTGCATACCTAGTGAAACAAAAATATTTCAACATTTTTTTTTATAAAAGGTCTTAATATTTTGTAATTTAATAGCAACACTTAAGAGGATACAGGAGAAGTCAATTCTCCATACAAACGCTCTCGACTATTTCCTTCCTGGTTTTTGAAGATAGAGCAATGATTTTTTTAAACGCAATTTTTATCTGTGTCGGACCGTTTCGATTTTTTTCATATTCTTATTTTTAAAGACACTAGAGCGTGGTATTCAAAATTGGTGATAATTAGCTAAAAAAAAACTAAACGGTCCGACACAGATTAATTATTCCATCGTTATTAAGATTCACATCGTTACAATTGATTAAGTTTTGAAGGAGAAAACAGTCGACAACGGAACCTCGATTGTAAGGGTTTTTTCACAATATCTTTTAACAGAGTTGTTCTGAGTGGACAGTTTTTTCGATAAATCTAGTTAAAAACACTAGTATATTTCACTAAAATTCCCAAATTGAGAGGGGGGGTCTCCTTTCCATTTTAGCATTTTCACTCCTGTAGCGTCATAACAAATTGCGTGAATTTACAATTTCTGTGATTAAACTTGCGATTACTCGATAACGCCTTCAGTTCTACAGTTCATCGGAAAATTGTGTAAAAAACAATGAGTTTTATGAAAAGCATAACACAGCTATCTGGGACGAAGTTTTAATGCGAAAAGTTTATAATGAACGGCTAAACTATGTGATCAAGCTCCAGGAGTGAAAAATGGATGATTGGCTCGGAAACAGGGCAAGTAGCCAAGACTGCAATCATTGGTGCTGTGTAGCGTATCGTACTCATTTCTCTCTATCCCTCTTCCGCATTGGCGCGACAGAGCCATTAGTGTAGGTACTGTTCTCCCGCACTGAGAGAAATTTGCATTGTGAATTTAACAAGTTCCACTTATTGCGGGTTTATCCGTTTGAAACAAAAGTATTTTAGTAAACGGAATAAATCACAATAAGTATTGATGATACAAGTCGAATTTGTTCGATCTAGGTCAAACTTGTTAAAATATATTTTGTTGAATCAGCCAAACATGTTTAAAACAATATGTGTCATGTTGCTTTTATAAAATCTACTTGATGATTCAAATAAATTGTTGATTAAAATGACTAGTAACTTGTAGAATGTACTAGTTACACTTAACAAAATCTAACTTGTTGTTTGAACCAAAGAGCACGTAGGCAAACCAACCAAAAAATTTGTTGAACAAACATGAAAACTGGTTGTTTTTCTCTCAGTGCGGAGCGTCAACGATTGTACGCTTGGCTAGAGGCTCAGAGGTGTTATTAGCGAGAAAATTCCGCAAGGTTAATTACTTACCTATACCAAAGGGATTGTTGTATGTAAAGGGATAGTTGTATGTTCTAACATAATGTACAAATTAAAGGTTAAATGTAACGTAACGTATCCATTCCTAACTTATAAATGATCCGAACGTGATATAGTGTGTGTTAAAAATCGAAATAAGATGTCATATATTAAAATAATTTTTAAGAAAAAAAAAACCGTCGCCTTTCGGGTTCTGGTGAAAGCTACTTGCGAATGTTGGATTATGTAGAAATGTGTACCTAAGTATTTTTTAAAACTGCTTTTAATTCTTTAATTATTAGATGGAAACACAAATGAATATACGTATAACGTTAAGGTTTGAGGAGTTTCCTCAATTCCTCATGAATCCGATTATATTATAAGAAATCGAAGCTTGACAAACTTTGACTTCAAAACATATGCTTAACAAACATAACTAAATAAATGTCACTGTTCTGAACTTAAATGCATGCTTTTCTTACAAAAATACCAAAGTCACCATGAGTGTGCCGTTCAGGTTTGAGGAGTTTGGTTCTGGCCATCATCAGCAGTTCCACTGCACCAAATGTCACTGTTCTGGACGAAAGTGCATGCTGTTCTTATAAAAATACCAAAGTCACTATAAGTATGCCGTTCAGATTTGAGGAGTTCGGTTCTGACCATCATCAGAAATTCCACTGCACCAAATGTCACTGTTCTGGATGAAAGTGCATGCTGTTCTTATAAAAATGGCAAAGTCACTATAAGCGTGCCGTTCAGATTTGAGGAGTTTGGTTCTGGCCATTATCAGCAGTTCCACTGCACCAAATGTCACTGTTCTGAACGAAAGTGCATGATGTTCTTATAAAAATACCAAAGTCACTATAAGCGTGCCGTTCAGATTTGAGGAGTTCGGTTCTGACCATCATCAGAAATTCCACTGCACCAAATGTCACTGTTCTGGACGAAAGTGCATGCTGTTCTTATAAAAATGGCAAAGTCACTATAAGCGTGCCGTTCAGATTTGAGGAGTTTGGTTCTGGCCATCATCAGCAGTTCCACTGCACCAAATGTCACTGTTCTGGACGAAAGTGCATGCTGTTCTTATAAAAATACCAAAGTCACTATAAGCGTGCCGTTCAGATTTGAGGAGTTCGGTTCTGACCATCATCAGAAATTCCACTGCACCAAATGTCACTGTTCTGTACGAAAGTGCATGCTGTTCGTATAAAAATACCCAAGTCACTATAAGCGTGCCGTTCAGATTTGAAGAGTTCCGTTCTGGCCATCATCAGCAGTTCCACTGCATCAAATGTCACTGTTCCGTACCTAAATGCATGCTGTTCCTTTATTAACACAAAAATCACCATATGTATGCCTTTCAGATTTGGGGAGTTCCCTCGATTTCTCCAGGATCCCATCATCAGAACTGGGTTCTGAGAAAAATGGGACCAATCTGTATGTATATACATTCAATCAAAAAAAAAATTTTCAAAATCGGTCCAGGAACGACGGAGATATCGAGGAACAAACATAAAAAATAAAAAAAATAAAAAACATACAGACGACTTGATAACCGTCCTTCTTGAGATATGAGGCGACGGTTAAAAAAATGACGGACACCACCAGTGGCGAAGGCCGGAGACTTAAAGACGCCGGTTCGAATCGGGCCTTCGCCACTGGTGGTGTCCGTCATTTTCTTTAATATATGACATCTTATTTCGATTTTTAATTTATATATAGTAGTGTGACTACTTAAAAAACCCAAATCAAAAATATTTATTAAAATAATTTGATTAGTTCCCATACTTGCTATAGTGTGTGTTCATAGTTTTATTTCATAAGTAAATATCGCGCTAACCGAAGACAATAAATATCATGTTAAAAAAATTGTTAAACAAACATGTACCTATTTAAAATTTGTGCGGGCGTAGCACACTAGTTGGGTAAACTTTATCGCATCGGTGCGTCCCTATCGCACTTACAAATAGTGTGAAAAGGACGGCTTGACGTTATATCATTAATATGTTACGTATCATTAATACATTAATAAACTAAATCGGTTACGGAGCTACGATGCCACAGAAAGACACACACACAAACAGACAGACAGACAGACAGACAAACAGACAGACACGTAAAACTTATAACACCCCGTCGTTATTGCGTCGGGGGTTAAAAATGGGGCACGCGATCGACTCTCGCAGCGTCTACTTAAGTTCTGAGTAGCTCTTGCCAATTATAAGTTCCCGCTAATTTAAAACACAAAACTGTTTGTTGGAAAACTTGCAATTAAAGTACTTAGTGTTCATTAACGAGGATACTTTAGAAGAAAATAAATATTGTTAATGTTATCGGTTACAGTAAAATTAAAAGTAGGCAAATACGGTCCTAAAAAAATTAAACGAGGTCAAACATCATTAAAAGAACTACAAATATATTTTAATAAAACAATAATATAAATTAGATCTTAAAGTTTATTTAATTAGAAGTGGAATTTTTAAAATATAATGTATTGTTCGAATTTTTCGAAGTTTTAAAATTATTTTAATATAATATTATTTAAAATTACCCTAATAAAAATGAATATCATCGTCATAAATAATATATGAACGGATATTGTGCATTTGTTTTACAAATAATAATTTTCAGTATTTCCCGCAGTAAATTGTAAAAAGCATCAGAGCGAAGCCCAATAAGTAGGTTAGCAATTGATTGAAATTGCTCTCTTCAAGAAGTAAGAATCAGCTGCAATAGTTTATTGGGATCTCTCGGGAAAGGTACCTAACACCATTTATTTACTGTCAGTAATTGCTACTTACTGGTGCAAAATAAAATATACCGAAGAGGGGAACTTTAGTTTCCGTTGCCTTTGTATAATTTACATACATACATACAATCCCGCCTGTATCCCATAAAGGGGTAGGCAGAGCACATGAAACTACTAAAGCTACTCTACTACTACTACTCTTGGCAAATAAGGGGTTAAAACAAAACGAAACTGTGGCATTGCAGTGACACCACAATTTAACCCATATCCCATAGTCGCCTTCTACGACACCCACGGGAAGAAAGGGGGTGGTGAAATTCTTAATCCGTCACCACACAGGCATCATTTATATTGTATCATTTATATCAACAATAAACATTTAATGATATAATTAGCAGGGTAACTTAAGAGTGTAACAAACTTCGCTGGTCGATCGTCGTGATAGATTTTTACCACTTTGTCATACCAATACTTGTCCGCAACCAAGAAATTACTGAAATTAAATTTAAACCACAGATATTATTATATCATAAAAATGTCTGTGGTTTAAATTTAATAAATAAGGGTTTTGCATAATCTAAGAAATATAATAAAATATCTAAAGGTTTTTTAAGCGAGACAATACTTCTCAGAATATTATTAACGGTAAATTTAATAACTTTAAATCTATTCACTGCACCTCAAAAGTGTGTCTCAAGTGCCGAAACCCACCTATACCTTGTACTTTTAGCTGTTGAAAAAAGTGTAAACAAACCGGAGCCGTCAAATTTGACAGTTCAGGGGTAGTGAACCTTTAAGGCCAGATCGAAGAACAAAATTGTAGGTCGCGACTTACTTGGTACTTTTTATTCATGGTGAGCCAATTTTAATGATTATAAACGCATAAATGGTAAGTAAGGTGAGAGTAACAATGCGATTCCTTGTATTTATAGGTATTTAAAAAACTGTTAACAAACCGTCAAATAGTTGTTTATCAGTAACGTTTGGTTCCTGTTAAAATATTCGTATTTAAAAATAAGTAATTGAGCTTACTACTATAGTCCGTTCCATTCCAAAAACATATATGTACCTACTTTCGCTTAATTTTACCAAATACACATGTACAATTAGACAAGACGTTTAGTGTAATTACAAGTTTATAATGGGTCGGCAAACGCACATTGCTAATGTGAAACCAGAAAACTGTAGGCCTAGCACATGATGGCCGCGAGGAGTATGTCGCCGCGAGATAGATCACACGTCTTCTTCTAACTGTATTAATGACATAAGGACTGGGTAGTCTATCTCGCGGCGACATACTCTCGCGGCAATCATGTGCTAGGCCTACTGGAGAAGATGCGAAGAACATGTCATCAAGGAAGAGAAGAAAATGAAAGAGTTAGACAACAAGATTGACGATTTGGTCGACAGAATAATAATAAATGTGACAGAATCATCTTCGTCTTCATCCTCATCATCGTCATCGTCCTCACCACAATAAAATAACGTATATATAAAGTATTGCGTTTTACTTAAAAATATACATATTATGTTTTCACCATTAAACACATAGAATAGAACATTTTTTTTTTCATTTTTTTTATTTCATGCACAGATAATCTTAATTATATTTCTATTGCTTTTTTTATATTTCTGTCTTTCATCAAAATTTAGTGTGGTACCGTTGCTGAATCAACTAAACTAAACTACCATCTAGTATAAAAAATACAGCTAAATATAACAATCATCATCTCATACGGAGAAACGGAAGCTCGAAAACACAAATATCAAATTTGGAACAGATGATGATGATGATGATGATGATGATGATGATTGATAACAAGAATGTCAAAATGTCAGATAAAATTAAAAATCGCGTAAGTGTTATACCCAGATTAAAATGCAACCATGAGTTTTAAACCTCTGCCAAAGTTGGGTACTTTTTGGTTGAAGATTTCCTGAAGAAAATAATTATATTAATTAAATGTAATGACGATAATCTTGTATTCATGAAGGTGTATTATGTTTCGTCAAATTAAACGAAATTACATGTTAGTGGAATGAAATGGAAAATAGTACTGAACTCAATTCATTTTTAAATAGAGAAAAAAAATCAGGAACCAAACGTTACCTAATAAACAACCCTCAAATTTGACAGCTCCGGTTTGTTTACACTTTTTTCAAGAGCCAAAAGTACAAGGTATAGTCACTAAAACATTTCGAGCGTTTTGTGGAAAAATAGTC